>NC_082355.1:11810606-12113636 GCF_027477595.1 Haemorhous mexicanus | reverse complement strand
ACCAAATAAAGTCTTATTTGCTGTGTGCTGTTTGCAAAATGTTTTGACCATTTTATTGAATATATCTGCCTTGTGAATTATGCATGCTCTCCAGTGCCTCTGGGAAGATGTAAAACTTTATATATTACGAATGGAATACATGACCTCCTGATGTTTCCCAGATATTGCTTTAAATCGAAAACTGAACAATTTCATATCTACCAAGGGTTATTTTATTCCCTTTTGAGATGGTTAAGCAAGAATATTATGGTGAAGGGAAGATTTCTGAATGTGTTCTCTCACTGGAGCCTGCTGTGTGTCATTGCAGGAAGATTCTGTATGTTGGAGCACTGAACTGGAGTTTCTGTAGGCTGGAAATACACCTTTCCAGTAAGTTGTGACTGAAAATAGAGTGTTCTAATTCCTTTAATAATTCCAGCAAGGTCTCATAACTTGTAAAATGTTTTCTGTCCAAAACCTGACTGGTGTTGTGTTCAAGCTGTGGATCCTTCTGGGTCAGTGAGACTTGTCCTTTTGGGACAAGCACGTGCCCTGTATGAGTGAGCAGCCAAGGCTGGCATGGAGGTGGCTTTTCAAACCTGGTGGTTTCACTCCTGTGCTCAATGCATTTCCCATCACACCTTCCTACAGCTTTTCATCCTCAGGTCTGAGTCTGAAACCTAGCTATCAACAGCACATGTTTTACTCTTGCTTTCAAGAAAATGTTTCAGTTTCTAAATTAAAGCTTCTTAGTAAGATATTCATCCACTCAGTGAACCTTTACAAGATAGTTCAAAGTACCCAATATTCTCTTTTGGAGTATTTTTTAAGAAAAAATATGATGTAAGCACATATTTTGCTTTGTTATTCATGTGACTTGTAAAATTTTAAATGCTTGAGCAAAATTGCATCAATGAATTGCTGAACATTAGGAGAGTTCTGTGGAATGGAAATTAAGAATACAATGAGAAGTGGCATCAGCTGAAGTACGTTGAAATATGGAATTCAGGATATGAGCAGTTGGAATTCCAGCTCTCACTGCTGGCCTCAGAACATGAAATGAAGCAGTATTTATTATTAGTTAGTTTTGTGTGTAAATGTCCCGAGTCTTCCTTTTGACAGCATGGTTCTGTCAGGTGATTCACCTTACCAAGAAAAAAATCCATACTGTTTAGAATTGGATTTCATTAATTAAATTCTAGTCCTAGACTTCTCCAGAGATGATAATTGCTCTGTTTTATAAAAAAGCTCTCTTCCTTGGAGATATAAATCCCACGTCTTGAACTTTAGCTGTGTTAATACATGGTTAAAAGTGAAACAACATCCTCCCCCTCCCCCCCCCAAAAAAAACAAATCAAAATCTCCAACAACAACAAACCCAACACAAACAAAATAAACCCAAAATACCTGCTGAGCTGGGGCTCTTTAGGACTCACTTGCACTCACAGCATCTTTTCCAGCAGGAGGAGATCCAGCTCATGGCAGTGGATTGGCCAACCCAGCTGGTAAAGGAGGCACAAAGGGTAACAATGACCTGTGGTTTGAAAACCTGGTGTGGTCCATGTTGCTGTTTTTGTCTTGGGATGTGGAGGATGAGTTTGCTGGGAAAAAGTTCCTGTGTGTGAAGCAAAGCAATCCAAACAGTCAAAACAGAGGAGCTGGGAGGTCAAAGCTGGCACAAGCCGCTTCTTGTTGGGACTGAACATGGAGATGTAACTGTGATGGAGGGAGAGGCATGCATAAGGATACAAGTATGAGGGTAACTATTTCTCAGGGGAGTGTACAGCAAGAAAAAAGGGAGAAAATACCCAGATATTGTATCCTTCACTTTGTACACTCTGCTTACAAAATGCCTCTATTTTTCTGGCAAGAGCAGTTCCCTGGAACTTGTCTCCTGATTGTTCAAGGGGCAACAAAGAGATTGGAAGTAAATGTAGAGACGACAGCAAAATGCCGAACTCGTTTTTCTGAGGCTGTTCTGTTGTGATTGTTCCTCTGCAGGTGCACTACACAAAAAAAACCAAAGCAATTCTTGCTTCCTTACCATCCTCTGAAGAAACGCAGCTTGATTTTTATGCTGGTCATGTTCATGAACTTGCATCCTTGAGTAAACAGCTTTCAGAGGGTGCTTTGTTTTTCATCTGCTCTCCTGGCCTTTTGTTAGGGCAAAAGCTGTCTCCTGCAGTTCTTTGAAAAGTCTTAGCCTATTTGAGGATCTACAACCAAATTATTATTAATAGTAATGTCGGATCTTGAAGGATTAACAGGGTCTGTTTCTTAGATACTCATTTAGCAGGTCTGTATACAAAAAGAAAGTTATAGAAGACAATACTTCTGTTCTTTAGAAAAGTGACTACATGGTAAAAAGTTAGAAGAAAGATTTGGATGGTAGATATGTAATACGACCTGAATTATTTTGTAAGTGGAAAATACTGGTTCTGTCATTCATCTCTCTTCAGTAACCTTTCAATTTAATTAGAGAAGACAGACAGGCCTCTGAGATGTGTTATATGATGAATCAGCCAGAGACTTAGAGAAATAGTCTAAAGGAAAAAAAAATTCCTGCAGGATCAAGATCAGAAAATTGGGTTATTATTATGCAGTAGTTGGAAAAGGCAAGCAAAACTGAGTGTTCCTGCTGTCTGTACACTGTGTGGAATGTATCTGGTTCAAAATGTTCAGCATTGCCACAAAAATAGTGTTTCATGTCTTGAACTCAATTTTTCTCTTGAACTTTTGAAAGGTCAAATAGGGACCAGACCAAAAAAAAAATAGCCATTTTTGCTCCAGAAAGAGCAAAAATAATAAAAAATGTCAGCTATGAAACCAGACAAGTTCTTGCATTCAAACACTATTTGGGTGAGGGAGTTACCAATGATGTGTTTTTGTGGCTTGCTCCTGGTGATGGAGCAAAGTTTGAAGGCAACACTTGAAGGTAATCAGGAATTGTTATGGTATATTATTGAGCCAGATCCTTCAGCCTTTGTAATGGAGTTTACAATATAAATAAAAGATTGAAAACACCTCCAGCTCAATGTGTCTTACCCAGCATAAAGGCATATGTGTGTGTTTTGCATGTAGCACACAGTATTTTCTTTTGTAAACTGTTCTATATTTTTTATTTCTCAAAAATGACCTTGTCCTTCCTGGCTTATTAAACTCATTTCCAATCCAGTGCTGTCTAATTATTGAATAATTTTGCCTTGAAAGTGGCAAATAAAGTGGGTGCTATATCTCTATCCCTTCTTTTTTTTTTTTTTTTTTTTTTTCCTGGTAATAGTCATTAAGAGAACTAGAGTATGAACCAGAAGCAGCATTCTGACATTGAAACCTAGAAACAAAGTTTATGTCATGTGGTGTTTGGAAAATACTTTTGTATAAATTTATTTCACATTACTCTTAAGTATCCATGTTTAATGTGGCTGGCTGGTTATTTTACTTTTAGATGAAAAAAAATAAAAAAATTGTTTCAGGGTCATAGGGCAGCCATGGCAGGAGGATTTTTAAGTGCTGTGAATGTTATTTAAACAGTAGGCTAGTAACAAATTTGCTTTGCAGTACTTGTCACAAGAAATGATAAATTGCATTCTAACTTCCTTCTATGATGATTTCTCTGGTGACTGTGGATGTCTGAACTCACTGAAGTACAGGACTTCAAAAAAAACTGATGTACAGATCCTGAAAGCTGAGCCCAAGTGCCAGCTTTTCCCTTATTGTTATGTTTGTCTTTCCACTTCAGCAGAGGAATCAAAACAGATTTTGTATTTGGATTGAATTAGATTGGATTTTCACTTTCATGTACACTTATATTAAATGGTTCAGGCTTTGCATCTTGGCAGAGAGCTTTACTGGTGCTAAACAGTGTTTATTTTCTTTTGTCCATGTACTAAACTCATTATCTTAAACTCTTATGCTGAATTTAGTTCCTTACTATTGTCTGTATTAATAAGAGATGTTAGGTAACACTCTGGCATTGTTTTAAATAAAAATGGTCAATCCTGTCTAGTCCTCATCTTCTCTCCTCTACAGGCTTGTAATTTCCTCTCTTCTCCTCGCCCCTCCTCCCCCATTAAATCCTACCTTGTATTTAATTAGGTATTGTCTTAATTTTGTGCTTTCTCATTTGTTTATAGGTATAATTTTTAATGTTTCAAAAAAAATTTTTATATTAAAATAGGAAATATTCTTGTTAAAGGATGATCTGCTTGGGGTGATTACAGAGATGATGTTTTGGCTCTGTGAGGTCTGTCCACCCTTGGTGAATAAGGGATTTTTGAATAATTGAATAGACACTTTGGATTTGAGCTACTATATGTTTTCATTGATGTTGTCTCTGTTATTGTTCTCCCAATGTAATACTCTATCAATGGGGCTATTATATATGGTTTTGATTCAATGCTGTCAAAATGAAAAGCTTTACTCGTCTTTTCAGTGGGTTTCCAACTATTTCATCTTCCTCATTCTGCTCACTTTTATTCTGTCTCTTTTCATTCCTTTGTCTCCTTTGAAAGTTGATCTGAACTAAAAAGGAAATGCAAACCCAGAACATTCTATTTCTCTCTATTTTGGTTTTTTTGCAAACCAAATAAATCTGTGAGTCCACGTATAAGTGTAATTTGCTTTCATCTCAGTCTGCATTAGGAATTCTGGTCAAGTAGGTTTAAAGCATGGCACTTTGGAAGCTGGGCTGGCATACCATAACACATGGAACCCTCTTTAAGGTAGCTGTAATTCCATTTTACTAGAGTCAGCCCTAACTGCTCCTCTTTAAATAGCCCATTAGAGTCCCCTAATAGGAAAATTTACAGCTCTCAGCTGCTTCTGCATATGCATAATGCATACAGAAATCTGATATCTCATGTGCCCTGTGGCTCAGAGATGTTTCTGTTCAATTAATAAGCAGTGAAGTAGATGACAAGATTACTAAACAAGTTTATAGTAGATGAAAGATTTTATAGACTTAGGACGTGGACTGTTGACAGAGCTAAGCATTTTTCTTAAATAATGTATCTTTGTTATTTATTGAGAGGAAGAATATTTTCTGTTGCAGGCAGAACTCCCACAGTCATATTCTTGCAGATTTAAGAAAGTGTGGGTACTTTCCTTTAATGAGGAGTAGCTGTTCATTGGCACACTGACTTCAGGCCTCCACCATCAGCAGTATGACACAGTGCTGGATTTGAATTTTGCCACTGTTACTCAGTTTTGACTTGAAGCCTGTTGTCTTGGGCTGTTTGGAGGAGTTATTAACCCATGGGAGGTAGACAGCAAGTTCAGGCTTGCTGAGTGCTGTTCTCATGTGACCAAAATAGGAGTCAGATATTTAGTCATATTTCAATAGTGTCTCTCCAATGCAGTGATTGGAACCAAGCTCTGTTTCTGTTTCTAAAATAGAAATTTAGAAAGCTTTACACATGATTGGACTGCAGACAAGGACCATTTTCTGTTTTTCAAGAATGTGATGGCAGTGCAGTTAGTGTTTTGTAGTGTGGGCTAATTAATGCCCATGCATTAATGCAAGCATAAGGTTTTAACATCCTCCTCTTCTAAAATTCCAAAATGGTGACTGGACTAAGAAGAAAGGCAAGAAAAAAGGAAATGGGTTAAGAGCTAGAGCTGATATAAATGCCAAGGAAGCATGCAAAATGAACTAGAGAACAGGAAGAGTTCTCTTACTGCTTTAGGACATTCAGCTCAAACTTCTCTGGGCTTAGCACAACTCTGTCTGAGAATCTATGTTATTTTAGAGAATAACAAATCATTTTATTGGAAGTGTTCTTCCAGTAAAAAACATCTAACGTGCTGCTTGACTGAAAATTTCTAATTGATGATGTTGCAAGAAAGTTGTCAGCAGGATTAATTTATCTCATCCAGTGAAATAAAAAGCAATCAATAACAAAAAGCAGAATAAATGACTAGTAATAGGTGTATCTGATTGTTTAAATGAAGCATACCATATGCATTATTATGCCTAACAGCATGTGAAATGCACTTAAGATATGACATTGGTGCCAGATTGCTGAATTACAAAGCATAGCAGAGTGAACAAGGCAACAGTAGTGGACAACATTATTTAATCTTTTTAAAAAAAAAACCAAAATTACATTTGTTGCTTTGAGGTAATTGGTACTGCAGATTTCATATTTTTTAAATCATGTTTTTCCCATCAGAGAACTTGTTGAGCTGCTGCTGACTAAAGCTGTGTTAACAGCACAGTGACAAAGGCAGAACTATTGATCCCTGTGCCCTGAGCCAGAGGGTGCCACCCTGAATTTCGTTTGGAAGTCACAAGAATATCCAGTTCCTTTTGACTCTTATCCAGGAAATAGAATTTACAAGACAGTAACTGATCTTTAATTGTCTTTTCCTTAATCTTTCCTGCCTGACAATTGGGTTTATTGCTTTCCCATGCCTGTCTGTAATGCCCACTGTTATTACACATTTTAAAGTGGAAATTATATCCTGCTAAAAGCTAATAACATGGCAATATAAAGAGGAGAGTGAGAGAACCCACCTAGATAATTGTCTTCAAATAAGGACTAGAGATTAAAACAAGTGTGAAGGGATTAGCTCAAGTGATCAATCAGAAATGACCCATGGTGTGAGGATCCCAGGTGGATCTTACAAAGGGATTCAATTCCTTGAAAAACTGGAGGTTCTAATCTAATCTAGTGTTTTTTCTCAGTCCAGCACCCTTATTGAAGTCCTGCCAAACTCAGATTTGAGGGAGAGAATTCTCTTCTCAGGAAGAAAATGTCAGCTGTTCTCATGACAAATATAGATCAATTTGTTTTAGTTTTTGTCAGGTGCCTCTTCTTGCTCTGCTCACATTTACTTGTGATCTTTCTTTGCTCCAATCCTTACTGTGGGCCTACACATGGATGAGTTTCCACAGAGAACATTGCTGCCACAGCTGCGGAGATCTTTGCTTCAGACTGCATGGAACTTCTGTACCAAGAAATCAGTTTATTTAAATCATTTTCTCTCTTGGAAACCTTAATTCAGTTGTGAAAGGAAGGACAGAATTTGAGAGTTGCTCTCTTCTCAGAGACAGTGCCTCTTCACCTCCACTGCTCTTGCAGAGCATGTGGTTGTCAAAAAATGTTATCTTTTAAAAGAAAAGAAGTTCCCAGACACAGCTTGAAAAAGAATGCTAGCAATATTCTCCTCTGCTAGAATAAACCACACAAGATGATTTTCACTCTTGGGGAATCTTACCTTGAACACAAATGTGGAATAGTTCTAAAACCTTTTTGTTATGTCTCGTGAAATAGAATTTCATGGGCTGTTTAGAACGAGGCAATTGCAGTTTACTTCCAGTTCTGTGTCTCATGGTTGAGAACCTTCCATATTCTCAACCAGAAGAGATTCGGGTTTCTTTTCAGTTTTTTCCATTTTTTTGGCTGTATATTTTGGTTGATGTAGTGTTTTGTCAATACACTTAAACAAACAAAAGCCAGTACCTTTTTGAGTGCTGCTTGCATTTCAGCAAACCTGGCCAAATCATCCAGAATGAAGAGTAAAACGGAAGCTTCATGTGCTTAAAGAGTCTTCTAAGATATCCTTTTTTCGTGTTGATCCTTGTTCTGTATAGAGCTCAGAATGTGCTCACTAATGCCTGTTGAGAATGTTGTGATAATGGAGAATTTTCCTACCAAAAGGGATGTTTAATTGTGTGTGTGGGGGGGTGGGGTTTATTGTGCTTTTCACAAGTGACTTCATCTGAGGAAAGAACACGTTTGGAGAATAAACAGTCCATCTTAAAAAGACTTTTTTTGGGTAGATATTTATTGATAAACTTTTCAGTTCTTAAACAGTCAATAAGCTGAAACTAGGAGTGTTTTAGTAGGGGTTCTTGAATATAGATTCCTAAACTTCTGCTTGTTCTTGTGAACCAACAGATGACAGAACAGTTCCTTCTCTTTTTGTTTTCAGCATGGTCATAAATATTTATCTTCCCACCTCAGTGAAATATTCTTAGGATACCCAAAGAGATTTGACCTCAGCCATAACTTTATTATTACTAATGTACGTTATTTGCATATGAGTGGTACCCATGAGCTTTAGGCATGGCCTACATTTTATACAGAATTAGAACTGGAACAGGAGACATTTCATAGAGCCTTTAGGGTGAAAAAGATGAGGAGAAGTCAGCAGGTGGACAAAGGGAGATGAAGAAATGGGAGACTGGTACCATTTTGTCAGTCTGGTAGATGGTATTTTCAACCCACCAGCTGTGCAGCCTGGAGTGTGTATTGCTTGTGTGGAGGCTGGAACAAAAAGTAGCTTTCCAAAGGCAGATATGGCAAAAACAGGCTGTCAGATATTTGCAGGCAACTCCTTCAAGGATAAAATACAGGAGAAGACCCTTCCAGCCAAAATTAGTCCTTCTGAAAATTTAATGAATAGGAGATGGGAGTTGATGTCATTGGCTGCTCTGAGTCAGCATCTTGGCAGTGAGTCAGTTCATTAACCTCATCCAGCTGAGAGCAAAGGTCTTTCTGCCTTTGGTGTAGAAATGAGTCTTTGTCACATTGGCAGAGGTCTTGGTCACAGTAGTTTTACATTGAAGGTACCACATTGAATTCCACAACATTAGTTGGGTAGAGAGTCAGAAGTAGTCTGGTTGTTTGACACTAAAGTGATTTTATTATGAAGGCCTGATGCACACGAATAGATTCTTCTAACTTTATTTGGAGACCATATGGTTTTGTACAATGTAATTTTGTCAGCATCGTGCTATTTGCAGATTTGGAAGACAACATAAGCCTCAATATCCTCAGTGCTTTAATTACCTAAGTAAGCATCATGGTTAGTGGCATTTCTGGTTAAAGTCCTAATTAATCTTCTCTATCTAATGAGAATGTGAAGATTTGGCTTGTGGCTTATTATCCCACTCATTATTATGAATGATAAAGCAACTGTATAAAGCCTCCAGTTTTACGCTGTGACATAATTATTTATGAAAAGGCCTTGCCCCAGAAATGGAAATAATGATTATTACATTTAATCTGTTCATGGTTTATTCAATTTTTTTGCAGTGAAAGAGATCCCTATAGGACACTAATTACTGAGAGAGGAAATGCAATAAACTACCAGCTAGGCTTATTGGAAATACATGAAAGTTAGGTTACATTTTTCAGTATCTTTGGTATTGTTACTTTTCTTGCTCATGTGTGTTCTTTTCATGTGCTTCACTTCGTGTCATATGCATGTTTTATGAGCTAATAATTCTATTTATTGCTCTGTTTTAGCCGCTATAAAGATGGCCCAGGAGGACTGCAAAGAGCTGCTTGTTTAAGCACCTCTAGCAGTGGCTGCTGTTGCTGTTTCTGTACTGATGAGGGCACAGAGAGTGCTGGATGCCAGGTGCCTCAGAAGGGTGCATTTAGGGTTAGCACCAAGGGAGCTGGGGGTTTGCACCACTTGGAGCCACTCTCAGTACTCTGACACCTTCCATGTACTGCCTGAGAATGTCCCCTGTGAGTCACTAACTCTGCTTTCCTTGTGTTCTGCCAGCATGGTGTCCTTAGCAGGTCCCAAAATGGGAATTTTCTTTTGTGTTGTCATCATCAGCTGATGCATCTATTGTTGAAATGGACTTGAAAAAATAAAACTATATAATAGAAAAATATTTTTTCCTTTAGGAGACAAAATTAAGTTTGTGGACAACTTCCTAATCTTTTTTTAAAGTTCAAATAAAGCCTTAGCAAATGCGATGAACATAATTTTTGTGCTCTCAACAGGAAAAGTGTGAAATGGCCTTGTTTTAGGCTATGGCTAAGCTGGAGAGCTGACTGGTTTTACAGCATTTCTGTGTTTAAGTGTGGATGGTATTCGAAGCATTCTTAAATCTGAAAGTCATTGCTGGTGGCTTCTCCCAAGTGCCCAGGCAGTGACCCTGTGCTCGGGGAGAGGGGACACTGGGGCACAGTGCAGAGCCAGGGAGCAGCCACCAGCCTGCGAGTGAAGCCAGTGTTTCCCTTCTGTTCCCAGTGAGGCAGTGGTCTTGTCCTGGAGGCACAGAGTTTGTGGTGGTTGGAGTGGGGCTGGCCCAGCCCCATCCCCAGTGGGCACAGCTGTGAGCAGCAGGTGAGCAGCACTGACAGCAATGAGCCAGGGAGTGCTCAGGGGCACTGGGCAACCACCAAAGGGAACAGAGAGCACACAGGGGCAGTGCATCAGCATGAGGGGGTAAAAGGCTGGGCTGAGGAACAAGAAGGGCAGATGCTTGAAGCCTTTGGAGGTGGTTTGGTGTTACTCTGTGTGGGTTGAAGCCTTCTGAAATTGTGTGGTGACTCTCTGTGTATGGTGACTATCAACTGCGACGTGAGCTGTGATGTTGTCTCCTGGATTTGTGTTGGAGAAAGAATTGCAAGGTTTGCTGTAGAAGTATTTGAAAGGTGGTTGGGTACATGCATTTGAAAATTGATGAATAATGCAGCATGGGTGGGATTTCATGGTTTCTCTTGTCAGCTGACATCCTGTGGTTTAATATTTTGATAAGTGATTTTTATTTTTATTTCCATATACATCTTTGTGTCTGTCTAGCTGCACTGCTGGCAAGACAAGGAGGTAAGAGAGAAATGGATGAGGAGCTGTTCTGATTTCGTCTTAGGTAACTCTTAGTGTCACTTCACCATTTTAGAACAGTGCTGATGAATCACTCTACACTGGGAGTATGTAGAAAAAAAAATTGAAAGCAAGAGACCAAGAGCAGAGAACAAAAATACGCAGATTAAAATGTTGTTACCATATGCCACTGTTTTTGTAGTTGGCATTTAGCTTTTCTAAGGAAATAGAGCAGAACTTAATGAAGGGAATCATTCTCCCAGTTGCTCTGGTTCCTCAAAGAGGGACCTTGGCAGTGCCGGGCAAAATTGTCTCTCTGAGACTTTGAGCCGCTCTTATGTGAAATGCATTTGAAAGTATTAAATCAGATCCGGTGTATATTGTAGCATGGAAATGTAATTTTAGCACAGATGTCACAAGGAATTACACTGCCCCTGAACAGTGATGTTTTGATCACTCCCTTCAGGATAACATCTTGTACCTTATTACCGCTGCCCGCTGTCCTGATGCTCAGATAACCACAGATCTCTTGTTTTCAGGCAGTTTCCCCGAGCAGTGCATGCAGCAAGCTCGTGCTTCTCTTTGCCACAGTACCCTACAGCATTCAAAATCCTGTACAGTGTCTGTCTTCAGCTGCTGAATGCAGCACAATGTCACTTTGGTTATGAGAGTTACAGTTTTCATTTTCAACAGTCTTTAAAAATGTGATACGCAGTTTTCATTCTCAACAGTATTTAAAAATGTAATACAGAAAAGAGTTAATGAAAGAGTATTAGACTTTTTATTTCTCAATAAACCTGAGTCACAGTAAAAGGAATGCTTTGGATATAACATTTTTATCCTTATCCATTAACAATGTCACTACTAGTGTTTTAAATCCTGTTTTTTATGAGTGGATTATTATGAGGAGAATGACTTCTTAAGTAAAGAAATCTGCTTCATTATTTATGATATTTTTTCTCACACTTCTCATTTGTGGTTTTCTTTCTTCAATTGGCTTTTTTATGTGTTCTGAATGTACAAGCTTAGTTCAGCAATTCTTTATAGCAAGACAGGTTACGTGGGGAAGAGGCTGAATGTGGGGACATTTGTCATGGGAAAAAGCTCACTCATGTCAAAATGGAGCTGTGCTGACTAGTCTGGAAAGCTTAAATAGGAAACAGTACATATGGATGCCACTTCTTCAGTGTTCTGAGAGAAGTAGAAACTTCTAATATCTCATGGTTTGTTCTGGGTTTTTGTTGTTTTGTTTTTGTTTTTTTTGTTTGTTTTTTTTTTTTGCTGCTGATTGAGATCTTTGATTTTGTTAGTATTAACAAAATAGAAGACAAGGTAGAAAAAGGATATGAGGGCTGTCAGGTTTTTTGGTTTTTTTAATAAACCTTAGCTAGTTTAAACAAGTTGCACTCATAATTCCTGGTTTTCTATCTGAAGGTTCATAAGGTTGAATCAAATATTTATTAGCTCACAGCCCAAGTTGAATCCTCAGCTCTTCAGAGGTACATTAATGAGAAAAAAAGAGGATATGATCTGCATGATGTTACAACTGTGCAGAATTCAACTGTTCTTCTTGGATTATTTTTCTAGGTGGTTACAGTGGGTCCAAGTATCTGCTGAAACATGTCACTGAACCTATATGCTGTGGAATATTCCGTAAAAGCACTATGTGAACTTGCAGGAACTTCCTTGAACATAGCTATCTAGTTTTCTTCTGCTGACTACATAACCTGAATAAAAATTGATTTCTCTTGTTCTTTCCCTATGTGAGTTGTTGAAGATGATAATATATAGTTTATTTGCCAAATGTATACATTAGTTTTTTAAAACTAGTTGTTATCTTTGTATTAATGTATTAGAAACTACAAATTGAGGTCAAGAACAACACGGGTCAGGAGGCATTTTTTTTTCTTTAGCATGAATTCAGATCTGTATGGCATAAAGAATTTGTGTGGCTGCAGTCAAAATTCTGATGAAATCACTTAAAATAGATGTATATGTGATGTCTAAAGGAGGTAATAAAAAACAAACAGTCAGAGTCTAAATCATTACATAAGTACTATGATGTAGGTTTCAAGTGATTCTTATACTGAAAGATGCACAGATGTGCAGAACTGCTGTTAAGGCAATTGTGGCTTTCCAGAAAATTAGTCATCTTTCTGTGTTATTTATTTGCATGGAAAACTTGCCTAGTCTGTTACCTCTTTACTTCTGGTCCATTTCTGTGGCCTTTGTTTGAGTTTGCATGAATGTACAAAATTTCAACTCCTTCCCCAGTTACTATTGGTAAACTTTAGGATTTCAAAGACCACTTTATGTGTTTCTGTGTATTTGGCTGAAAACACATCTGTTTTTGTTGTGTTTTAGCTAAGAATTACCTGTGGTTAAGCTTCTTCCAAATATGTTGTTGTGTAAAATCACATAATCTCCTAGAGAAACAGAAAGATATGATGCTAAATTGTTCTACTGTCATCACCATCTGGATAGAAAGATTATTTTCCTCATTTCTCTGAAAAACATGCAAAGAACAAATGCATCCTTTGAACGAAAGTGAAATAAGTGACATCTATAGCTAGCACACTCAGTAACAAGAGTGAAGATGTCATTTTCTGTGCTTTCCCTGTTAATTTAGTTCTGTTCTCTAGAAGATAATAAGATAGGAGATTTCCTGGGAATTAAGACAGTTCAGGCATGATAATGTGTGTAGGAGTGGACAAACAAAGCAAAGGAAAAAAGGATAATTAATAGTCTCAGTTCAGCCAGGTCTGGAGAATAGGAACACACATAAAAGTTATAAAATTTGTTCTGTGTGCTCCAGCCCTAGGTTTATTGTGTCTAGTATCCTGTCTATGACAGTGACCAAACCCAAATATCTCTGGTACAGGGTGGGAACTGAGCACTCTGTAGCTCAGAGAGGGTGACTGTATAGTTTGAAGTTTGATGTGTTTGCCTTCATTTATCCACTCTCTCTCCCCCTGGGTCTGTGTGAGCCCTTGGTGGGCTGTGGCAGGAGTTTCAGACATTGAGTGTCAGTGTGCAAAGCAGCCAGCACCTTTCTGTCCTGTGCCATCTGTCTGGTGCTGACCTCACCCCAGCCAGTGACATCTTAGAGTGATTCTTGTTCAGGGTAATCAGGGCTTTACACATCTCTCCGTGGTTCTCCCTACTTGTTTGAGCTGACTGTCCTTTGCCTTTTTCCATGGCACACCCTGGAGTTATATAATAGCATGAGATGTCTTGGTTTGGTATTGCTTCCTAATCTTTCCCTGCTCACTGAGTTTTCTGGGGAGTCAGCTACTGCTTTTGTCAGCTGATGTCTTTGTGATCAAAAATTCAAAACTCTTGTTCATGCTGTATGGACAGTCTGGATTATTAAGTGTGTGAAATTTGTTGGGTTTTTTTTTTAAATCTCTTTTAATTGCCACTTAATTAAATCAGTATTCCCTGAATTGGATGCTTTTTAGCAATTGCTAAGTGACCTCCCTGCCTTTGTTTTGGCCCAGAAGCTTTTTCATTTTTACTTTCTCTGTCCTGTTGAGGAGGGGCAGTGGTGAGTGGCCAGGGGCTGCTGGCCAGAGTCATCCTCCCTTTGCCAGTGTGCAAAAACAGTGTGGTTTTAATTTAGATGGTGAAACTTCACTGGTGACTTCTTTGTGCTGCAAAAACTGTTTACTTCTGTTTCCAGTTTGTGAATACATCTTCCAGAGTAAATACCTTGTGTCTTATCTCAGGGCTACTTAATATCCTTAGAGCTGTGCTGCAGGAACTTGCTTCTCCCTTCCTTATTCATTCCTGTTTGTTGATTCCTTTGAAGAACTTGAAGTTTTGTGAGGTAGGGTTTTTCCTTCTCATTCCATAAAGCACATGGCTGTGACTCCAGTGGACTCTGTCTCTATCTGTGCCCCTTGAGTGGTTGTCTGGATTGTGTCAAACTGCAGATGATGAGTTTTCCCAGCCTTCCTTCCTTCCTTCCTTCACAGCACTAATTTTGCTTTCTCCTCTACTCCTGGTAATTGATTATCAGAGGAACCCAACTTTCTTTGGTCTTTTTGGGCTCTATCAAATGCCAATGAATTCCAAAATTATTAGAGAAGAAGAAGAGGAGAATGGAAAGGAAATCATAAAGGCCTTTTTTTCATTTGAAATATGAACAAAAACAAGAGCAGCATCATGCAGTGCTGACATTTGTTTTCCTTCCTTCCCTAGATAAACTTTTCCTATAACAGAGGAAAAGAATCTGGAGTGGAAGGAATGGAGTCTGGAAATAGACAGTTCTGTGGGTTTTGTATAAAGGCAGTGCAAAGAACAGCTCTGATGTAACACATTGCCAAAGGTGATGGCCACTTCTGTTTATCCAAATTGGTGACTGTTATGTATTTCTTGAGGGGAAAAAGTTTATAATAGGAAGCATTTATGTTCTATTAAGTATGAAAGATGGAACAGAAAAGGGTCACAAAGAGAATTATGGTACCTTTATTTAAAAAAGTCAAGGAATGTATGAAAAGGGCAGTCTTAGGGAGAGGTGTCTGCTGTTAACTGAGAGTTACATGTGTGAGTATATGATTGTTGTTTTGCCTGGTGAACTTGACTAGTATGCCCAAACAAATGAGTTAAAGGCAGTTAAAAATCACTGCATTTAATCGTCCTAAAAAGTGGCAACTGACCCACAGATTTCCTTAAGTGGGAGAGAAACAGGAAGAAAATCTGTATGTGGATGAGGAATCGTTTTGTGAAGTTTTTCCACATACAAAATCCAGATTGTAGATACTTATTAAAAAACTCCCAAACAACCAAAACAACTAAAAATAAGTTTAAAATCCTTCCATAAGGATTAATGACTGTTTGCCTACAGTTTTATATCTTTCAACCTCCCTTAAAATCTGTCTGGTCTCTCACTAATCCCCTAAATACCTTTTTTTGTTCTTTTGGCTGTCAACAAGCAGCACATGCCGTGGTGGTTTTGGAACTACTCATGGTTGACTGATCATCTGATTATTGCCCTTTAGCTGATGAGTGAGATGAGCAGAGCAGCTGAAATTTGAATTCTCCCTGCTCTCCTCTGTCAGGGCACTAATTGGATGCAGTTCTCTAGTCAGTCATTAGAGTTCACAAAGTTGAAAGTTAAATTTGTGAGACCTTAACCTCATCAGATTTGGTTAAAATGGTCCAGTGAATTGAGAAGTGATTGCAGGGAGAATGAAGGACTGACAAATGAAGATGGACAAACAGGGAGTGTGATATGTACTGTTTGCTTTTTTAGGAAAATGAGAAAAAACAAAGCTAAAACATAGGTACTTTCTAATCTGTTACATCATTTCTGAAATAGCTTAACTGTAATGGAAATAATTACCTTAAAATTGGGTGTTGGTTCGAAATATTCAAATCCTTGTAGCTTTAACTTGTATCTTTACCAGTTTTTCTTTTGGGCCACTTTTTGAGTCTCATTAAGTTTAGTTTAGAACAGTGTTCTAGAGCAGCAGAGAACTGAAACAGTTGAGGTTTCTCTTACTGCTGTATTTCTGTGCCCTAAACAACAATATTTGTTTTGGAAATACAATCTGTCTGCATCTCTCCTGCTGAGTATATTAAAGCTGCATGGGAGTTGCAAGAGTGGAAGATCTGCAGTATTTTCCAAGCATGTTTAATCCAAATATAATAACTAATATGTAAAAGCACATACATTGTGTAAAACACAATTTGGGTTTTTGAAAGTTATCTAATCTGGGATCTTCAGAGTTCAGCAAAGTCTTGTCTGACCAACAAACTCTTTCCAGACAACTGGAAAATATCATCGAAATCTAGTGGATGAGAAAGAAATGCAGTTCATGATAGCTTAATCTGAATGTTATTTTTAAATGAATGCATGTTTACTTTGATGGCAAATGGAGGCTAAAAATTCATATCACCAATGCTTGGAAGAAACAGCATGGGCATAGTGGTGGGATTGTGCAGCTGGAAATTATTGTCTCCCACAACTTTCCTAATGGGTAAATGTGGGGAATTCTGGGACAAACATTTGGTACATGTGTTGTTTCTACTATTTCTGTGGTATCAATAAGGATGACCTCATCTGAAATCAGGAGACACCAGGCAAATTTGGAAGTGAACTGGGTGATTATTTTTTCTGTGCTCTGAGTATTGGCCATTATTATAATGCTTTGTCAGTCACTGACATTGTACCTGTGTGCTGTCAAGTTTATCTTAATCATACCAAGGTGGGGTTGGGCAATCATAACTGACAGATCTGAGTGCCCACAGTTATCTGATGCAGGCTGTAAGGAAACTTGGCTACATGAGGCAGTCACAGCCTCTGTCCTTACAGTGCAGTGCTGCTCACATTTTTGCTTTCCTACAAGTAGTACAGAAAGTGATTAGGAGGGATTCAGGAGAAGCAATTGAGAAAATAACTGACTTGTGAAAGATTTAATGAAATGAATTTATTTACATAGCCAAGTGAAAATGAATTTTAGTTAAGGATAACACATACAAGGGGAATAATATTCTAGTAGTTGATGGCTTTTCAATCTAGTTGAAAAAATGATAATAAAATGTTCTGGCAATCAATGTGACAACAGACATACTGGGAATGAAATCCAGAAACACATTCATAGCTCTGTCTGCAGTTAACTTAGCTATGGGAACAACCTACTTAAGGATGTGGTGAGTAATTTGCCATGATCCAAAACCGGGGGGAAAAAAATCTAATTTAATCCTGCATTTTTAAAATGGACCCTGAAAAATGTTGGGGTCAAGGCCTTGCAGACAGTGATTAAAATACATTTCATACTAAAATGGGGTTGTGATATACACAGGTTACTGCTTGTCTCTGAAGTACAGTAGCATTGCCTGGTTTTTATTTTCCCCTGGAGTCAGCTCAGTTAATAATTATTGTTGCTAAATCTGATGTGTGTTCTACACTGCTAGGGAAAATGAAAAGATTTTGTAGAATAGTGATGAATACTGTACTTGTCAGATTTTTCTTTTTCTTCTGATAAGTGTTTCATCATATCTGTTTTTTGGGCCTGCACTTACTAGATTGCTCCTCAATTCAAGCCAAGAGGGTCCTGTCCACCATTTTATAATGTCATGAGGTAATGTAGACAAGACAGAACAAGTCTGCTGAGATGAGATGAGATTAGATACTGTTTTGTGCTTTCCAAAAAAGACAGTGCTTGCTTCTAATTTTATCTTTGTCTAGACTGTGCTACCAATGGCAACAGCTCAGCACTGAGCACTCTGCAGCAGGAGCTGGATGAAATCACTTTCAGCAATGGAGTTACCAAACACAGTGCATTTTTCTGGTCCTCAGAGAGAGGAGAGGTCTGGCAGGTGTTTTCTTGGCATCCTCACTGAAACTGACAGTTGCAAGTTTACTGTTCAAGGAGGAAAAAAATGCCCCAGATGGTAAAAATTCAGACTTTTAAATGCCCTTCTTTCGCCCAGCAGTTCACCTTGGCTTGTTTTGGAATTTGCACTTAGGTGAAAATAAAAATCTGGATGGCACTTGTGCAAAATCTTGCTCAAGGCTTAGTTGCTTCACTGTTTCCCTTCTGATTTTTCTCTTGCCTAGATCTCTGGCAAAAGTCTTATTTCATAGGACAAGCCTGATTTCTTGTTTCATCCTCATTGCCAGTTTGTATGAAAAAATAAAAATAGATCATCTGTTAGATTAGAGATGGCACAAACCCAGTAACCAGGACAGCTGGTGAGAGATCACCAGAGATGCTGGTGCTGGGATCTTCTCCTTGAGCAATGGGAATATCTGAACAGAGGAGGTGTTTTTAGTACATTCCCACAATATCTAAAGAGCACAACACTAACTTCTTGACAAAAACTTTTAAAATTCCAAAACACAGAAGGAAGGAAATGCCAGACATAATGAAGTCTGGACCATAGAAACTGAGACCAATGATTTCTCTAGAGGTCTTCAAGAACCATCTTTTTACAAGACTCATGGTGGATGATAATTTAAGCAGAAAAAATTCAAGTTTTCTGCAGGAGAGGAGATCAAATTTTGATCAGTATGGGTTCAATAAAGACCTGAAATCTGAGGGATGAGAGGGTTGTCCTGGCTGGGTGAAACTAGGACGCAAGATGAAATTATATTCCTGTTTTCTGTAGATCCAAACAGAAATGAGTTTCCTGATTTTTATTCTTTTAAATGTGTACTGTGTGTATGTTCCTTCCCTTTTTAACTTTTAAAAGTACAAACCTACATTTCTGCTGATGCCAAATAGATTCTTAGTTTGTATGTACAACCCAGACAAAGGAGTAGCTACAAAAGGCTCCTGGAGAAGAAGAACAAATTAAACTTCTCTCCCATTACCTAAAATCAGGTGATGTTACTAAAATTAAATGTGCTTTTGGGCAGGTTTGACCCACTGATGCAGTAAGACAAAACCTGGATATCCAGCATGAAAGAGTGTGCCCTTTGTGGCCAAGGTGCCCTTTGCATGCTGTTAAAACGTTTCCCCTCCCATTTTATTACTACATTAATGAAGCAGAAGCAGTAAAATGAGCAGTTCTACATCTGGGATATGAGACTGGTAACTTTTCCCATGTCTTCATTCACACTTTAGATGGTGTGTATGAATTGTGTATGCTGTTGTAGGATGCCTCCTTTTTTTAGCTGATTTTATTTTTTTAATAGAAGTTTTTTAGCTAATCCTTTTTTATCAAAAGAAAGCAACCTTTGATCACAACTCATTTAAGCTTTCATCTTTCAAGATGTTCTGAAAAACACAAAATCAATATGTAATATGTGGAAGATTTGCCTGTGGTGAAAGGTCAAGAGCAAGAATTTTTCTCCTAGCTATTGATATAAACACTTGGAGGTGAAATACTTTTCAAGGTATTTTGTGCCACACTTGAAGTCACATTGTGTGATATAATAATCAATAAAGACCACAATGATAATGATTTCATTCTGTCTGTATCAATATTTATGAACAGTACTGATAAATCTCCATTTTGCTGCTAAAGGGTTGGTTAGCCATTGTTATGGAACAATGATTTATTCTGCAAGCATTTTTATTTTCAGTCTAAAATTATAATGATGAAAGCACTTCTTAATTTAAAGTAGAAAGAGAAAGATACAATGGATTTGTTAAAACTGATAAGACTAAGTTCAGAAATATGTAAGTTGCAAAGTTTGCTCAAAGCAGAAATAATCTCACAGGCTTTTTGTTTCACCTGTGAGAGAGCTAATGCCAGGTATTCACTGTACTTGAGAAACTTTGCTTCTTTGGAGTTAGTGACGAGATCAGAGATACATACTGATTGTGGAATAGGTCTTAAGGGTGACTGAAGTGTAGAGAGCTCCAAAGAGCTTCTAAAAGGAGTGAGGGTTTTAGAAGGGCTGGTAGGTGAATGCTGTGGCAAAGAATTCACATTTGTGGGGACACTGAGGGAGTCTGCCAAAAGCTTTGCTGTGTTCAGCAGAAAAGGATCTCAAAAATACCCTCCAGTCTTGGGGTGTCGTGACTTCAGTTCATTCTGAGGCTTGCACACATTTTACATACTGGAAGTCAAAGTTAACTAAACTGGTATGATTTTTTTATTTATTTCTTAAAAAGTGCAGGAAACCCCACAGTGCTCTGAACTGCAAAAGTTAATATCATGCTGTTAGTCTGACATTGGCTCTTAAAACCATAAAAATCTGGCTGTCTTCCTTGAAGTACAACGAAGTACATGCATTAGGAATTGACTTTGTGTTGTTAGCTCATTGAAAACAATGTAATGAACAATTGCTGATGAAGAGTCCACTGAGAAAGCCTGGATTTTTCCTTCGTAATGTCCTGAACTTTCTAATATAATTGAATTCAATCTTTTACTTCAGGATGTCATTTCTATAAAGCAATTTATCTTTGCAAATCATTCAAGGCAGTTGTCATACAATCTTAGAATAATTTGGGTTGGAAGGGACCTTTGAAAGTCATCTCTAAACTGCAAAAGAACAAGCAAAGATATCAATTAAGTGAAAAATTATGTTTGAAATGTACGATTTTAATGAAAAAAGCATTATAAACATGTTACTTAGTTATTTTGATACCTGCATCATAAGAAATTAAGTTATTTTATTGTGCTTTATTTTGCAGATATTTCTAAAAACCAAGCTAAGAACTAAGCTCACAGTGCTGACTGCAGCCATTGTGCTATGGATTGGAATGACCTCTGGAAACCCACTCGGAATGCCTTGCCCAGTCAAGGTAAGAACTGATTTAATTATTTCTTTCAAACCTTTTTTTATCTTTAGCCAGTGCTAAAAAATAAAAGCATGTTGGGATAAAGGCCAGAGACACTCCATAGGAGGAGGGTGGTACAGTCTCACTCAGTGGTGATTTACAGAGAAGGTGAATGGGTATAACCCAAATTTAATCTTTCTTGCACTAGCAGCAGTTCACACTTGTAAATGTACAAAGGTCTGGAAAGCCAAGCAATGGCCCAGCTCTAACCCTGGGATTTTATTTGTGTGTATGACTTAAGCTGAGAGGAAAATCTCTGGTTTGTTTAGGGCTGAAAAGGGACTTGAACCTCTGTCAGTGCACTCTTAGAGAAGGCAGCATGGATTCACTGGAATAACAAGCTTTTTTTTAGACTTTTATGCAGTTCTGTGTAAGATCATGATACCTGCCTGAGGCCCATTGAATAGCCAAACCATTAAAATAGTCTGACCTTTAACCAGATGAAACTTTTTATGACAAACTTGTTGTAACAGTCAGTGAATGATCACATGGGAGTTATTCTAATACATTGAGTGTTTTTCAGAATATAGAATGCAATTTTGTGAGAAAATGGTAGGCAGGCTACTGGAAGGGATGATTTTATGAAATATACAGCATAAGGTAATTTTTCAATAAATCTGGTCTTTGTTAGTACTGTGTTTCCATAACAGCATCAGAAATATCCATTTGAAACTGGAAATTAATAAGTTATAATTACATCAATTCATTAAAAATGAAGGAAAACCATATTATGTCACATTGTTGTTGTAAACCTATTGCATTTTACCCTTATATTTTCTATCTCCATTGCAAAATACATATTAGAAATAGCTATTTAATGATAGCAAAAATCAATCATTGTGATGTATGAAGTCAGACATAGCTTCAGCCCTCCTCATTTTCTTCTTGTAGACTTTATTTACATAATAAAAGATCTATGTTTTTACATGGGCTTGTGAATGAAGATGTTGAAGTAAAAGACAGCTATGCAATAAGAATTTTATGAAGATCTCAAACAAGATCACAGGAGAAAAATTTTGCCTTTTCACTTTAATACACAGCTTGGAGAGTTGTCTGTAAATGCAGATACCAAATCAGGGCCATAAAAGATGTATTTGTAGATATAGGAAAGAAAAAATTAAAAGTGGGAAAACCTCTACTACAGAATCTCAGCAAGTTGTACTCCCCAAGAGCAAATAGTCAGTTGTGATATAAACTGAATGACTGCTGCTTTTGCTGGGACTGGAGGCTGCTCCACTCTGTGACACATTCAGCACTGCAGACCTGAGGCCTCAGTTGCTCCTAGAAGCACAAAGCTGGAATTCCCAGGGTCTGCAGAAGGCACAGCTCAGCACAGAACACAGGAGGCTGCACTTCAATCCTCCAGCCCCTCTGAGCAGTGAAGTAACAGGGCAAAATTCAGTCCTGGACTGCTGGGAGCTTGAGTGCAAGAAAAATATTGCTTCTTATCTGTAGGCTGAGACTGAATCTCCTCCAGCTTCAGACTTCTGCAATACAGATATCTCTGTTTTAGCTAGCTTCCTTCAGAACTTGATGAAGAGAAGGAGGCTCTTCTAGAGAGCAGTTCACAGAACTGTTTTGTGGGTTTTCTAATGAAAAGATTAGGTGACATTTGTAACATTCTGAGCTGGGTGAAATGAAAGATTTTCTCCCTGGGAAGCACAGATATTTCATGCTGTTTCCTGTGGGAATTGTTTGATGAACAAGTTGAGTTAAAGCAACCTGCTGCTCTCCTGTTGTTTGAACTAGAACTTCCCAAGTGGGCTAACTGTTGGAATCTCTAGTGGTAGCTTTAATGAATAACTCATATTGGAGTATTTGGTGGTTAAAATTTTTGAGCATGGAATACTATGATACCATATTTCTTTCTATGGATGCATTGGAACAATCCAGGGTAATATCTTTGGGTTTTTTTTTCTTTGTGTTTAGATATGCTTTCAGTAAAGGTTCTGAATGATTCATTTCAGTAAATTTTGTATGATAGCTTATGGAGTAAAAAGTTCTCAAGAACAAATGTATCAGTTTCAGTTTAGGGCACTGCTATCTCTTTTTTTTTAAGATAATGGGGTTGGACAAATAGTGGTAGCGTAAATATATCCACATTATCCCTAAAGGAATACCTGGAAACATTTTTGAACTTGAAAACACACTGGCATGAAATAAAAAGTCACATGAACGATGAAAGGTGACTCTCTCTTGTCCTGCTCTGGCAGTGGTAACTGATGCAGCCCTACAGCCTCCTCCAGGTTCAGGGGTCTGTGTGCCAGATCCAGGCACCAAAGGGAAGCTGTTGCAGGAAGGGGCATCAGGGGATGCCTCAGTGTCCTTCCCAGCCCAGCATCCCCTGCTCTGAGTCCAAGCCTGGGCAAGAGGGAGCACTGGTCAGTACAGCTGCACAGCTGTGCTATTCCTGCCCAGTCTAAACCCAATTCCTGCAGTGGAGAAGCCACTGGAGTTTTATGAAAGATATTCTTAAATCTCCAGTCTGCTCTTGCAAATATCAGCTCTTGTTTTTGTTCACCCTCAGCTTTTTCCCCACCTTTGTTTACATGCTATCTCATTGTTCATATTTGTCTCTTTTGGCCATGGCTCAAGGCCAGAATTGAGGCTTACTTTTGCCTCTCTGCAGTATGTTGTATAAATATGTGATATATAAACATCAGTTGGGATAACACTGTGATCTCCTTAGAATTTTTCTTTTTTCCCAGCTGAATATATTAGGAAGAATCACCAAATGCTCATGTCTGTATCAGACTAATTTCTGATTCTTTTTGGAGGTGTGAGGGCTAGATAGATACTTCTTGGTGAGGAGACACCAAACACAGAGTAGAGAGGAGTTTAATTAACTAGTGTGGAGAAACTGCAGGAGGAGAAAATATATCTTGTGGTAGCTAGAAAGTGAGCAAGATCGATTTGTTTGTACTGGCAGCATCCCCCACAGAGTGAACTGAGAACAGGGAAAAGGGCCTCACTCACAGATCCATGAGACATGGATAGCACAAAGAACAGTCTTCTCCAAGGACTGAGATGTTTCTGTGACCTTTAGCAAAATCTCAAGACATTGAGATTTTTATATCACTGGTGATTGTTCTAGGATGGTTAAGAAATCCTCAGAATAGAATGTCTCGTTCATTTGAAATTTATAAAATCCCTAAAAAAGAAGGTGCTGAGAAATCTAAATAAAAAATGAACAATAATGCACTAAATAAATTCAGGAAAAAAGGAAATTATTATCATTTTACAAAGTGATGCTGTGCTGTGAAATTCAGCTGCTTAAGTAATTTTTTGATAAGAGACTTAGTTCTGTTTTTCAGTATTCTTGTAAAATGTGCAATGGAGACCTTCATCTTCTGCAAAATTGCAGTGTTTCTGGGGTTTTCCCCAGTTTCTAGTACTTCTGGAACAGAGCATCTCTTTACTCACTAGCATTAATATTAAAGATCTGAAACATATTAAGCTGTCTATGTAGGTGGTTAAAATTTGACCAGAGAAGACTTTTATTTGGGGAATTTACTGAGCTATTCTCCATTCCCTGTTCAATAGCTAAACTCTATGACTAGTAATAGGAGTCTCAGTTTAAATATTTTAGGAAAGGAAGAAAAATCCAAACCATTTTTAGCATTTCCAGCCAGTTCCTAGCAGCCAGTAGATGTCATTCTATCTCTATTTTAATGCCAGTTTCTACTGTTCTCATTATATTTTTCTAAATAACAAATTGCAGATGAGGATGGGGGGGAAACATTTATGTTTAACTTTCTTCTGATTAATGCACAAGTCTGTATCTTTTCAGTAATGTAAGGTGTCAGAGTGTGAAATTGGTACTTCTTGATGCAACTGAGGCTGATAAACTATTGTCTTTCTGTCACCCATCCATTAGTACTATTTAATTTATTTATATGTACAAGAGATTTGTCAGCTTCACACTCCGCATGATTTTTCTTTCTTTTTTCTTTACAAATTCCTTTTCCTCTCTGAACAAGTTTTGCTTGATGCTGTTCCTGTAGTTTTTCTCCTATCACTTTTTAAGATGTCAAGGCCAAATACAAGAAGAGTTTTGTAACCCTGGGGTGGACACACAGACTGCTGCCCAGAGTCACACAAAAGAAAGGTCTGAGACCAAATGGAAAGAGAGGCTTGGCATTTCTTTTCTGAATAACTTTTGAACCTATTGTTCACCAAAACCTAAATTCAGAGCCCTGCTGGCAATTGTAGCAAATGGAAAGGCTTCAATCTACAATAAGGATTTTGCAGTCTTGCTAAGATAAGCAATTTGTAATTAGTCATTTCATTTCTGTCCAGAGATGCATAGTGACTGTCTTGAGAATGGTGTGGGCAGAGGGCCAGACCACTGAGGCTGTGAGGAGGCTGAATTGCATGTACTGCCTTTGAAATGCTCACAACTGCACGTGCTAGTGAGAGTGAACTGGATGTGCTGTTCATTCTGTGGTGGAGTAGCTCAGGTGCCAGGGCTGTCAAGCTGACAGTTTGCAAAATACTGAATTCTTATTTTTGCTTTTTGGCAGCCGTTGTTTCACCTGGTCCTGCTCTGTCACGTAGGGACCCCATGTGTTTTGTTAGCCACTGAGCTGAGGCAGATGCTCTCCTGGGTGCATTTACTCTGCTCCAGCACAGAATTTGCAATCTGTGGTCACAGAGAAGCCCTTGCTATGCCAGAGCAAAAATACCCCATTTTCTGCAGAATCAATTACAAATACAGGAATGCAGGAAAGACAGGTGAACTTTAAGATGGGAGAACCTTACCTGGCTTTACAAAAGTAAGGTTTTAAATGAGACTGGAAGAATAAAAAAATGATTACAAAATTGTATTCTATAAAGCCTTTCTGTGGTACCTCTTCTTAAGGGGTTTACAATATACATTACCTTTGAACCCACAAGGGTTGGGCTGAATGGCAAACTTGGTGTCCTGGTTTGGGTCTTTCCAATGCCCCTGCAGTTTCTCTCCTTACAGTCACTGGAGTGTCATCAGGTGGGTGATAGAGGCATGAACTGCTCTTCAGATGCTCCAAAGGAATCCAATCTCTGTGTGTGCTGGGTAATACATGCAGGGAATTAGTTACAAACTGCTGGGCAGGGTCTGGCTGCTCCTGCTGCACTTGGGGCTGTGTGACAGCTCATGCCAGTTTCCACAGGTGTTAATACCACACTAATAGCACACCAGTGCCACACTGTTGCTGCAAAGAATTTGACATAAGAGCATTACATTTCCTATGGATATCGGAGCTATAATCCTTGATTATTTTTTACCATGGAGAGCTACCATCTCATGCAAATCAGGATATAGAGCTAATAGGAACAGTTACACAAAGTGTTTGTTGTACCCGCTGTCTTATCAGCATATTAATAATCATGGCAAAAAATCACAGTAAAGAGCTACTGCAGTCACAGAAGGAAAAAGAGTAACAAATCCATCATCAGTAAGTGACAGAAAAACAAGGAGAAGAGACTGAGAGTGTCTTTATAGATAGCAACTGGCAAAATGTCTGTCTGCTGAAGAATATCACAGCCTTGGTACTGTTTGCATAGCTGAGGAAATCAGTTATATAAGCAAGCAAAATAAATACTACTGCCTGTGTAAAGAGGAACAACAAATAAAGGAAATAAGTGTGATGAGTTAAAGTAAATGAAGAATATAGAGATACTGTGAATAGAGAGGATTGGGTGCTAGTCAGTTTAAATATCTTGTACTGCTACAAGGAAGAGCATGGACACAAATCACTCTCAACTGGACAAGGAAATAAGAAAAAGGCTCAGGAAATGAGTTGTGACAAAGGGTCTAAAAGACCAAAGATGTTAAAGCTCAGTTGGTTGGACAGAGGACAAAGCTTTTGTTGACTTGCAGTGTGCATCTGAATACCTTTTGCTGAATTCTGCACATTTTTACTCACAGCACCAAGAATAATGAAATTGCATTCTACCTTTTAAGCTGTGAGTCACTTTGCTGAAGGGTCACTGCCCAGACAGTCTGAATGTGCCCAGCAGACAGAGAATACCAAAAGGGAGTTGAAATTTACATCATGTCTGTGTCGTGACAAGGGAAAATGTAAAGATAGCAACTTTTCAGGGGGTTGTTATTAGGATCCTTTCAATCTGTGCCAAAAGAACATTATTCAGAATTCATACTGGGATGTGGCTTGTGACTGACAAAATCTTTAGTCCTGAGTGTGTCTACTCATCATCTGGAAGAAGCTGTATCCCATTGCTGCATGCCTTTATAGAAAGGCTGAGAGAGAAAAAAGTTGAGAAGACCATGGAAAGGTCTGCAAGGTACAAAGGAAAGGGAAGCCTTTAATAAGCTCCAACTTCTTCCTGTTTTAACCTGTGTGAATCATGCCATGAAGTGCTGAGTTTGTGTGCACTCAGGGGTAAGGGAAGGGAGGACATGCAGGAATTTCTGCTTTCATCTGTCACCTAGCCCCATTAAAGAGGCAGGATAAATTGTCTTCACAGAATTTGCCACAGTCTGACTAAGATGGCATCAGAGCAGTGAAAAATAGGTGCTTGGAGAGAGGTTGGCTGTTCAGCTGCTTTTTCATGAAATTGTGGTCTTGGCAGCACAGCAGGCCTCATCCTTCTCACATTGCACCTCTTGCATCCCCTGTTCCTGTAAGGGCCATCAGGACATGAAATGTGTGACATAGCTGTGGGTCAGCTCAGCCTCAAAGAGAAAAAGCCCTGCAGTAGGTTTCCTCAGAAAGCTCTTTTCTTGCAGAATCTGATGCTCAGGGAGTTGTTTTGATTCTTAGGACAGGCCATAGCTGTGGAAGGAGGCTGGCTGGAAAGGTTGCTGCTCCTCTTACCCCTTTCTTTGTATTTTCATTGAGCTTACACTGAAATGGACTTCACAGGTTTTCAGATATGCCCAATTTGTTCTATTCTGTACCTGTGGGAGAGTATGCAATGTATTATCATCCAGATAACAACCTATTAATGCATCCCACTTCCTACTTCAGTAATTGTATCCAGTGATTCTGCTCAAGGAAAAAATTGAGTTAGTGCCTTCATTTGTGCTGTGAATATGATCCATCTTTTCTCCTGTGTCCAGAGCTCCAACTGCAATAATTAGTTGGCATAGACCATTTGCAAATTTGAAATGACTAAATTATGTGATTCTTTCATGGCTTTATCTTTCTGCATGTTTAGACAGGAAACATATGTCATCAGCTGTGGATGCAGCTTTTACAAAGAGATGACTCTGTCTTTCTGTGCACTGTGGTGCAGAGATGTCTCAGTTACAGATGTTTTGTGGTTTGCAGGCCTTAATCTCCCAAAACTGATACTTTCTAAAAGCAGAGAATTCACCTTGTTTATCACTATTCTCTTTCTGACTGGTATGTGGTATGTATATACAAATACCCTGACATAGGAATTTAATTATTTTATGTGCATCACAAAGCCAAAGCAAACCTTCTGTTTACCTCACCTTCCTCCTTTCCACTTCGGTGGTTAGGCTTATCTTATGGAACCATTAAAGTGATCTTGTCCTTTTTGAGCCATTGTTTTCAGTTCCAGATAGAAGTGATATGTTGTACTGCTTCACATGAAAATTTCTTGCTGACCTCAGAAAGCCCAAATCCCTGTTGTTTGTCTCCAGTGGTACATTGGTGTTCATCACTGCAGGCTGGATTGCTTGTTTGTTTCTTTCTTTTGCTCTTCCATTCAAAGGTGATGGTTTTGGAATCAGTGTCTGCCCAATGCCAGCTGCTCTGATGCAGCTCTTTATGAAACACACATAAGAAAAGGATCTACTCATATTTTAGTATTTTACTATTTACATTACTATTCACTCTCAGTAGCCAAATAAATGATATGTGTTTTTCTCTGTTGTTTTTTACCTTTTTATGCTGCACTAGAATTATAATTTTAATAGGCAGAAATTACATTATTTTGGGGGTAAATATCTTACCATTATTTTAGGTGGAGTTTAAAAGTTTTTAAATAAGTAATTTTGGAATACTTTTAAAATTGTGCTTCATTTGTTAGGAATATATGAAGAATAAGCACTTGAGTCTCTGATTTTGTTTGTTTCCTAAATTTCAAAGACAAATGGCTGCTATTAGTTATACTGTACAGAATTTATACTTAAAAATGACAATTGTAATGATTAGGCTTTGTTGTCCCCATTTCTTTTATGGGGAGATATGCAGTAGCCTTCTGAGGTTCTTGAATTTTTAGCTGTTTCTTTGTACTGCATATAAGTAACCTGAAGAAATTACTCTGTTTGCATCCTCAGTTTAAAAAAAACCAACAAACAAACAAACAAACAAAAAAAAACCCCACCAAAACCCCAAACCTTTAACATTTAGCTGTCTTCTAGCTTTGGTCCCTGGCTAGCTGTAGATATAGGAACATTCTGTATAAATTGAAATACCTGGAAAGTACCAGCAGCTATTCAAAATGACTCTGCCTGAAATAAGCAACATAAAGGTCACACTTAAGATAATAAATATTCATGTAATTAGGTTATATCTAGCTACACAGAATACAATAGCACCAATCACCACAAGTGATTGAAATATTTTCATCAAATTCAGTGACGATTGAGAGATGAAGAGCACTGCCAAGTGGAACGTGTTTTTGGAATACTCCATGGTGTTTAAGAGTGACTGTTCAAGCCATTGGGATCATTTAAATGTCTTTGCCATACCCCTGCTTTTCTTCTCTTTTGTATGGTGCAGTGTTCCTTGGCAAAGTCTGGGTCAAGTTGTTCCCATTCAGCAGCTTTTCACATCCTTTTTGTGTTAGAAAAATTGTCTGTACATGGCACGATGAAATAGAGAACTATTCTGCTCTTACAGTTTTCATTGCAGAAACAAGACATAAAGTAGTCACAACTTTCTTTCCTTGTACACTGTGACACTACCTGTGTTCACCCTTTCCCCTTCTGTAAAAGTTAAGGCATTAGTGCCAGTGTCTTTTCTAAGTTCTGTTTAAAATTACTACTTCTGAATTCCTTCTGAAGTTTGATCAGGATTCAGCACTCATCACCTCTAGTCTTAAACCATTTTGTCTCGTGTAACAGTGCACAGTAACATCTGTCCAAAAGATCTCTGGTTTGTAGCAGTGCTTGTTTCTAACCCATAGGTTACAAACCACAACATTATTATTCACCACATGTGTTCATTTATCCTGCACTGCACTGGAGCAGCTGGAGATGCAGGGAAATGGACAGTCCCGTGGGCTTCTCCCTGCCTTTGCATGGAGGGAGAGCCTGAGCTTCAGCACTTGCACTAACACCACTTTTGCCTCACCCAGCTAGTTTGTTTACCAGCTTGCAGTGCAAAATCACAAGTATTTTTTGGAAGAACAAATGCTAAGCAAGAAGGAGTCAGGCTCTCAATAGTGTGCATGTTGCCCTGCCTCTGGAAGAGACCTTACCCACTTGAAGGCTGTTTCCAGTGCTCAAAACGATGAAAAATCCTCCAGGGTCCAGGTGGCACAAAGGAAGTTTATAAAATTGCCTTTCAGACACATAACAACTGAGACATGGCACTTGTTCCACAAAGCCCAGGGGCTGAGGGCTGTGAGGAAGTGAAGGAATTGCAAAGGGGCTGCAGTGGTTTAGCTCCTGTGCCTGCTCAGGCAGAGCTGCCACCATTGCAGGGAGTAGGGTGATCAAATGGAGCCTTGAAAGGCTTGAGAACTGGTGATCTGTGACTGGTTGTGAATGTCTCAACATATGACATGAATAAAAACAAAGGGTTTTGTTATATTGGACATGAATAAACTCAATTTTGTGTGTTTTTCATCATAGACAATGAAAAACATTAACTGAGATAGAAAATTTTCATATTTGCCCACCTAGATGCTCTAATGTCTTTCAATTTCATGTTGTTCAACAATGCTAGAATGTGAAAAAGCTCTACTTTGTGCTTCAAGGTGAGAGACTGTTGACTGATGTAGTGAGCTATTTGTATCGAGAAATGCCCATCTGTAACTGTGTTGAATTTCAGTTAAAATCAATTTATAGTTCATTTCATTGTTTTCTGCTTTCAGAAGTGTGACCCAGTGATTATTTCTTCTTGTCTAGTCCTTGTTTAGTTTCTTAAAAGCAAAACAAAATAAGAAACCATGCAGTACATCAATGTGCATATTTAATTCAAAGACTGCTCCTGCTTGGCCAAACCTACTAAAGCAGAAAATATACTAAGAAAAGATGTCTTTCTGTATTGTTCTCATGTTGAATCTTCATTAAGATTTCATCAAAAGTCCATTAGAATCTTGCTTAGTAACTGCAACAAGAGCTGTTCTTCCAGGGGCCCAGAAAGTCTGAGGTTCTTGAAAGGCTCAAATTCAACCTACTAAGAAAAAGCTGATCAGTGTTTATTCTTTCTTTTTTTTTCCCCCTACTTTTCTTGAATAACCTGAGATGTTACTTCTGTTACATTTTAGCTTGTATTTTGTTTGCAATATATTTGTGCAATTATTTTTTCAGGCTCTCTTGAAAATGAGGAAACTGAGGTCTCAGGCAAGGAATTTGATTTTGTGATGGAAACCTAACCATCAGTTTTTACTTGATGATATTTTGTGCTTATGGAATGCAGTTCACAGAGAGAAGCAGAAGGCTGAGTGTTTGGAAATATTTCTTACATAATACATGGTAACCTTTAGAGTAGTATATGGAGTTAGTAAAGACATGTGCATTGAGCACTATAGAATTTGGTTAGATGATGAATAAAACATAATTAAGACGAATATATAGGGCATTTTCATCTCCATGGAAGGTATGAAATAAATGTCTTTACAAAGCTGGATAAAATAGATGTATTTGAGAACTGAAAATATGGTGTGGTTGAGATCTCAGGTTCTTCATCCTGTCTGTCTTGGGGTATCCCAAGATTCTGGTCTCTAACTGGAAGTGTGAGAATGAGAAGTTTGGGTCTTTAATCCAGCAGCTAAAAAACTGGCTGATTTTGAGAGCTATTAGTCATCCTCTGGGCTATTTTGAAGCTATATTCTTTGTGCCAGTTTGCAAACTGTTCATCTGCATCTAACTTACCTCACTTGTCTGCCAGGCTGTCATGATGTCTTAATACAGACCAATAATTTAAAATTCACATAGATGGATGAAAGCAGTGTGTAAGCAAGCAAGAATTTAAGTTAAGAAAGGACAGTGTTGTTGGACACAATAAAATTATGTCCAATAGAAGGAAGAGGTTTTTTGTCCATGAATAGAGAAATCTTTCAGCACTGCTTCTGACTATGTATGGACATCTCTTTCAAAAGGATTTAAATAATTATAATCCACTGGTTTTAATGCAGTGTTTGCTTTCTAAAGAAAACATCAAGAAGGCAAACTATTGCACAGACAAAAAATATTTTTCCTCTGCTACAAGGAAGAAGATCTGGAGTGGAATGTTTAGTTCAGACAGAAGGCACCAGCTAATAGCACAAATAATTAAAGAAAACTCTGTTGCAGGTGTTCAGTTACCCAGTCTTTATGAATGTCTCCTTAAGTAGATCTCTGCTTTGTTGAGCTTTTGCCTTTTGATGGTGGTGGTGTGCTAATGAGAGCTAGCTGCAGGGAAGTGTTCTGAGGGAAGGAGGAGTGTTGGGGAGCACTCTTTTCATCATGTAGATGGCTTTTACCGTGTGCAGCAATTAAAACTGCTTTAGTCCAGAGGTCAACAAGAAGGAAAAATCCCCAAAAACCTTCAGCTTGCCATCGTATTTCAAGGGGCCCAAAAGAACAAAAGGCTCCTTCTATTTCACATGAAGGTTCTAAATCCAGTCCTTTGTGGTTTGAGCAGTCTGAGCTGTTGTGAAATCAAAACCCAATGCTTTTACTGTAGAAGAGGTAAACAATATTGGGACAGATATTAATATCCTGTAACTCGAGTGCTAAATGACTTCTGGTTCTGGCATGTTTAGATATGGCAGACGTTTAAGAAATAAGCACTGCCAAGGTCTAATTATTGCAAACTAATTACAGCTGTTGAAGTTGAAGTTCAGGAAGTGTGAAGTGCCTTCAAGAATTGCAATTCCCTGGAGATGTGATTAGCTCACAATCTCCACCTTGGTAGTTCTGTTTGGAGCCTTCTTGTGTAAGAAAAGCAGACAGGATTGACAGATAAACCTTGGTTTTGTCTGAGTTTCAAATTTTCACAGGCTGATTCACCTGAGTAGGAAACCTGTGAACCAGTACAAGAATAGGGTCTTGTGTAGAAAGTTGTAGAGAAATTTTAGCTCTTTACCTGGAAAGTGGGATACAGTGCTCTGCAGTGTTGTATACAGAAATGTCCATCAGTGGTTGTGTTCACTCCTTGGCTGGTAGAACACAAGGGCAGCAGCCTTTTAATGCAAGCCTGTGCTTCTGCCTGTGTGAATGAAGTATTGACCTGTGTCTTTGTGCATAATACTCTTGTGCAGATCCTTGATATACTGTGGACTGGAGTTTGCCAGCACTTGCCCTGGGGTTTTGTATTTGTGTGGGGGTTTTGGTCTGGTTTTTAAGTTGCAGTCTTTTAGCATACAGTAAAAGAACATTAAGGGTGAGGACAGAATAGAACTCTGCTATTTAACCAGTCAAAGTTACTCTTCAAACTGTTAGAGAATCAGGAAGCTTATGAGCTGAAGGCTCCTCACATGGGACACTGATTGCCCATTTGAATTACTGATCATAAACCCTCTGCATGCTGAGTTTACCCCAGCACAGTTACACATGCTGAGCATGTACAGACTCTTCTGATCTTCTGCCTAGAAGGAGGAGATATTTGCAATAAAGCAAATTACTAGTGTTTTATATAGAAGGAATGAAAAGGAGTAGTGAGAGGAAGCTAGGGGATTTCAGAGGTGATAGGAGACTAGAATTTCTCTCTGAGTCATTGCACTAGGAGCTCGCTGATTTTTTTTTTCCTTGTTGCTAGCCTTGCAAGTAGGTGGGATTTAACATGAGCTTAAAAAAACTTGAGAACAATTATTTCACCAACCTGGAATTTAGACTATCTGGTGGCTGAGTTGGAAGATGAAGTGTGGAAGCAGAATGGGTCCATGGTTAGAGAAAAATAAAGAGGACTGTGGCAGGGATAAAGATAATCTCCCTTATCTGGCTTTTCAGTTTTTCAAGATGTTTCTTCTATTGGTTAAGCAAGACAATCTATCAGACTTCAAAGCTGATTAGAAAAATCCATCAGGGCTTTTTGCTTGCTGCAATAGTGCTAGTGTGTTTTAGAGTTGTTAACTATCTTGGTTTTGGTTATATTGGGGCTCATGTTGTAGCCTGTATTCCCCACATGCAAGATGTTGAATAAACACTTTTGCAAATCAATAATTTATAAATAAAGTGACTCAGGATGAAGTTCTACCCTAAGCTTTCTCTTCTGGGCGAACAGTAGTGCCAAGCATACCATGAAGCTGGTAGAAAGGGACATCTCTGGCATTCAGCTGAATACAAAAATGAAAAACCCAGAGGGATTGTCTTAATACCAAAAGCTGAATCAAGGTTTGACTGATCTTTTAACTATATCTGAGGATAAAAATAGGACTAACTGCTGGAAATACTAGTTTGCTAACACAGGCTCAACCCTTTCTCGAGTCTACAGAAACACCATCTTACTCTGAGTTCAGAAAATAATTCTATCTATAACCTTCTGGAAATAGTATCTAAAATCTAGCCTAGACTAAAAAGGCTGATTTAGGCTTGCTGAGCTCAATAAAATGTATGTTTAACAAAATATGGACTGTAATCTGAATATGTTAGGGAAAACTGGACTGTCCATCTTTTTTCTTTTCTTAGTTTGGTTAGGTGATAGAGGTCTGAACCCAGCAGCTTCAGCAATGTGTGATTTGTATTGGCAGTGTTATTTCTGCATGAAAGAGGTGTCTGTATTCTCTGGGGGCTGTGAGATGCTGTGTTGGTGATGTAACAGATACATGGTAGATATTAAGCCTCCTAGCTCTGTATCCGTTCTCTTGGAAGAAGCATATTAGGAAACAAGGATTGGAAAAAGCTTCATGGATCAACAAATCATGCTGGTATTGCTGTTTCATCAACTTCAAATCTAACTTTACATTAGTTAGGATTTTTCTCTTAGCTGCTGTACTTTGAAAACTATTCAGGACTGTCATTGTTCTGAAGGGTAGAAACCTTCTAGTTTCCAGTCAGAGAATTCAGTTTATATGCATTTCTTCATTTACCTACTTTCACCTTTAGCTTAAATCATTATTTTAAATACCTAATCTTTATCCTGAGGGGTGCATTTATAGAGAACAGTCATATTCTCTGATGAGCTGTTCTTTCTTCTCATGTAACAGTCTCTTCATTCTTCTGCCAGCAGCTTTTTTGTTCTTTTGCATGTTTCAGTCTCACTTAACTTTTAAAAGTATGAATAACAGAACAATGACAAAGATTAATGTTTTTCAGTCTCTCCTGGAAATGCCTGTTTTGATTGTCTCTAACTGCTCATTTACTTTTTTCACAATTTTATCCCATTGGTGCCTCATCCTGTGACTGGTGACTAATATGCCCAGGTTTCTTTGTGACATCTGCAATTGATGAGCTTACAGCTTCTAGCAAAATTCCCTTTTTTTAGTCCTCTGGTGAGCTGAAAGACATCGAGAGCTGAATGTATAAGAGTTGGCCCTGTCATCTTAGTGACCTAGATAATGTTCTTAATTTTGCTTGCAGCAACTTTGTAGGACTTCTCAGTCACTTGATTTGTCTGTTTTCTTAGCTATGAATGATTTGCATTTTGAAGACGTAAACTACAAAGTCAGGACCTCCAGAGCTGCAACATCTTTAAAGTGAATTACTGGGGAAGTGTCACACCTGTCATAGTCACACCTGGAAGTGTCATCTGCCTGATAATTTGTGTGAGGTGCATGGCTCATAAGAACCTTAGAGGTGCTGCCAAGGAGGAATTGAAGACTTCTAAAGCCTCCCACTGAAGTGGCCACTTTGACTCTTTTACAACCAAGTCTGAGCATCTTCTAGACTTCAAGGAAATTCAGAGGTTTTAATTATCACAGTTTATGAAGGTTTGTGACTGAGGACAAAGTATTATTCATTTTGTGTCTATCTTCCAATGAAACATGAAGATAGAGATATTAGCCTCTGGGTGTTGTTGGTTGTTCCAGTACCCTTTGAACTTGTGAAGAATGGGAGAAAATGTGAACTGATGAATATTAATGAGTTTGGCCTGTGGTCCTCTTGGATATTAGGAGGCACAGTAACTGGAGTAGGAAAAAGGAGACAGCTGATGGGCAAGAAAAATTATAAAGGCATTGAAAAAGTGAGATCTGTGACAAAGTCCCTATATATTTAAATTAGTTTGTCAGCCATGTATTAGCAGGCTCTTAGCTATATCACCTTCAGCTGGGGCAGCAGTGCAAATTCAGTCATGTTTCCACAAACTTCACCTAAGGCCTTTGTGAATTTTTATTAGCTGAGAATTCCCTGTGCTGTGCTGCACTAATAACTGTATCTGCCCTATAACTTAGGAACACAAGGGACAACAATGATTGAACACTGTTTGTTTAACTTATTATTGGTAGCTACCTTGATTCCCCAGAATATTACATCCCACTACTTAGCAGGCATTTTTACACTGCTGTATATTTAACAGACCTTCAGGTTATAATTTCAACAATAAAGTGCACAGCTGGGTGGCAGAGGAAAGGAAGTGATTGCCAACCAGAGTGTGCTTCAAGTGTTTGTTGGTTTGGTTTTTAATAAAATATTCAAGGTCAGAACCATTTTTTTTTTTTAAAGAGTAGCAGAGTATCTAAGGACTCCAGGTAAAAGATGTAGATGAAATATTTCTAAAGACTGAACCTGGTGAAATTAACCATTTCTTGTGCTAATGCCATCTGTCAGTTTAGAGACAAGTTCAAGAGAGGAACGCTCTTGGAAAAAAAAAAAGGGGGTTCCAACAATCCCTTCCTGCTAATGAGAAAATTAGTACTAGTGGATGAAAGTGAAAACCGTTTATTGACAAAGTGCTCACATGGCAGGGGAAAATTGGCAAGGGCTTTTGTCTCAGGGAATTGAGAAACAAAGGTTTGCCCATCAGCTTGGGAAAAAAAACCAGATGGAAACATGGTGAATCTCTGATGTTGGTCTCCTCTTCACAGCAGATGAAGCTGGTTTGGCTTTTCTGAGGTCTGGATCCAGGATGGAGCAGCTGCTTCCAGTGCTCCCCAGTGCTTCCCCTCTGCTCTTGTGGGTAGTCCTCTCTGGCCTTGGACCAAACCAAATCAGACAGTTCAGGAAAAAAAAGGTCTCAAGATTGTTGCTGCAGTCTCCAGGCCAGGGAAAGGGAGGAAATCTTCTTGCCTAAGCCAACAAAAAGCCAAGCTAGCTAAGCTGCAGAGAGCCCAGCCTGCCTGGCACCATGGCAGGAGTGGGGTTTGAAAAAGCCCCTGACAGAGCCCCAAGGCTCCTCCTGCCCCAGACTCACCTCCAAGTACAGCAACCACCTCTGGGCATAGAGCAGACCACAAGGGAATAGAAAACCCCAAGCCACCATCTTCAGTGTCCCTTGATGTGTCCACACCCTGGCAAACTTCTAACGGGCCTGGCACCTTGGATCTGACCGGAGGCTTCTTTGCTTAAAGGTTTTCATACACGTTCTGGAAACACTTCCCCTCATTTCTGCAATGTGGCCAACCCTTAAGCAAATGAAATTGCAGTTAAAAGTATGATGTTTGGGAATAATCTTGCCAGCAAGTAGTTTATTTACTCAGGATTAGCGCAATTAAACTCTGGTTGCAGGAAAACACATCAAAACTCCCCTTTTCCAGCTCTCTTTTATTTGCTTTCAGAATTTTACATATAAAACAGCTACTCCAGTTGATACCAGCTGAGCCCCTGAATTCTTTCCATTTTATATGATTATTTTGAAATTGAACAGAGGAACAGTGGTTTGGGGGGTTTTGGGCAGAGTGTGGGTTTTGGAACACTCAACAGAATTCTTTATTCCTTTGCTGAGAACAATACCATGGAGAAGTTCTTGGCAATATGAATGGGGTTTTCCCTCTTCTGTGTGAAATATGGTGAAATATTTGGCACAAATAGAGGAGTCCAATTTTTCCAGTGTGGTGGGACAGATGCTAGTTTTGAATAACCTCCAATAAACCACTCTCAGGAGTCGCATATGTAATTCTTGAAACAGTCAATTACAGCAAGTGAGCCACAGTCTATCAATTAATGCTTGAAGAGTTGTTCAAGAAAATCCTTCATACAGAATGTTCTTTTGGTTGTTAGCTGAAAGGATAATTTTTCTCTGTTTAATTAAGTCAAATACATGTGTTACTTAGGAATAATGCTAAGTATTAATTTATTTTCCTTTCTCATTTTAATTATAGTGTGTACAGAAGCTTATGCAAAAAACCTGATAAATTTTTCCCTCCCTGCTCTCAGGTCCTAAGAACAGAGGAAAATAGTAGATACTTTAGGTGAGTTGGGTCAGATTCACATCCTGAGGGAAGCCTCACAGCCATTAATACAGAAATAGACTTACATGAATTTGCTCTAAGAAAAGGAAAAAAAGGATGGAGAAGTATATAGGTCTCCTCTACTGAATTTTCCATTATGCAGGACTTAAAGCCTTTTTTTTTAAATTTCTTCTCTTATGTCACCAAAACTGCAGGAAAAACAACAATTCTCCAACAATATTTTTAAAGTTAGAGAGTCAAAGCATTGCTTAATTTTCTGGCCAGGATGTACCACAGAAATCATCTCATTTACACATAGCCCAGATGTGCAGAGAGAATCATTCCATGACACATGGCTTTTACTAGAGTTTTCAGATCTTTTATACAGTCAAAACTCATAGAAACAAATGGGGTCAGTGTTGGTCTCCTATTGCTCTCTGACATCTTTCTCGGAATTCTTCACTTCTAAAGTTAATTAGATCTTCATTCTTTGATTTTCTTATCAGTCTTTTCCAGAGGAGACGTCTCCAACTCTGGCAGAGGCAGAATCTGGGGTAGATGTTCATAGATGGCCTCTGTTGTTCTCAGTCATGTTCCCAGTCAGTTGGTGTGTTAAGTTCATCAGGCCTTACCTGGAGAAACAATGCCCTGGCAAAGAATTTCAGTTCTCTTCCATGGGACAAAGGAGAGCAAACTTGGCCAAAGTTATGGAAAAAATTTTAAACTGGTGTGTTTTCTGACACTTAGAGAAAAGCCATATTGTAAGACCCTTAGTGAAACAGAGCAACTTCTGGGTGGTTTAACTGAGTAGCTCCACAAAGTTTTATTTTGCCTCTTGCTTTGCACTCAAGCCAAGCTCCAGTTTTACTAAGGAACACGCTGGCAGGCCTGTATTGTCAAACAGATGATGTTTCATGATGTTTCATGCTCCATGATGTTCCTTGCTGTTTCTTGGATGCCAAGGTTCATGTCTCCTCTTTGGGCCTCTGTCTGAGATCAGTTTCCCCATTCCTTGAAAAGCTGTTGTAAATACACCTCTAAAAAATGTACAATCTATCTGGCTCTAGGGAACATCATCCAAAGAATATTGATTTACTTTTGAGAATAGAGAATGTTAGAAGTATGATACTATGCCTTGCTGCATTGTCATGCTTACATGAGACATGAAAAATTATTATTTAGGGAAATTGCACAGTAGAAACTGTTCAGTACCACACAGCCACTATGAATACTCCTGCTCTGTAAATCACCAACTGCAAATTACTCTAAATGACACTGAAATAGTGAAGAAGTTAAAAATCTGGCATGATTTATGCAAATCTTTCAAGCGCTTATCACGTATTAAACACCACAAGATTTCTGTGTGATATCTTTTTTTGAGCTGCAAGCTTTATTTCAGTGTCAATAAAGAAGAAGAATTTTCATTCCACAATAATTTAACATAAATTGCTGGAATAGAAACTCTTCACTCTTTGATTATTGTAGAGAAGTTGTCAGAGACTGAAATACTTCATGCCTCAAACATTGATATAAAAGAGTTCTGCCCATTACAGCAAAAACTGTATAAAGAAGCTACAACCAAAGAAGCCTCCCTGAACGTACTTGACTGGAGCTTAGGGCTGTAAGTTAAGCTGCCTAGATAACACTATAGGATAGAATCCTATAGATCCTGCAGAGGATCAATGGAGTATCATTGGGATCCAAGGAGTGGTGATATTTTCTTTATTCTGTCTCTGTCACTCTCTTTTTGTCCCCCCTCAACTATTTTCTGTTTTTCTTTCTTTCTCTCTATCTTTCTCTCTCTCATATGTGCTATCAAATAAAATCCCTACTATTGCCACTGGCATATGGTCTCGTTTGCACCTTTATGCATCAAAAAAAAAAATCTGACATGGAAATGGGTGCTTGACCACTACCATAATTCAATGTCAGTCTTGAAGAGTTTTTTGATTTCCTGGTAGAGTGATTTCATCATCCCAGTGTCCATGAATCTCACCTGTCTCTGGATGTTGTGTGAACTTAAGGGCTTCTTTAACAGGAAGGGTGCCTATTATTAGAATTGTTTCATGTGCTATCTCATGGAAATGGAGCAGGATTCAATTAGTCCTGCATTACACCTGTGGGGGCAGCATTTGCACTGGCAGTGTCTCCCTTTATAGCCTAAGATCAGAATTAAATCACAGGGAAGACCTTTTTTTGTTAGATAATTCTTAAGTGGCTGTCACAATTTCAGCAACATTGGATTCTGTAAACTGTATTGCAAAGGCCACTGATGCTCTGGCCAAAAGAAGAAAAGTCAGTTTGAATCCAGTTCTGTATTCTCTGACCCCACAGGAAATTGGCATATAGCTAATGTGAAATCCTTATTACCTTTGTTTGCTTAATTATAGTTTTAATAAAATGGATAATTATTAAGCCACAATATTTAAAGTCTATTTTTTTAAAAAATTGCATAAAAATGAAATCTGGTTATGGGGTGAAGAAAGAGAAAAGTTTTCTGTAATAACAATAGGGTTGTTTTGGGTTTTTATATATATATATATATATATATATATATATATACATGTATATATTTGAGAAATAAGATAATTGTATTTGCAGTTGAGTAAGTGCAAATATTTTAGATTTGTAAAATGCACCTTTGCATTGCAGTGCAGATAGATGGACTCTTCCATTTCATTAGTATTCTGGGTGTCTGGGATGTGCCAGCTACATGCAGCCATCCTTTGGGAGCTTGCTGTACCCATAGCAACCGGGCTGCAGTCTCCAAGAGCCGTGCAGCTCTGACATCTCTGCAGCACGAGGCGCGCGCTCGTTAATCAATGCGCTGCTTAACGACCACGGGAGACATCGCTCGCTGAGCGCCTAAGGAAACTCAGGGATGGTTTGCAGCCAGTTTTATCCGGCTGCAGGATTTGCTGGTGGTTTGAGAGGTCCGGTCTTGCCTGCTGTGGTGCCTCCCCAGCTGCCAGCGCTGGAGCCGGTCCTGCCAGGCAGCTCCAGCTCCGGTGGGAGCGCAGCGGAGCCGTGCGAGCCCTGCAATGAGGCACAGGCTGTGACACTTCTCATAGCTGGTGGAATCTCTGCAAATCTGTACAGGTCATCTCAATGTGACCTGGGTGAGGCTCGAAGTACAGAGATAAGGCACTGTGGTGACAAGAAAGTCATAAAACTGAGTAATATTTGAGTACCTAATTCCTTTGAATTCCTTTGGAAGTCCCAGTTGAAATGCAGTTCATTTTCTCATTGCTTATGATGAAGTCCAAACTTTAATCCAAAGTAACTCACTGGAATTAACTCTACAGGATTTTCACTCTCAATTGGATCTCAACACCAGTGCTTATAAAGAGAGAAAAATGAAATGGCATCATGAAGACAAAATGGTTATGGCCTACCAAAGAACGATGAAGGATAGAATCATTGATGCCTTGTGAAGGCTGACCTGGAACAGAGACTTGATAGTGCTAAAGGATAAAGTAGGGATTTATTAGGAGGCCTCAACAGATCCACCTTGGGCAGCACAAGAGCCCAGCCAGGGCTGCACCCAAGATGAGCCAAAGTAGTCACAAAATGCATGACCAGTCACAGGGTCTCTCACTGGGATCAGTTCTGCTCCACTTGCATATTGGAGTTAATTGTCCAATTAGAGCTTTAGGCCATGCAGTCCCATCCTTCTTGTTTTTCTCTCCCCAGCCCACGGTGTTTGTGCTATTGGGCCTGAGATTTGAATCATTTGTCCTTGGTGCCCAGCTAGAGAAGGAACTGTTTTATCTCCCTACTCTGTGAAGAGAACTCACAATCCCCTAATGTAAAGCCCAGACCCACACACTAAAGCACCTCAGAACCTGAAAAATATAAAAGTTAAAACCTGAGGCACCATCATCATGAAAAATCTTCATCTCTTAGTAAAAAATAATGTCTTACATCAGTGAAAGTCAGTATGCAACAGAAGTCTATACTGATGCAAAGACAAAGCCATAAAAATAATTTTCATTTCATGGAATGATGCAAACAAAATATTCTGGAAGCTGAAAAAATATCTTTAGTAATAATGACAAATATGCCAAATAAAGGTTGTATGATTAAAAAAGGATAACTAATGCCAAGTTAGCTAATAAAATCAGCTCTGACAAATGCACAGCTGGTTAAAAATTAAAGGAAATTATGCCAAATAGATTTCATCCAAACATATTTATTTTGACGTGAAAACCTTATGTATTCTGAAAAATGTGATTAAGAACCTTGACAATTTGAATGTTTTGTTTTTCCAGGCCAAATTTCTATTCTTTAAAATCGAAATCACTAAAAAAGTGATATATATAGAGATAGATAAAATTGCCCATTTTATATATATATATACACACATATATATGTATGTATGTATGTAGTTGTGGCCCTGCATATGTTAGAGGCTTGCCCTTTAAAGCTAGTGAAGTTGTTGTCAATTATCTTGAACCCAATTAGGCAGAAACTGTAGTCTCCAGAAAGAATTGAAAAATGAACAGCGGAGTGGAAAACACATTTGCTATCAACGCATTTTCTATCCCCTCCCTGACAAGACTGCAATGTTTTTTCCTTAAATATTTGCAAGAAATTTAAATAAGAGGATTAATTTAATTCTGAAGAATTGGTCCTTCCCCACAAAAGAATTTGTACTGTCCTTCTTAAGGTTCTGCTCCAGAAAAATTAAACCAATTTATATCAGGTTTAAATCACAGAAGCATCATTAGCCCAAGCATACAAATCTGATAACTTTCTCCTTTTTGTTGGCATAAATGACTGGCTGAAGTTTGGGGGAGATTTGTGTAAGTTCCAAGAGTTGTGTCAAAAAGTTTTTAATTGAGTGAGAGATGTAGTTTCCCCTAGACCAGCTCAAAATGATTCACAGCAAGAGTGTGGCTTTGCAGCCCAGCTTCTCCCATTGTCTCCTTGCAAACTGTAAGGCTACATTTATATCTGTTTTAATCTTCTGGTTTAGTCCACCTTCTGTGGACAGAAATCTGACTTAATAAAGGCTGTGAAAGACCTATACCAGATTTCATTGGAAGTGGAGTCATGTTACTAATTCCAAACCTTACTTGGCATATTAAATTATGTTGACATTAAAAAGTATCTCTATTTTCACTAAAATCAGTTTTCTAATAAATCACCCTATTTGCCTTTTTTATCTTTTTTCTTCATTTAATATGGTGTGCTGAGAAAACTGAAGTGTCAGTCTTAACAGCTGTTAAGTGGTATATTTCATTAGAATATAAGGCCTGTGCAATTTTATTGAAACCACAGTTACATGAAGATCAATTAGGTCGAAATCACATTTTTTATTTGAGTTTGATTAGATAAAGTAGACAATATTGTAAATAGTTTGATTTTATTTCTGAAGGCAGATGCATTCTGTTGTTTTCAATATGATTATTTCAGTGCCTGAGACAGATGTTGTGTAGGCACAGAAAGCTACACTTGCTGTTCCAATGTCAGCATAATTATCCTTCAAGGCATTGTAGTTCTTTTAAAATAATTTCCATATATCTGCAGGAATCTGCAGAGCTTCCCCTGTCCTTCAGATTTGTAAGAGTAATCTTTCACAGTAAATCTTGCTTATCTTTCTTTGGGTCAATCTATTTTCTCTTGGTAGAAAAAGTCTGCTGTTCTAATGCAATTGTTAATGAATGAGCTGCTTTTAAGCAAGTTCTGTTTTTCAGCTGTAGATGTTTTCATATGTAGTAGATGTCTGAGACTTTTTGAGCACAATTCTTTCAAACCAACAAGATGCAGAATTCCAGCTCTGGAGCTGAGTCTAGCCAATACTGTACTGAATCTTAACAGGCATTTAAAGACATGAGCAATAGTGTTTGCTTGGATGGCTGGTGTGAGACAGGGTAATTGTAAAATCCTCTTCTTCAGGATGTGGGGGCCCATCCATAAAATGATCTGGAGGCCTTGATCCAAAAAGTCTTTGAATATAAGCCTAAGTCTAACACAGTGACTTCAGCAAAAAAGGCAAATCCTTTGTGTTTGTCCCAAGAAAATTTTACAGCACTGAGTTTTATACAATCAGTAAATGCTTTACCACTTCTTGTTCCACCTCCTCATTGGTGTAAGCAACAGTACAACTCTTCCTTCCTCCCCATCTCCACACACAACAATCATTTAAACACACTTGCACAGTGCAAGGTTTCCTCTGCCTAATTTACACATTAAGGTGATTTCTGAGGATGGCAGCTAAATGAGGACAAGTGCTGTTGCTAGTGTTGTCGGCAGCTAGATAATTTGGAATTAAATCTGAGTTATCAGTAGTTCTATATCCCAACTCTCACTCACTGAAATAATGCTTGGATAGGATACACATTAATCACATTTTTCCCACAAGATATGTCGTGGCAACCTCATTTTCAGTTTTTGTCACAATTAGAACATATCTGTCATAGTGCCTGTTTTCAAGATAGCAATTAAGCATGTTTATTAAAAATATTCTATGCAATATTAAGTAATTTTTATTAGACAAAATTTTACTCGCTGCACATAAATAAGAAAATGTAAGAAAAATGTATACTCAAGTGCAGAAATGTCTTGGTAATATAAATTCTTACATTAAACACTAGAAGTAAAAATACAGAAATAAAGAAAATGTAGTGCTATCCTGTCTTTTAAGACTATTACTCCTATTATTTCATTATCATAGCTATCAGGCTAAATTACCAGAATATTGCCTTTGCTCTTTGCAAGTCCCATAGGTCTTAGATTATCTTCAGAGATGAGATCGTATTCCCTTAATTTCCAATAGAAGTTATTTAAAAAGCTGCAAAATAATGATTTGAATTCTCAATAAGTTTCTTCTTTCTGGTTTTGCTTGCGGATTATTCTTGCTGTTGCACTATTTTTTTTCCCGAGGAGTCATAATCTAAACTGAATTCTGACATTCTTTCACTGGCACAGGCATGTTTACAACTGTTGCCTAATGAAATCTAGGACAAAATATGAAGAAAATTAATTATCCACTAATGTGAACTATCTGCAGCTAATTCAAATTACTTCTTTCATCAGTTCCCAGACCTTCTAAAGAACAAATACTAATTTTTCTAGACATCAGGTGTCTAGCACGAAAGACTTTCTAATTAATTAGTCCTTTCTTAATGTTTACATCTGAGATAATTAAAGAATAATGTCGTAAAGAATGTCCAGGAAGATGAAGAGTTTTAGAGTTTTTCTAAAGCAGTATTTTTGCAGACAGTAACATAAATGGAAGAGTTTTCTGCACACCTTTGCTTGAAATGATTCCCTTTTACTTTTATGTATTTCACAGCCGTGAGATGTTAAAATGCTGATCACAGAGGTGTGTCATTACAGCAAATAAAGCCTTTCTCTTGGTGCTAATGTAGGATATATTCAGATTCTTTTATACCTTCAAATACTGCTGGAGCAGCATTTCTATTGGAAACACCATTGTATTTACCAGAAAACACCATGAGGAATGTCAGTGTCTGGTGCTGCCTCCCGTGGAAGGCCAGCGAGCTCAGACTGGTCCTGCCAGCCTGGTTTGGTGCTGTGCCTCTCCACAGCTGCTCTGGGTGCAGGGAGAGGAGGGGACTGAGCAGAGGCAGGCTGCAATGGTGACATTTGTCCATAGTTCCACTGTGAAGATGTACACAGGCATAAGGCCTGGAGAGCATTCACACTGTCACAGTGCTGCTGCAGCCACTGACTCTGTCCTGTTCACAGAACACAACATAGCTATGTCACTGATCAGGCAAAGCAGGGAGTTGGGGCAGTAAAAATGGTTCTGGAGGTAAAACACATTATAACTAAGGAAGAATGAAATGTTGAAGAACACAGACATGTGAAGAGTAATAAAAAGGTACTTCTCCTTAAGGGAAATTTATTTTTTAGAAGAATAATCTAAAAAATCAGAATCAACTCTTAGGACTGAAGCTAATGAAACCACTGAAATGTAATCACTGCCTAGGGAGGCAAAATTATGCTGTGTGAAATCAAACTAGAGTGTTTCTAATTGTCTTTGTATTGCATGCCTGCATAAATTATAAATTTTCTATATGATCTGATTTACCATTATTAAATTCTAGATAAAAACATAAAGCATATAATTTTAAATTCTGATTGTATATATGGTGAAAAGAGATACCAAATTATTTAAGATGTTACTTTGAGTTATATATATTGTAAAATAGCATTCTTTCTGCTGGCTGTAGCTATTTACAGCATACATAGATGACAGCATTTTATAAGATTAATTAGTAAGGAGTTACTTTGAAAACTACCTCAGGTTGCTACGATTGTTTAAATCACAATATGAAATATGAAAAAAAAAATCATCCTATCATATCCTGCAATGTTTATAGTTCTACAGAAGAAGGGAATTTTACTTTGTTTAATATTATCAAGAAAGATTGTCCTATGTCTTAGTTATAGTTAAAGGTTTATCTCTGGACTGATTGAACTGCAGAACCACCTTTACAAGATTGCCATTAATTTTTGACAGACTGCCAAACAGAGAACCTCAAGATAATATTACCTTTGTTTTCATATTTTAATCTATCTAAATTCTCCTTTAAAAAAATCAGTTTTAAAGAATTAATGAAATTTTCTCTGTATTCACTTAATGATTTTTTCATGCAGAATTACAGTTGAAAAATTCTATAGTATAGGATATTTGGTGGGTTGCCATTTGGTATTCCTATAATAGCAGTGATCTGGCACTGCCACAAGTTGTTCCCTTCATCATTCCTTACTAAACCCCCCACCCAGTCAGTGATTACATTTCAGTGGTTTCACTGGCATCAGCCTCTTTATGTGCTGGATTTGCCTTTCCTGATCACTTTGGAATAGCCCCATTCTCCTCCCTCTGTCAGCCTCCACATGCTCAACAGGCATGGCATCCCCTCTGTTCATGGCATCCCCTTTGCAGCAGGGAAGAGGAGCAGCCTGCTCTGGGGATTGCAGTGTTTGGGCTCAGGAGTTCACCTGCAGGATCCAGCCCTGCCATTTCTGCACAGCAGCAAGGCCTGGCCTGCACACAGCAAACATTACTTTACAATGCTGTCATTTCCAGAGAACTTAAAATAATGGGAGCCTCTGAGCTGTTTGCAGTCAAAGCCATATGCTCTTGGCTAAAGGGTGGAATGTCATTGCTAGGTATGCTCAGAATGGGATGATCAGGGAAAATTTAACATCACATTGATAATAGAGGAGGCTTTTGAAGTAATGAGAGGTTTGGGGTTAGGGTTTGTTTTTTTAAATTATTTTATCTGCTTTGTTGCCTTGAGAACATAAAGTGAAATGATATTTTGGAGTCTGGATTGAAATCATATTACTTGGGAAAAGGCTGCATTAAACCTCAAAGGAGCTTATGCCTTTAAAAGCATTGCTGAACTTTGCAGTTTGGCAAAATGTGCTTACTCACACACTTGAGTTAAAAAAGACAGCTAAAAATAGTTAATACAATCAGAATATGCATAAAATGACTTTAAGGTGTCAAGTTATCATCTCTGTTGGATGAGAGCTGAAATGGAAGCTAAAACTGTTAAAGGTCAGACTCTGGTGCTTCGAATTTACAAGGTAATGTAGGTAAGCAGTTTTTGAACTTGGAGATTTGTCCCACCTATGTGTAGCTATATCAAAGTTAGTGTGCTAAGTCCAAGAACATTGACTGAACTCTGACATACCAACTGAGATGTTTGCCTCATCCCAAGAGATTCAGATGAATGCAGGAAACTGCATAAAGTCAAGTAGGAAAGAATCACAGCATAAATAGTTTTAACAGTGGAAAAATTTGTTAACTATAAGAATGTGCACAAAATTCATATCTGTCTGTTGTCTTTAAATGCAGAAATTTCCTGTAGGTAAGCAAATGAGAGAGCACCTGGGATTCCCAGTGCAATGGTAATTCAGGAGCTGGAGCATCTGTGTCAGATGAGATGATCAGCATTCAAGTCAGGGGCCAAAGCACTTGTTAAATATTTACTTGTCTAGGTAGGAGCAGAAGCTTGGTACCTGAACACCTTTATTTTGTGTGAATACCTTATCTGTTAAATTAATGACGATTCTGGATGGCAGAATCTTGGGAAAAGAAATCAGGGAGACCCTTAAGGCAGAATAAATTACTGCTGTGTACCTGCTGACAAATGTTTGTATAATAGCTTATAAAATCCTCCAGTGATAACTATGCCATGGCTAGCCCAGGCAATTAATTTCACTGTTTCTTCCTTAGTACCAGAGATTTTTCTCAGTCTCTAAACTGTTGTGTTAGTGTAGTTTAAGCCCTTTGATCTTTCACTTATCTACTGTAACTATCAAATTGAAGCATCCTCTGCTCTTTTGCTCTTTCTTTTGTTATGCTTCCTAAATCTCTGATTATCTAACTCAGTTTGTCTATGTCTTGGCTAAAGCACAGTTGACAGCTTCATTTGTTTCACAGAGGCAATACTTGCTGAAGCCTTGCCCAAGGTGACTAGAGAACCATTGTGACAAGGATTTTTCTGGTAGTTTATTTGGTGTATGCATGTTTGTGTGCATGTGCACTGTGCTTTGTATGTTTTTATCTTATATGTGTTTAATAAATGGGCACAAACATTTATGACATTAATTTAGTGACATGTTTGTAATGCTGTGACATTGCTGCCTCATGCTTCTCTTCATAAGGAAGTTAAGTCTGTTTTTAATCTTTACCAATTTAGTGTCAGAATTTTTTTTCAGTTTGTCAAGACCACTGTGAATTCTAGACCCCTCACCCAATGTACATGGGCTTTTCTTATTTTAGTGGGAAGTGTATATTTAAATGTACTCTCCCTTTGTTTAGGTTAATAATGAAAATATTGAGTAGAACACACCCATGAATCAGCCTCTGTAACTCTGGTGAGTAACTTTTACCATTTCATAGTAAACCACTATTAATAATTCCATAAACCCAGTAATCCCAAACGTTTTTGTACCTATTCTTCACTACTTTTTTGATGGTTGTACTTCCCTGTTCAACTAATAGAATGTGTTTTGTCAAAGGCTCTACAAAAATTGATATACACAATATTTCTTCCTCATTGAAATGACCTGTTGCCTTGTTGGAGAAGAAAATTAGAAAATTAATTTGACATGATGTGTCCTAGACTAAAACATACCAGTTCTTGGGCATAACCATGTTTTTCAGATTCCTTGTTATTTGTGACCAGGGGGTGAAGGGAAATTTAGTAATTCCTGTATGCGTCCAAACCTGTGGTTTATGGTTCCTATATTCTCTTTAATGACAGATACTGCAAATTACATTTTTGGCTTGGCAGTTCCTCACAGATACCTGATGAGTTTTAATATGTCTGATTTGTTGTAGCTAGTTCAGTGAGTTCATCAGTCAGTGTGAGGAGCTCGTTTTAATGTGTTTTCCTTTATTCCAGACTCTTTTCTCTGGTGCTAATTGTTCTACCCACTTGCTTGCAGTTCACATTTTAAAGCAGGAATGCCATTCAGTATGTGAGGTGTCCTGGCATTCTGATAGCTTTCCTTCTGCAGCCAGTACTAGACTGCCACATGATTCTCTTACTCCTAACACCTGCAATGATTTCTTGTCGTATTTGAATCCTTTGCTGGCTTCTTTCCATCTTATGCTTTGACATTTCTAATTTTCTTTCACATACTCCTCCTATATTTTTAGTATAACCTATTTCCACTTTCTTTGTGCTTCCTGCTTAGCCTTGACACTGGTGATGAGCTTCTGATGTAGTTATTTTCAACTTCTATATTGGGATAGGTAATTTTTGTGGAACTGCAACTCTTCGTAATTTTTTTTCCAGTCATTGCTTGCTTTCCCAAAGGATTTGCTGAATCTATTGAACTTTCTTTTCATAAAGTCTATCTATTCGTATCCTGCTATCCAGCCCCTTTTCTTCCCCAAGTTTCATTAGCTTTTATCATACTGTGGTCATTTTCATCTAAACTGTGTGTCTTCCTTTCTTGGTGATTAAGTATACAACAGTCTTTTGCACAATTTTTTTTCTGCCTTCTGGATGTGCATGTGCTTCTCTAAAACTTATCAGCACCATAATTTACAGATTAATCCATGTTGTGCTGTATTCATTCTGGTTTTCAAATTTTTCTGGGTAATGTAAATTAATACCTTGTGTTGTGCCTTGGTAGTTGTGGTATTTGCTCACAAAAGTTCTTTCCACTGCATTTTCATGATTTAGTCATCTGCAATGGGCACTTTCCAGACCTCCAGCAAGAGTAATTTCCCAATTTGGATCTCAAGTGTCATGCATGAACATGGTGACCTTTTCTGTTGCAGTAACATGTCTAATTTACTAAAGTTCTGTACTGCTAGTCATTAAATACTTATTTTAAAGTATTCCTCTTCAGCTTCTCTTGTTTCTTGCCCACACTTCTTGCATTAATGTATAGGTTTCCCAAGCATTGGGTAGTTTGAGCCATCATTTGACTTACTTCCTTCATATAGCATGTCCAAGCTGTTGGATTTTATGCTTATAAGTGTTTTCCTCTTCATTATCACAATCTAGAACTGGTAACCAAATATGATTTGAGAAAACTTGTGATTCAAGTCTCTGCAAGAAATTTCTGATCCCAATATAAAAAATATTGTCATAAATCTATTTGCTGTCTTGGCTTCTGACCTCACTAGCAAAGGACAGTGTTCAGAAGCATGTTCAGTATTTATTGAAACAAAAAAGAGGGAGAGGCTGTTCATGCATAACAGTCTTACATGATGTGAGACTACACCTTGTACTAACTGAATTTAAATGGTAGTGGTGGGAGGGAAGAGGAAGCTTTTAGTCATGGTTTTTAGACTGCTGCATTAAGTTTGTTCCTGCCTCCTTGGTCTTTTAGAACAGAACTGCTTTTAGTGCTGTTTTTAGTTACATTATGTTATCATTTAAAGCAAAGTAGACATTTTCCAAAGGAAAGGAAAAACATCCCTAGGCTTACACAGTGCTCAATTTATCTTTACAGATACTCGCATGAATTTTGATTTTGTGTATAATTTGCATTTACCATATGTGCAAGCTTATTTCATCATCAGTTATACTATGTGTTGTCATAAACAGGCCTCTATTAACATGTTTTTTATCTTGCAAATATGTCCTTTTCTTTTCTGTTCCAGTCCAGAAAAAGTAGTCATCTTAGCACTTTCTGCAGTGAACATCACCAATTTAAAATAGTTACTTAGTGCATGGCAGTGTGACAAATGCAATATTGCTTGACTTTGTTAACAAAGACATAAAGCATCTGAGAAAATATAGGGTTTGAAGAGCAAGGCAAATTCTGTAATTTTGAAGATACATCGTAAACCTCAACTGAACTTTGTCCCTAAATATTTATGCTCCAGGGAAGTATGAGAACCAAAAGGTTGGCTGGAGATACAAAGATGAGAGAAACACTTAGGACCATGAAATCCAAGTTTGGCAGGGGCCCCTGGAGATTATCTTGTTGAAATCCCTGCTCAAAGCAGAATCAACTAGGCAGGTTGCCCACGGTTGTGTCCAGATGGGTTGGGAACATCACCAGTGGCAGAGAAGCCAGAGCCTCTCTGGGCAGCCTGTTCTATGGTTATTTGTGGTATCTGATCAGTTTTGCAGTAAGACCCTTCCTTACGTTTAACTAGATTTTTTTGCATTTCCATTTTTGCGCTTTTTCCATGGCCCTATCATTGGATACTGATATAGGGAAAAATTTTGTGCAATGAAGATGGCAAAACACTGGAACAGGATGGCCAGATAGGTGGTGAATGCCCCATCCCTGGAAACACTGAAGGTCAGATTGGATATGGCTCTGAGCAACCTCAGCTGGTTAAGAGCCCCTCTTTGCAGGGGAGTTGTACTAGTTGACCTTCAAAGGTCCTTCCCACCCAAATTATCCTGTGATTCCTGTTGGAAATTCCATTAACTCCCTCTCACTAGACAGATTCTGCATTGTTTCTAGTGCTGATCATATCCAGACAGTATGGGATGTAACTTGTCCAACATGACACTTTGATCCTGATTATGATGCTGCTGGGTATTGATTGTCAGTATATCTGCTGTATTGCCATTTAATTCTCATTCAGGAGGGACTGTGATGTTCCCTGGTAATTTCAGTGCACAGCTTTTGTCTTGGTATGTACTGTAAACTCAGCGGGCAGTGTTGAAGTCATATAAATTTATATGGAGTTGCACCCATGGAGCACAGAGAGGCCCTTGTCAAAAAGTCTTCCCAGGTAAAAACTGCTGTGACTGGTATAAGTGAAATAAGGGAGAAAAGGGGAAAGGGTGTTCTGAAAGGGAGTGCTTTTTGTCACAAACTGAAATTGAGAAATTAATTTATTTTCTTGGGAATTTAAAATCAGAAAAATACGGGCAAACAAGTTGATATGGTTTGTAGATTACAAACAACCTTTCCTTCTATCAGGTTTGAGCACTGAACACATCTAAATAGTACTGAGAAAACTGAGTTAGAGTGTGTGCACCCAGTATTACAGATTGCATTTCTGCTCAAATGGGATATTTAATGAACAGAAGTAATTTTCCCATTTATTCACATGTGCATGAAGAAAAGAACATGTAGAATTAAATCTGAAGGAAGCTCATGAGCTCCTGTCTTGAGCCTTCAACTTCATTGAGAGCACTGGCCTGTCTGAATTTCGTGACTGCTTGTGGTCCTGGTTTATTCTGACTATTGACTCCAGAAAAGTCTTTGTGGCTTTCCGTGATAAAACAAGAAATAGGAGCCTTGACAACTCACACTTATTAGGATTGTTTTTGTGTTTTGTTCTGGATGAGCAGCATTTTTCATTTGCATTAGATTTTTGACAGCTACTTTAACAGCAACCCTTTGACATGTATTTTAAGTAAAATAAGTAATTGAAATCATAGTTGTAAACAGGGAAGGTTTTGTAATTTTGAGTACATATAGCGGACAAAATTGTAATTATCTAACAATTAAGTTGCATGAATTATTAATTTTTAATAAAAAATAAATGAATTTCTCTGTAATTAACTCTGTAATCAAGATTGTTCCAGTATATCATTATATCTCAAGATTTCAAATCCTAACTTGGTTTTAATTGGCATAGTATTAAAATAAACTTTTTCACTGGAATGTATAATTAATAAATGTACAAGTTGTTATCATGATTGTTTTTCATTAGCTAACTATACAAAAAGAGTATGCCAAGGTATATGAAAAGCTGATTTCATTATATTTTTAAAATTTTGGAGCTGTCTGGTGTTCACTGAAAACCAGACCCTATATCATGCTTTAGTCCCATTGGTATGCATGAGCTACTGTGGAACTTTGAAGAGATTTACCCCTTGGCCAAGACATTATTAAGTTCTCCTCTGGGATTGCTTTAGAAGAGCAGCCTTGTATGAATCCTGCTGAGGGTTTTTTCAGGGTCCATGGAGCTTGATGGACTTAATCTCATAAACCCCAATGAATGTCAAGTGAGTACAATGGGTACATAATTCCATAGGTGTCTTTGAAAACTTTCTCAAATAAACTCTAAAGAATATAAGAGTAATAAAAAACCTGTGGTGAATCCACAGATTCATGTTCACATTGATTCTTTCCCATTTCCAAGTTCCACTTGGAATAATACAGAGCGTTATTATTCAAACACAAAGTGTTGTGCTGTTTTCCCTGGAGGTTTTTTTTTGCATGAGTGTCTTGACCTGATGTCAGTGTCAGCTGTTTGCCAAGGGGTACCATAAATCTGATATTCTGAAGGCTGGCTTCTACATGGGCAGGAAAGCAGTGATATGAAATGTCTGTGTATTTCAAGAATAAATTACTTAATTAATATCTCTTGAGAGAAGTCCCTTAAAAATATCTAAGGTATTTTCTTTAGAAAGCTCAGTCTCAAAGGAGTGATAGACTCCCAATGAGAGATTCTTCTTTAAGCTATGTATAAGCACAATGCACAGCAGTAGTTGAAAGTTGAATTTGGCCTCAGTGAAGAAAAGATAGTGTGTAACTAAATGTCACTTCACTGTGACACCAGTGGTACAGCTGTGTATTGTGAAAGAAACATGTATGAAGTGTGATTTGGAATGAACTTTGGGCTTTGAAAAAAACCCCTGCTCAGTTCCCACTGTCTGGGGCAAACCTGTGAGGAAAAGCAGACAGCTAAAGACTGCTTGGTTCATTAGTAACTCCTGCTTAAAGTGACTTTCTGCCCTGGCATTTTATGGTACTACGGCAGAAATATGACCCCCCATTGCTGTCACACAGAACCCAGTCCATGGCACAAATTCTGACACTGAGTTTTGCAGAGCTTTCCTGAGTGCCTGAGAGGTTTTGAGGAAGCTGCTGTGGATGAACCAGTTGTAGGAACCTCATAGACTGGGCTGTGAGTCAGCTCAGGGCTTATCTCAAGGCTGAGTTTTGGTGTCTGTCATGCTGTCTTTACACTTTGTACCTCACTCTTCTATTTTATTGCATGGGTTGCCTAATAAAAGGATGTAGTGCTTCCCACAGTGAGGAATTTCTAAGTTATTTCTGTAGATTACTAAATTAAGTTCTTTTATGTAACTGCTAGTGTTCTTTTCAGTGAGGTTAAAATACAAGTTTCTCTTTAGATGATTTTTTTTTTTTGTTTGCTCAAACTTTGTACATAGTGTGATAATAATATTTGTACCACAGTGTTGACTACTTGCAGAAGAATTATCATTCTTTTTCCTTGCTTCCATGCTTGGTAAGTCAGTGTCAGTAAAAAATTAAATAAATAAATAAACAGATATATATAGATATATATCTGTCTCTATCTCAAAATACTTGACAGCAGTGGTTGCTACATTATGCTTTGGTTTCTCCCACCAGAGCTACACTTTGCAAGTCTGTTGATCTGTACTTCCTGTAATAAGGATTTCCTGTATGTGACCACTCTGTTTCAGTAGAGACATAACCAAAAATAAACTCCATATGGATGTTTTCTGTTTCTCTTGGAAGCTCAGCTTGAAACCGCTAATACTTGAAGAAAGATTGTGTTTGCAGTACCACGCTAATTTGTTCATGAAATATGTAGCCCCAGAACCAAAATACAAATGTTATATAATCAGGTTTCTTAGTGAAAGAAGATTCTCTTTTACCTGTATTCATATATCATACAAAAAATACTAAGAACTACTTGAAAATTTTCAACTATACAAAATGACTCTCTTCTTTCTTGCTTTCAGGTTTAAATAGCACTTTGAATAAGCCCATTCTCATTTAGGAATTTGGGACTAGACCTTTCACTAAAAAATGGGTGACTCAATTTTTAATCAGCTCAAGTAAATTCGTATTATGCTGTAATTGAAAGTAAAATTAGTGACGGCAATTTAAAATTCACCAACATTCAGTGAAAAAATTCATTATATCATCACAAGTAAACTGCTCTTTCATTTGTTTGTGGAGCTGTGTAAAACTGCATTTTGGAAAAGCACTTTGCTGGCTAGTATGGGAGAAGATCATAAATAAATCTTTGCACGCCCTCTTACTGCAATGCTGATGAATCAGTGCTAGCATTAATTACTATGCTTGAACACTTTTAATCCCTGAGAGTAAAAATGTTATATAAATCATCTTTTGCATAAAACCAAATTGTTTGGACTCTTGGTGGACTTTGTGTTTGCATCATTGCCGTGGTGTTACCATGAGTGCACGTCATGTTTACCTCCAGATAGCTACACTTGTAAAATATTAGAGAGTTCAGTTCTAAAGTGTAGTACTGATTATTTTTATTACAGTTCTTGAGATTTCATAGTATAAGACAATCCATTTCATAATTTGCTATTTCAGTCTCTATGCAGTGGGTAGAGTTGACAGTGAAACATGTAAAGCTCCTATTATGTCCTCTGTCCTAGAAAAAACTGTATTCACATAGCCCAAACTGCACAGGACTTTATTAGTTTAGTGTTAAGTTAGAAAGTTATCAGAAGCTAAGAGATTAAATACTAGTAAGTTTTCTGCCTACTTTTCCTTTTGATAGAAAAAACCAAACAAAACCGTAGGGGTGAATGCATGTGCTGAGACCTCTCCAGGGTCTATGTAAAAAGGACCTTTTTTTAGGGAAAGTGATGCTAAGCAAAAAGACTAGGCATTCTTATTCTTGGATGATGCTAGTTAGCTAAGATTTAACACATCTCTCAGAACTACAAAAAGTCTACCTTTACTCTGCTTTTATGATTATTTCTGAGATTTTAGGCTAGCTAGTGGCTGCTCTTCCATAAGTTCATGTTCTCTTTTGCTTTGAACTTTTTAACATCTTTTTCTCTAACAGGGTAAAAAGTTTCCTCAGAGTTCTTTAGCAGTCAGAACTTTTTGACCTTTTGACATAAGATGAGCCAGTGCTAAAGGAAACACAGAGCAGTAAGCTGAAATGCTAACTTATGCTTTATCTCAGATTTTGATTGACTGTGTTAATTCAAGGTCAATACAGACTATTAGTGCTTTCAAGTCAATGAAATTTGACCTGTTTGACATGTACATAAATGATTTTCCATTATACTGAGAATTCAGAGTGTCTGTATGAATCAATGGTTTCTAACACCTTTTGAACAGGAGATGGTACCAATTCAACCCACACTGATAATGATCTAACTATGACAATTAGTTGGAGTTGAATTTTTAAAGCCTCAGGGAGTATGAAATTTGCATGTGTAAACTGAGTGGTTACTCCTAACTATTTTGAAGACATTCATTCAGCATCCCACATTCCAAACATACTTAAAGCCCTCCTGCGATTTAGGACCTGCCTAAGATGTTTCATGTGTTGACTTGTGCATGTTCTATGTGTAACTCTAGTGCCAAGTGGTAAAGTACTGTTCAGTTTACAAATTCTAATACCTTCTAATACCTTCTCATGGGAAGCAGAGTCAGTGCAGTTTATTACAGGAGTATCTATATGACAACCCCACTAGATCTGTGATATCAGTGTATTACAAAAATTGAAAGCTCTAATCCTCTAATGCTCATATACATTTTCCTCTAATTTGTTCTTTTGTCAGCTCTCTTCTGCACTTTGAGAAGATTCTCTCTCCCACTGTGGATTATTCCCCAGTCTCTATAGCTGTGCTCGTCATGTGGATTGTCATTACTTGCTAGAATTTGGATGCAGCAAGTCCACTTAGATTAAGGCAGTTCTCTGTGAACACAAGGGTGGCCACTATCTTTGAAAGAATGGATGATCCCCTTAATATAAGGGTCAAGACAACACAGAGCAATTAAAAGGACATATTCATTATATGAGTCATTGAGAATGTAATGAACTGCAAAGTCATGGTGCCTTGGAAGACAAATTTCTCAAATTCATGTCTGGTAATTAGAGAACAAGTCCCTTCTTCTATTTTTATTACCAGGCAGCATTTCTGATTCCACAAGATCTTTTCATAGTGCTTAAATTCCCTGAGTGATACTCAAAACTCACACCAGATTAGCATTCTGTGTTTTGTTCTTCATGACATTTGTCTCAGCAGGGTAACGAATAACTGGAATAATTAGTGAATCCTTTTGCCTTTGCAGTGAGAGCAGCACAGTCTCTACCCTGCATACAGAGAACATCCATCAAAATGAATGCAATGGCCTTGACAGGAAGAAAGGCCAGCTGCAGCCTGTCATGTCCAGCCTGCCTGCTCATGTCAGCTGCATACCAAAGTGAGTATTGCTGGAAATGATCCACAGGGGAGAGAATTGTGGTGCCCTGGACTTTAAGTGCAGGATAAGGCCTTGGTAAAGGGATGTCTGGGCTCCCCAGGGTGACACAGGTGATGCTGGTCATTGGGTGGGACAGGTAGAACCATAAACACATCTGCAGAACAAGGATCTGCCTGTGAAGCATTTGCAAATGGAAAAACATACTGGCTCAAGTATATTAGATAGTGATATAGAAGGAGTAATTACTATGTTAAAGAAGTATCCAAAGAAAGAGCAGGGGAAAATGAACCCCCAAGCCTGAGGCTGTTCTATTAGAGTTTTTTTCTCAAGAACCTCCTTTCTGGAGCAGACCACTCAAAGAATCCAACTGCTGTAAATGAAGTACAAGATAAAGCACCATTGGACAGTAATCTATGATAAAATTAATAGTTCATGGGAGGAATGTTAGGATTAATGCTTAGAAATTGGCAGGGCTGCCTGGTTCATTTGGCAAATTTGGAATGCCTCATTTTGTGGAAGTGTATGACAAGATAAATTTAAAGAGAGTTCAAGTGACAGGTTGCTTTATTCTCATTATGGCATTATTTTTTGTAGTCATATCTTCCTGTGTAACATTTAAGCTAGTATTTATGCATTTTGGAACAAATCTAAAGATAGGCAATTAACTGATGGTTTGATTAATTAGCAGTTAGTGCTAGGGGTGAGAAGTTCTTGGCATGGTAAGAGACTTTCAAGTTCTAGTTTTATAAGTAAATGTATTCTTGCACGAACTAGCACCTTCTCAGAAAGAGTCTAATACTCTGTGTGCACCTGGACATGTTTTGTTGTTTGTATTATTAATCATGGAATATCCAACTACTTGAAAAGCTGTAAAACTTGCTCTGGGAAGACATTTTTTCTCTCTGCAGTTTGATTTGGGCTTTTTTAAGGGATTATTCTTTCATTTCATCCACCCCCTCAAGGTCATGCTCTCAGGAATCTGTGTACCAGAAAATGAAAGCCTTCATGGAAGGTTGCTGAGAAGAGAAATAGAGGCAGGTGTTTTGCAACATGAGATCTGGAAAGCAAATCTAGGTGAACAGGCAAGCCATATTATGCCCCATGCAGGTGTCTCCTTAATGGAGAGCTGTTTTCCTGGGATATGATGAATAATTTGAGGTACAGATTAATTCAGTGGCCAGTGAAAATATTTCCCTCTTGCACTGTCAGATTAGTGGACCACTGCCTCTGAAACAGTGCTCTAAAGCCTTTTTGACCTGAAAAGATGTGCCTATTAGTTGTGTTTCTCAGGTGGAAGAAGATTCTCCATCACTGCTGCCAGTGCATTCATGCATTATTTCATTCACTATTGCTTCTGCCTATTTTATTCACTGTGGCTCCTGCCATACAGTCCTTCTGTCCATGAATTCTTGCCTGATCACTCAGTGATGGGCTGGCAACCAAACATCTGTGTATTTGTCTCTCACAAGCCTTTGGCTCTGGTGTTGCAGAACTCATATTATAATGCACAGTGAATATCACTACAGTTTGTATGATAGGTCCTGAAAGAAACCTCACAGATAAAATAATATCTTGGACAAAGTTGAAGGCAAAGGACAAACCTGAGTGGCTCAATACTGTCAGCATCAATGGTCACAGATGTGTGTAACATCTGTTACTGAGGCAGGGTGTAATGGGAACAGTTAAACAGGAATTAACCTGTTTGAAAAGGGTCTGAAAGAGAGTGGTGGCTAAAATCAAGTGAACATATTGTGTTTAAATGGTGCTTCTGAGCTATTCCTGTGCTGAGGTGGGTAGGTTGGGAGGTTCCTTATACCTTTAGCATAAACTTGAGATTTTTTTGTAATAGCATTCTTGTTCTGAAGCTGAGAAGGAAGAGAGTAGAGTATCTGCAGCAATGGGAGGGGGTGGATGAATAGCTGTAAAGGCTGGTGCCTCCAGCCCTCTGACTCTGGTCTCTGTGGATCTGGTGGCTGAAAAGGGGGCAGTCCATCAGCCACTTCTTTTACCCACCACCATAAATGTATCAAGAAGTCGTTAGTCAAGCAACAGGTAATAGAATTTTTGAAAAACAGTTAGACTTCTGATAGAAGACACGTGTTCATCTGAATAAATAAATGGCAGATTCCAGAGAAGTGGGCTCAGAGTATTGCAGAGCACAACAGGACAATAACCAGACTACCTGAAAATGTATGGAGAGATGAATGGGAGCCACCACTTCTGCAGCAGGGAGTTTGTTTCTGTTAACAGTGAAAATACTGTTAATTGACAGTTCTTTTAATAACAATTTTTATGTCATTTGTGCTTTATTCATATGCTTACATTTTTTAACTGATTAATCTATTTTTTTTTCTTTTGTGATTCTCTCTGATTACAAATATAGTATATAAGGTACTTAGGCAGTAAGGTAAAAAGCAGGATTGGCAGTGAGTAAAAGGTGCAAAAATTTGCTTAGGAATATCATGTAGTGTGAGAGTCTCCAATAGGAAAAATAATACCTATGAAACATATGTTTGTGCTTGATAAGTAAAAAAGAATTGTTTCTTCAGTGAGTCACTCTTCGTCATAAGCTTGTGAGTGACAGAAGTTTCAGAGTTATGATGTAAAATCCAGAATGTTTCAAACTATTTGCTACAAAAGATGAAATTCTGCAGTGTAGTTATCAGCAGCACACAGTTCAATTATCATGGGCATTATATAAAACAATTACTTTCTTGGAACTATTTTGAGCACAAATGTAATAATTCCTCTGGAAGGAAATGACAGATTCTCAGGATTGAATCATTCCATTTTGTGAATGAGAAGCAACTTGTGAAGCAAAAGCACCTCTGAAAGAGCTGGTCTCAGATCTATTCATATGGCTTGGTCCAACCCCTGGTGAAGTCAGTGAGAAGTCTCTGGCTGAGACTCTCAGAAAACTAGATACAGCAATGTACATCTCTACTAAGTGTTTCTGAAAAAAGGGGTTATTTGTGTGAAGAAAATGGAGAATGGGTGCTACAGAGGGAGGACAATGAGTTGATAAAGGGCACAATATAATAAGGCAATGAAATACCAAAACAATTCCAGCATTTCAGACCTATGGAGCAGGACACTGAATCCTGTTTGTTCCTTTCAGGCTTAACTAGTCATCTGTTTCATTTAGCTTGGTGGCACATGGCATTAGCTCTCTTGTAGTTTGGTCACTTTGTTTCACAGTATCCAAGCAATTTTTCTTAAGGGTTGATGGGATGTTCTGGAGGTGACTACCTGTACGTAGAGCAGGTATGAATAGTCTCCCCAGCACGCACTGCAGAATTCCTAGGAGACATTGTAGACATTTCATGTTGTGGATGGAAAGGAATTTGGCCTCAGACACAGGCTAAAAGATGTATTAATCAAAGGATACAAAAATGTCGTGTAAATTCTGTGTTGGTGAAGTGATTTGGGTGACTTGTGTGTTGCCCACTTTACCTGTATGAGTTGGCCACATAGCTCAGGCTAATCCTGCCTTCTTTGTACAGCAGCTTCTACTTAGGCATCACAGTGGTTCTATTTCCTGATGTTCCTAGGAAAGATGATTAACTCACATCCCTGAGTGGGAATCTTTGGACAGTTCAGACCATGTGTTTGCTTTTCCAGTTGTTGATCTGGTAGAGTGACAGGCAGTAAAAAGGTTTAAACTGTCCCACCCTTATTTCTTACATTTTAGCAAAACTGAAAATTGAGATATTTTCTATTTTCAGCTTCCAAGATGAGACTACATGTACAATAACTTGAAGTTCTGCCATCTCTTTTTGATCTCTTATCCCTTAGTTGCCTTGAAGGTCGTCAATGCTTATTGTAGAAGCCCCAGTCTTAGTGTGATGGCTGACATGGCAAAATTGCTTAGCAAAATTACTGACCTCAATGGGCTCTATTTCTGTTGTCCTTTACACAGGCAAGTGCTGTTGGCTTACTAATCTGGACATGGTGAGGAAAGGAAAAGCTTTTTTCCCTTCCTGAATACATGTCCTGGGCTGTCATTTAATGGAGATTTTTATCTGCTTTCCTGATGGCTACATATGAAAGCTACTGCTTTATCATTTCTTTGCTGGCCCAAGATATATCTTTAATTAGGATTTTAAGATACAGTGCTAAACATTTGAGGTTAGTAAAAAAAAGCTCTGGGACATGTTGGTGAACTAGAAAATTGAGATAAATGTTGTCACCTTTAACAAATGCATTCTGAAATGTAAAGTATAGCTACACAGTTGATGCAACCAAGCTTTTCCAATGTAATAGTGTTTTTAACAAGATTTGGGGCCTAAAATTGACATGGCTGTAATTTAAGTTCTGCATGCTCATCTACCATGGCATGCACACATCTGTTATTTAGTCTTCTCTACCAAAAAGCTGAAGAAATATACTCTGAAATACATTTCTTTATAAAGTCAAATATATTTATTCCAAGTAGGGAATATCAGATGCCTCCAGCAGGGAACATGACTGGAATTGGAAAATTAAACAATGCACCTAAAACTTTTATTTAATTTGTTAGCTGCTGGTGATCATTCACCTGTATGTCTTTTATTGTTGCATTTATAAAAATGTTATTAGTATGATACAAAGTCCTATTCTGCTTATGATATCTGAAAGAAAATAGTGCCTATACTTTGAATGCATTTCTGTATGCAACCTTTCTTAACTTCCTACTCTCTTACTTCATTCCCTAGTTTGCAGAAATGTATTTTCTGTTCTGTCCCCTTCCATTTCACATTTTCTTTGGTATGCCTGCTTTCTTATTCAGCATAAATAACCATTATGCTCTGCAGTCATCTAACTTCATTTATATTAGGAATTAATACAATATACCTCCGGGCTGTCTTCTCAGTAGCCAGAACAAAAAAGGAGCCTGGCTTCAGATCCTAATGAATCATTCCTTTTTGGGGGAAATACAAAGTGCAGTTCACTGAAATTCCATTAAAATCTTAGATATCCATTAAAAGTGCAAGTGCAAGTGTAATACATTTAAATGCAGAATGGAAGACAGACTGGGCATATGAAAAATGAATGGGCACTTAGAGAAATGATTGTGCTCATTTACAAACCTCTGAAGGTTACTCTGGAAGAACTCCAAATGTTGTGACCACAACCACCTCTCAGTTTTCAATACTATGCCCTGTCACAGTTATGAACTGGTAATGGGGAAACTCACTTTAAAAATGGCCCCATTGTAGCCTGAATATTGCAGGACCCCAGGTCCTTCTGCATGGTCATCTTTGCTCTGGGTTGGTCCCTTTTGTGTTACCTCTAACTCCTCCTTTGTACTGGAGATGCTATTTTAATGTAGTTTTAAGATTTCAAGATTATTTTTTGCTAAAACAAAAAAGTCTGAAATATAATTTCTACTTTCTTCCCCATCTGTGAGCATCAGACCAGTTATATTTGTCTACATTCCTGTCTGGTTTTTCCCCTTTATAGAGGTGCTAGGGCTCTGTCAGTGCTCTAGTGGAAACTCTCTAGGATATATGAGTAAGATTTCAGCTTCCCCTTCCATATGGTTGATAAATTTGTTCTTACAAATGTAATTTTAGTCTTTTGTTCAGTATTCTAAGGTACTAATTTAAACAATAATAGACTTTGTCTTTCCTAGTCCCTTATACCTGGTAAGGAAATTTTTGATGACTATGAGACAGAGAAAGTGAAGAGACAGAATGCTGATCATTTGGAGGAAAAGAATTTACCTCACAGAACAGGTTTTGATGAATTTCTCACCTGAAAAAAAAAACAAGGAAGAAGAAGATTAAAAGGATTTCTTTCTTCTTTCAATTTTGAAACATTGAGACAAAAAATATCAAACAGATTTCTTTCTGTCTCCTGTCAATGGCAAGTGTCTGAAAGTGACTAGAGGTTGGCAGTCATTATGTGTACAGAAGTTTCTAATATATATATAGATGTAAAGATAGATATGCAATATGTTATTTAACATTCATTTCATATAATTTTAAGTTGCAAGATGAAATACTCTTATTTGTCAAATTAAAGGCTCCTCTCCTATGCTAAAGTACAAAAGAAAACCAGTGTTTCTAGGCCTGGATTTATCCCATCCTGACATGGAGATCTAAAATAGTTCAGATGAATCATGACAACTAGAGCACAGAGCACATGAATCCCTCATGGTGTCTCTCAGTGGCAGATTGCATACAACTAAATTTAGATGTCTAAACGTAGGAAAGCAATTCAAATGCCCTGCCATGTCTTCAGCCTGTGTCTCCTTTGCTTCAGAGGCAGCAATTCGCTGCTGCACCATGGAGATGGTGTTTGCTCTGAGCACTGCTCAATGACAGGGCTTGAGGGATGGCCTGAAGCTGTGTCAGGGGAGGTTTAGGTTGGGCATCAGGAGCAGGCTTTTCACCCCGAGGGTGGCTAGGCACTGAACAGGCTCCCCAGGGCAGTGGTCCCAGCAGCACCTGCAGAGCTGAGGAAGTGTTTGGACAAGGCTCTTGGGCACATGAGTCTCAGTGTGACTCCTGGGGATGGTGCTGTGCAGGGCCAGCAGCTGGGCTTGATCCTTGTGGGTCCCTTCCAACTCAGTTTGTTCTGTGATTCTGTCACTAACTGCTGAATAGTGTGAGAAGGAAAGAAACAACAGCAACTCCTCCCCAGTTCAAAGTTACTCCAAAGAAATTATCACCTATAACTAACACACTAGAACAGAAAGTAATGAAATAGACCTCTCCTTACTCTTTGTTCTGGAGACAAGCTTTGGCTGTAATATTGAAATAATACTTTATTTAATACAGGACCTTGTTGTTTTATGTGACATTTTAATCAAACACGCTAAGATGGAAATGGGAAGATCTTAAATAATTATGTTTAATTACTTAATCATCATTTAATGAAAATCATCTTCAGTGGTAATGATTATCATTGTCAGTCCTTTTCTCACACATACTTACTTACATATATCATATTAGTATGAACCTTGATTGCTATGCTCATTGAAAGCTACAGTTTAATTTTCTCTTTTAACTCAGCACTATGCCCTAAGTAAGTGAAGAAGCATCTCAAATCCTTTCATTTACGAGTTGTATCTTCAACAAATGTTCTAAACAATTATAAACTCTCTAGCTTTATAAATCAATTGTGTATTAACCTGTTGTTGATGTGCATGATGCAGTCATGCATCAATACATTCATGTATACACATTGAACAGTTAGAAGTATTTAAACCCAGCAAAGTCCACGTGAAAGACTTCAAGGGTTTTGAATCCCCTTTTAAATGCTGGCTGAGTCACCAAGCTTAGGTTGTGTCTGTGTGGCACCTGCTGGAGCAATGCTGTCTGAGCAGCTGGAAATGGGCACTGGAAGCCAGCCAGCTGCTGGGTCCTGGTGGTTTGTTTGGGTTAAGAGAAGCTGCTCAGTGAGAAATTGGTCCCTGTGGAGTTCCTGATATCCCAGTTTGACTGCTCCAGGAATCTGAGCTAGGGCAGCTTCAGTTATCTTGGCTGGCAGGGTGCAGCAATAATGTATCTCATTAATTCCAAGTCTGGAATAATTCCTCAAGAATTAGCAGAGCTTTTAGGTAAAAAAACAAAATAAACAATGGCAGTGATGAACCCCTTCAGTTTTGCTCACTTTCTTAGGGATGATTGTTGAAAAATCTCTCAGGCAGCACAGCTGAGGTTCAGCTTTGAGGCAGAAGCAATGTTTGGGTCATTACACTTCCTACATTTCCTGCTTCAATCCCATTCTGAGCCCTACAGCTGGAGTCACTCTGAGACCTTCAAAAAGGTGCCCCAGTGTCCCTTGGTAGCACAGGCACGCAATTGAATTATAATATATTACTATTATTATAATAATACTGAGAAAAAATGTTATTAAGATGGCACAAAGACACAAGTTATCATGGTTAAAGGTTTGGCTTACTGATAAACAAAACTTGATTTTATACTTTTCCAAGATGGAAAAGATCTTAGTGCAAGCATGGACTAGGCAGCATAATTGGGGTGACATAAGTGTATGTCACTAAAAAAAGTGTTAGTAATTTTTTAATTTTATTCTGGAAAGTACATACAAGATACACTGCAATGTTGACATCCAGTTTTGATGCTTAAGACTCATATTTAAGGTCTGAAGTAAACTGCACATCTGTGGCTTTATCCCTTTAAGTGAGAGTGCCTTAAATAAATTATCCAGGGCACTAAGCAGGAAATGGTGAAAAAGGATTTGAAGATTGATCTAGATGACTTCAAGAGGGTCCTGTCCAACCAAACTGATCTTGTGGTAAATTAGGTGGTTGAAGACTGTAGGATCTATGCTTTTCTTACTAAGTGCATGGGCAGTGATGAGAGCTACCCCAGTGACCATGGCACCTACACAGAGCTGTCAGTGTTGGCTCTTCTCTACCCCTGCTGTCCCCACTGCTGCAGTCTCTCAGGCCGTACTCAGAGAGCTCTGAGTGAAAACAGAAGGGCAGGAAGAGGAAGGCAGAGTGACAGGGAAACAGAAATAGTCATTTGCTGGAATTGTCAGTGATTGCATAACCATGGAAAAAGCTCTTCTGAGGATGCTGGAGCTGAAATCCTTATGCTTATTCAGCTTTGGGAGCAGCAAATCTTGGATGCCACCAAGATGCCTCAGGAGTAAGAATCACTGCCTTGGAGATCCAGAGGGAAGCAGCTGCCATCTGCTTTGGTGCAGAGCAGGCTGGCTGTGTTAGTTCTGACCTACCTGCTGTAGCACATAGCCTTACATCCACTCTCCTTCTGAGGAGGTGTCCAAGCCCCAGCATCTCCCTTTCTCCTCACAATGCCATGCTTACTCAATACTTGAACCAGTTATAAATATTGGGGCAGAGGGACAAGCTAAGCCTATACTGTTTCCTAGCAGCTTTGCAGGTTGGTACTTGATTTCAGAAAGTTCTCACAAAAATATCACCATACAAGGTTGTAGTCGTTCAACAGGGAAAGAAAAAGATACATTCATTTCCTTGGAGCAGCTTTTTATATTAGAGCTGTCAGGATCCATTGGCATGAATGGAATTCAGGAGGTTCAGGCCTCCACTAGAAGAGATTAGTAATAGCAGCAGCAGAACAAGTTATACCTCTCTTTACCTTTGTGTGTATTTTAAAGAAAAGGGAAGAGAAATAAAGTAATGCAAACATCCTGAAATGATCCATACTTGGATGCTTTTCACCTCTTCCCAGCCTGTATTTATGATCAACAAATCCACAATAATATTAGTTCAGAGAAAACAAATACCTGATGTAATCTCCCTATCAGTTCCTTGACTATATTTTCTTTTTTATTCTCCTGTGTAGATGTTGTATTGTTTGTGTTCTAGAGATTTCCAGTCGATAGGAAGAAGGAAATGGAAAGATTAAAAAGAAAGAAAATCACACCCAAGAGATTAATTGCTGTACCAAAAATCCTTGACAATTTCAGTCACGTTGGGTCCCTTTTAGAGCTGCATTCCATGCTGTGCCCTGGCATTTGAAAGCTTCCAGCTTCCCTCTTGACATCTCCCACTCTGTTTAACTTGTTCAGCTGTATTTCCTTCACAATAATGTATGGCCCTGAGGAACTCATTCCTTTTATACCTGTATTGAACTTAAGCCATTTAGGCTCTGGTTTTCTGTGAAATTTGCTGCATTTTTCTCTATGTGATCAAACATTATTTAATTAATGCTAAAAGTCTTAAAATATGTTAGTAAAATTCAGTGGGATTCTCTCAGTTTTCCCTGCAATGCCATATTAAATGGGAAGAGGTTTTATTATACAATCTCCTTTAAAATATGTTAATGAAGATGACTTCTCAACTAAAATATGCATTTTCAAAATTATCAGGCAAAAGCATTCTGTATGAAGTAGTTTGTTTTCTTTCACAATTTAAATTAAAATGTAATTGGAGCTTGGTCAAAATTGGCTAAAATTGAAGACTCTCTGCCCAACAATAACTTAATTAAAAACTAATTAAGAGTGGGAGAATATGTAAGATGCAGAAATGGAAGATGTTCCGTCCTCCAAGAAAAGAAAACCAGTCAGGCAAAGTAAGAAGGAGAGGAAAATAAAAGACAGCAGGTGCTGTTGTTTGGATTATATTTCTTTTTATGATTTTTGATACAAGGTTTGACTTGCTTAAAAAACCCTTTGCGTTTCTGTTGGTGGCCTCTTTTCCTCATCCTTTGGAGGTTAAGTACTTTTGGGTTGTAGTTTAGACAAGTGTCAGCACATGATGGACAAGGGCCCCTCAAAGCAGCAGCTACAGTGGGCTCCAGCCAAGGAGGGCAGCAGGAGGGCATAAAAATGGTGTGAGCTGAGCAGATCAGGACATGAAGGAAAGCTGAGAGTGAACTGTGCTGAGTTCCCAGGGCAAGAACTGCTCTGATGCCTCTTGCCTCCCAAGAAAGGAAAGGTTAGAATGGGTGACAAGGAACCTTACAGGGCATCATGGGCAGTCAATTAGAAAAATTAGAAGCACAGCTGCCTACACATCTCTGGTGTTCCATGAATACAGATGCTTTCTCAGAAGACAACTCACAGCAGGAATGTTTTTCTCTCTCTGTCTCATATATAAGGAATCCATGAAGACTCAGAGCCTGTGATTGGGTGGGTAAGATGGAGAGATCCTGTAACCTCAGCATAGCTGTTGGTGCTTTGCTTTTCTGACCATCTCTATGAATTTTGGTGCTGTTATATTCTTGTGAACACACAGGTAATCACCACATTGGTAAACACACACTGCAGTTATCAGGTAGCACAGGGTTTGTTGGGCTTACCAGAATTTAATATATTCACAGTATAAAAGTGAATTACTAGTCAGGCAATTAGGAAATAAATTCTTCTAGGTAGTTGACAGCAGAATTGTGCTCTGTAGATGCAGATCCTACAGTAAGCCTTATGAATAAGATTTACATTTGAGTATGAAGTCAAATAAAGTAATATAAAGCTATTGGGCTGCTTAACAGATCAGCACAGATAGCTTCTGTATATATTTATGCAGCCTGCTACCCTTTCCATTTGAACAAAGAGGGATTTAAGTTCCTCTTTTGATCACTTAGGGAGAAGTGGTTTCCCAGGAGGTCTCATTAAACTGGATTGTTTCAGCATTAGTCACATATTTCTTTAGCAGATCTTTTGCTGGTTGTAGAAATCTCAGTGATGATAGAGCAAACCAGAGGAGGTTTCAGCAATATTGTGCCTACTTAATTAATCTTGGTGATGTGCTGGAACTGCATAGCTGCAAGGGTAATAACAAAAATAAGCAGGAAGTTTTTGTGTAGAAAATGCCCATCCAGAAATATCTCAGGATATCTGATGCAATATAATTAGACTCTGAAAAGGTTATAAATAACATAGTAATTGAGCCACTATGAAAATGAACAGGAAGAAAATGAAACCAAAAGATAATGATTTTGCACCATCAAATGCAACATTTTGACACAAAATAGAACTCTGCTTTATAAAGTTCTGTTTCCAAGGAAAACACCAGAGCCTGCAAAGATGCAGATGTGTATGTTAGCTTGAAGTCCTTGTGTGGAACCCATGCCTAGAACTCCCAGCTGAGACAGATGCTGTGCTCTGCCAGGCTCTGCATGAACAAAACTTAACAAATGATCTGCTTCTTTACAAAAGATGATGACCCCAGTTCTTTGAAATTTTCATCAAGAATTTATATTATTATGTAAAGGCAGCAGTCCTGCAGCAGTTCAAAAGCAAATAATTGAAGAAGGAGGATGTGAAGGCACACTTCTTTCCCACAAGAAATAGAGTGTAAACCTCACTCATTTATAAATGCTGTGTCTGTCTGAACAAGATTTCTGCCTTTCTGTAATTGGGGTAGTGCTACTTTTACTCACAGCTGGTAAGCTACCAAAAGCAATTTGAATCAATTAGTCTGCCTTTCTATATGAGATATTTAAATTTCATGTGCTAGCTTCTGAACCAAAGCCAATCTATAATTTATTTGAACTAAATCACTGTTCCCTCAACTTCCTTTGTAGGCCCTTGAATAGTTTCCAGAGTAGCTGCTGACTCTAAGATAGGAATTTAGGCTATGTCAATAAGATCTTTTCTAGTTTAGAATGAACTTGTGTCTGTACCTCCACTAGCAGGGCTGTGAAGGCCTAGGGATCAAAAGTGCTTTTTTTGGGGTCAGATTGACCTTTGCTGGTAGTACTCAAGATGTTTTGGGGGAATATCCCCATTTTGCTCCTAAGATGATGCTAGCAAAACATGGATTTCTTTTGAGAATGAAGAGAGACCTTCCGTTTATATGGGTACTGTAAACTGCTGGGAATATTTGTCAGAATATATGACAGAAGCTGGTCTGAGTTGCTGAGTTAAAGGCAAGAGGAGTTTAGGGAATGGTAGGTGGCTAAACTGAAGACGGAGTAAGTGTTTTCAGCTGAGAGTGGATATTAGGTGAGGATCTCGTGCCATGAAAAACTAGAAGAATATAGCACTCAAAGCAAAGAAGGATGACACTTGAATTCAGGTGAATTCAGACATCACCTGATCTGGAAGCTTAAGAACATAAACCTAGAGAGTGATGGAGCCTTCATGGAAAAGCAGGAAATCTTAAGGCACATGGCTGGAAGGAAAGCCCAGTTATGCTTCATCTAGCACTGAACCAGCTGCAATAATGAGAAGGGGTGAACTCACTGAAGAATCCTGCAGGATACATGTCTGTCTTCTTTTATATGGGCATCTATTCTATATATTTAAAAGATACAGTATATATTATAAAAGCTATATATTTTGTATCTGTGTATGCACTCACCTTTGCAGGTTGCAGACTATCCTGCAAGTATGGTTTGTGTTCCCCATTCCAATTCAGTGCTTCTCTCTCTAAAATAGATACAGCCTTTTCTAAGAGCAGGAATTATGAGCTGGAGCACAAGCTTTCCCTTGCCTGATAATAACAGTGTTGGCTTTATTAGCAATAAATAAAAACTATATTACCTTTTCATTTGCACAGAATAATAAAAAATTATTTATCTGTATGGTAGGGAACAACACATGGGCCAAGTCATGAAACTCAGATATAAAATGTTATCTATTGACATATTTAATAGCATAGTTTTATTTCTTATATGCCAGATGCTTGTTTGCCTAAGAAAGAGTGCAATCAGCCTCCATTCTGGTGTTAATTTGGAGAAAAAGAACACCTTTAGAAATGTCAAGTAGAATCTAGTAAGCATGCTTTGTTAATGGCTAAATAAGTTTGAAAATAACCAAGTGAAAGAGGTTATCAAAGGGCTTTTCTAAGAAAAAGAACCCATGTTCTGGTTCAAAATGGGGGCACAAATATGTTTTTATTTCCTCTGGTGCAGATGGTTTGAGAGGGAACTGGAATCACAGTTGTGACTAACATGCCAAAATGTTTGATTTTGTGTCCATGTCTTTGCACGACGATGATTTTAATCTGTCAGTATCAAAAGATATCAGCAGGGTGTCCTTACAAAAGCTTACAAAAGCAGTCAGAATCTTTGGTAATGAGCTCCAGAACTTGTAATGCTGCTCATCCTTCCAGCCTGGCAGCGAGCTGTTCTAAAGTTTTATTCCTATTTGCTACCACTGAAGGGTTTGTGTCTAATGTAGAAAGGAAAATGAATAATTTTTCACCTCAGGCTCTGAAGCATTTCCTGTCAATGATTCCAGCTGTCATGATTTGGCTGGTGTTAGATTATCAGTTTTCTCCAGTGTATTTGTCTCATTGTGTTTCTGAGAAAAATAAAATACTCTTAAGGGTAAGCCAACTAAGAAATACCACTACATTTATAGTTTAGAGGAATGCTCTCAAGATAGCTGGGGAATGGGAGATTAAAAATCTAATGCAGTTTTTAAAGTTATTAAGAGCAACTTGAGGTTTCAACAAGAAGTAGTGGACAGGAGAGTGCAGTTTTCCCTTTTTCAGCCAGGCAGTTCAATTCCACAAGGACTCACTGAGTGCCAGATGGTGCTCCTGTGTTTTTATAGCCTCTGAGGAACTTGTCCTGTTGGTTTACAGTCAGTCATTGCTTCAGTGGCAACTCTCAGCCTGAAGTCTTCCCTCAATTCATATACTCCTTAATTAAGAAAGATTTTGAGAGTGCCTTCTTCATTGTGACAGCTCAACTGGTCAGAGAAGGGTTCTCTTTTCAGACATATCTCTTTTCCTCAGAAATACAGGGTTAAAGCAAGTTTAGATTAAAAGTGCTTTTGTTTTCTTTCTATTCCTTCAGAACCCAGAGTAATAACCAGGTCTGATTAATGGGTAGGACTGGTTACATAAAGAGCCCTGGAGCAGGTGGAGCACACACATGTTGTTAGGTGCTTTTGTCAAACTATTTAACTCTTTTTAATCTCAGCTTTCCCCCCTCTAAAACAGCAGGGTAAGGATCAGGTATTAATCCTTCTTCATTATGTTTATCATTAAATTACCAAAAGTGTTCACTGTGAGCATACCTGTGCCCTAAGTTATTCAAGTAGGTATTTTTGGTTTGGGCTTCTTTTTTCTTATTTTCTTCTGTGTTGGAAAAAAATCATATGCAGAGAAAATAGCTCAAAGACAGTGTGGAGTGGAGAGCCTGGGGATGGCTCTGGAGGAATCCCCAGCCAGTGGGAAAAGGTGCTGAACAGCAGTTCTCAAGAAACAGGCTGAAAATTAAGCAGGCAAATAGCATCACAACCATGGACTCAGGGCAGAGAAAGGGTCAGACCTCAAATAGTATTGAAATTCAATAAGGACATTAAATATGCATCATTTTTCCTGCTTTATCTATCAAGACTGCTTTCTTACTCATTTGCATTTAATGGGTGCAGCCTTAGAAATATTGCAACATAAAAACCAAGGCACCTTCAGTCCCATGGCAATTAAATGTTCATTAACAACTCTGTATCTTCTCCTAATTCACTGTTTCCATGCATGAGCAGCAGGGCAATGTATCATCTGGCTTCTTATGATAGTGTTTAAAAGAAATGTCACATCTACTTTTCAACTAATTTTTCTCATTAGGTTTTGAATACAAACGAAGCATTAAGCTTGGCTGCAGCACTTTCTGGGGCTCAGCAGTGGAAGAAATCAGGTGAATTTTCAAGCCAGTTTAAGTTTCCAGCAGGTTTTAAAGGTGAAGAGAAGAAGGAAATGAACAAAAACTCGATTATTTTGTCAAGTTCCTCAGTCTAGTTGGTGAAGATCACTAGGCCCACTTGGTCTTCAAACAGTGTCTGTAAGAAATTGCATGAATATTGGAGATGAATATTGGAAACAGCTGTATAAAAGCCAAGCACCTGTATCTGTTTAAGGAATCACAAACTACTGCAGAAAAATGAATGGAAATATAAATATGTGGCTATAATTCAGCATTATTGTATTATGTGGCTGTAGATGTTTTGTGAGCCTAGAATGTAGAAAATACAAGCCTGACAACTTTGATCCAAAAGATAGTGTGTGATATTAAATAAGACATCACCAGAGAAATGAAACAATCTTAAAGATACAGATTGAGTAGAGGACAAGTTTAAAACCTACTACAGGTTTTTAGATACAGATCATTGCCATTCAGGTGCATGAGTCACAGCTTGTCAGCTGTGTTTAAAATGAACTCTTTTAACTTAACAGTTTATATGCTGCAGCTGCTGGGAAATGGTACATGAAGTAGTGAAATATGCAATCTTTCTCTTTCAATTGAGACTTAATATTTTAATATAAATTCTTACTATGCTCATGTTATTGTTACTGGTATGAATGAACAAAAAAACAAATCCTAATTGTTGTAAAATCCCATTAGTCTGACAGCCTTGATCATTGGAGAGCTGCAAATTAATGATTTACAAGCAGTTAATTTAGTCCTTCTGGGAAGATGTGAAAAATATTGTTTTCTAGATTGCAATCTACTAGAATTTGGCTGAGATTAACATCTAAAATGAATGATATAGCTGTTAAGAGGAATTAGTATTTGGTGTGATTATGTATACACTTAAAAATCAAAGGAGAGGTGACATTGCAAGATATTAATATACTAATTCTTCTTCCAGAAAGGGAACAGTATAGAGGTCTGTAGCAATGAGGGCTTCTCCTGCAGGGATAGAAAGCCGCAGTGGCACAGAGAGCATGGCTGTAATGGACAGAAATTCCAGTGGCTTTTTTCCTGGGGGTAAGATTCAGGTGGATGAGATGGAGTACTTGCACTTGAAGCTCTCAGTCACAGAAATCTTAAAATGTGTCTTTAATTATTGGATGTTGCTGCTGATTTGTCTGGGAGGGTTAGACAGCAGGTACAGTGTGAGCTTCCTGCTGCTATAATGCCTGGGGAATTCTCAGCCCCTCTTAAAATCATGGGGGTAACTCCTCTGAGGATGGGCTGGATGCAAGGAAAGGCCTTGATAGGACAGTTATTTCACTCAAATTTTGTTATAATGGACCAGTTCAAGAAAATCTATTCTGGACAGAGGATAAACAGCTGCAAGTATCTGCAAGAATTTTTTTTTTTACAAGAGGATGTTCATCAAACCATAACTGAAAGAGCTGGAGTGTGCAGTAAATAAATGCACTGCTTCGTAACTCACACCCTTGTCCCTTTATTTCATTGCTATCTCTACAGAGGGGTAACAGCTTTGTTAAATCATCAAAAATTCAAGAATCCCAAAATAAGGAAGTAAAAATTTAGAGAAGGAATTTTTTCTGTGTTCTTCCTGTTGGACTTCAGCATGCATCCACATAAAATCCCCAAGGTCCTTAAAGGACATTCGACAAACCATGAATCTTGCCCTTACGTCGTTGTGCTGCTAAAATTGTTGCTGGCAATGAAGATCATTTCTTCATCTTTTCTGCTTGTATTCACATATCTGGCATAATTAAATTCTTGAGTGTCTGTTTTTGTCATGGAGCCATGTTTAGTTTTTGTTGTCTAGTGACTACACATAAGAGAAGTAATGGAGGATAAGGTAGCACATGGATTCCAAAATCACTGTCATAAAACATTAATGGCACCAAGGTGGTTTATATTCCTCAGTTTGCAAGATGCCTTGATGCTTGAAAGAAATAGATATGTTGCATAAGTATGGAAATGAATAGGAAAGAAAGATTTCAAAAATTAGGTAAACACGGAATGATAGTATAGCATAGTATAAGATTCTTTTAAATAAATGTTAATCCATTTAAATTTGTGTGGCAAAACCCCCGCTAGTTTAAAAATAGAAAACCACAAACAGCAGCAGATCAAAACTGAATCCCAAGTGTTCCTTGCTCTGCATAAATTATTATTTAAAACTTCTGAGCAGACATTGGCATATATAGAATTGACTTCTGAGAATATTGGCTTGGCTTAATTTACTTGTGTTCTATCTATAATTGAAGTGGGGAGGAAGAACTTGTCATACTGATGCCCCACAGGGCTCATAATGAATGCAATTACTCAGATTCAAAGTTCTATGTTGATGTATGATTTTAGCAGTGTTTTAGGTGTCTTTGGTTGATAATTATTTGTATGGTATTATACAGGTGTAAAGTATAAATCCAGCCAAAATGATCAGTATTTTTCCATTCATGTTTTTATAATTTTCTAGATAGAATATTTTAACAGGAGCATCTGAAACTTTAAAAGACACATAAAAAATACTTTTCTAAGATCCTAGATTTACCTTGGATTTTTGGAACCATATGACATATACTTAGGATCCTGAGGCTTGCAAACCTATTCAGAAATAGAACAGGAAAGTTTTTTAGACTTTAGATTTAATTATTACATGTGAGAAGAAGTAATTTTACAAATTGTTTCGTTTTATTTTTTTTTTTTTTGTTTCAAGTGGAAATTTTGGAATTCTGCAGTTTTTTATTTTTTCTATATTGCTTGATTTGCAAGCAGGTATTGTTGCTAAGACACAAAGCAATGAGCAATCTCTGTTAATGTACTGATAGGTTTTTAGAATTTTTGCATTTTCTTACTCTATGTTGCCACTTAGAATAATAGCTAATCCTAAAAACAAGTTCTAGTTGGTTTTCTCTTTGTGGGTGTTTTATGAAAAATATACTTAATGGAAGTATATCAGAAGTAAATGTAGAAATGCAGAATAATCTGAAGTCAGTTCCAGGTGGTAGGGCATGGAGGCAACCCTTGATGTCTCAGCACCTGCCTTCACAAACTCAAGTAGAACTCATCTCTGTGTATGTCAGAAACAGTCCACAGCTTGCTCTCTTAGCAGGGAGCAGCTCCTTGCAGGTATTCCCTTGTTGCCAAGCTGCTGCTGGTGCCCCAGGGCTGTTGGGAGGCTGAACCGAGGCACCGCAGGGTGGGCAGAGCCCTGGCAGGTGCAGGTGGCACCAGCACAGCCTGGCTGCTCTGGCCTAGCAGAGAGGGAACAAGGAAAGCAGAAATGGTTCTTTGTGTGCTCTAAGGCTGTATCCAAACAGACAGCTCCTCCTGCATTTGGGATATCTTACCTACTGCCCATGCAGCACTTAGCAACTCCTGTCACCTGTCACAGCAATGATGGGGTGATCCAGGTGCTTTGTCCAGGGACTCAGAGCTACCAAGCTGAGTACTGGAAGGACATAGAAATCATTCCTTAAATACTCTGAAGTGCTGTCAGTTTGTCAGCTTGTCACAAGTTTATGTGCAGTCAGCACCTACGAGAAGATGGAAATTGAACTCTGCCACACAATTTAAGACATTGTTAAAAACAATGTGCCTTCCCAAAGCCCTGAAAAGACAAACTTGTCTCATCTTTTACTTCTGTTGATGTCCTAGTGGTGGAGCTAGCTCTTTAGGGATTTCCAAATGATGATAACATGAACATTTCTCAGTGAAGCCTCTTCCTTCACTAAAGCATTTTCACATAAGTCTTTTTTTTTTTAACAGGTGAATTTCTGTGGAATGGTTTCACTTGAATACTCTATTTCACTAGAGAATATTATCATATTCTCATAATTCTCATAAAAACTTAATTTTACTGGTTTCTGTAAAGTTCCTGTAGGCACCTAGTAAAGCTTGTACTTCCAGATTTTGTGAGATCCAGATTTTCCCTGCCGAGCCATTTGTATATCTGTACATTTCCCATGGTGTGTTTATATTCTCTTATGGCTGAAATCCTGTAGGAGATCATTTCAATTGTACTGTAACTAGTGTGTCCAATCTCTAGGCTGAGAGAGGACTAACGATACCAAACATTAAATTCTCACAGATACATACCCTGTAACTTTTATCTTAGGAAAAATAAATTTACATGGATTTGAATAATTTTTAAAGATTTTGGGAGCAGCAGAAGAAAATGCATCTGTCTTCTTTGTTCCATTTCCATGTGTAATGGAGAGATGTTTCTGACCATATTATAAATGCAGTAATTTGTGACCTTGTCTGAAAAAGTCTTTGTCTGAATTTCCTACAAGTATAAAACCAAAGCTCTTCACCCTGATGTTCAGAACCTCATTTACTGTCATTTTTCTGCTGGGTGTGTTCTGTTGGAGAGCTGACCACCAGCGCTGACAGAACAGGGGCAGTGCACATATACCACACCAAGAGTTTGCTCTTCACTTTTCATCAACCAAATTACATCCACACTTGGTCTGAAACACAGCAAATTATTGGGACTTAAGTTTCCAGTTCTGTCCAGTCTATGCTTTCTGTGTTGGCTGTCAAAATAAATAACAGTGTCAGATCTCATGAAGATTTTCTGTGGTTAAATCTCCCTCAAAAATGTTTCCACTTCTAAGATGAGGATAAGATAGGAGCATATCAACCCATTTTTAGGTTATTTGTGCTGTGTTAAATCAAAGACAGAGTAATTCATTTGGTTTGTTTCAAGGGTGTTTGCTTTTTATACTAGTACAGCATTAGTTGTTATCTTTAAATACTTCTTATAATCACTTCTTGCCTAATAATCCCTGATTGCACTTGACTTTAAAGTTTACCCTTCCTGATTAGAAAGCCAGCTTCATCAAGCCAAAAACAGGAGTCAGGAACAAAATTATCATAATGTTAATTGATTTAAGGGAAGGAAAAAAGGTGTGGGGCGATGATGTGTGGAAGATAGGAGAACCTGAGACAGTCTTTAATGGATGCTTGCAACAAGAGCTCCATTTTACTGGTGCCTGATACTTCTCAGGAACAGGCAGTAGGGAGGAAAATTTATCTGCCTTGGACGCTCTGAGCTTGTGCATGAAAAATGTAAATCTACTTTTCTAGTCATTTTTATATTAAATTTCTGTCAGATATACATGTAACTCCTTGAAAGAATTGAAGAAATTAATAAAAGTTGATTCAGTGCATTTTCAAGAGGTAGATATTAGGGAAAAGTCTGCCAACTGTGAGAAGTCTTTAAAACAGCATTAAAAAACCCAGCTCATCCTTTATTTTTCCCTTGAACTTTCAAAAGCTGTTTTTTAACATCCCCTTTAGAAGTTGCTCTAATATTCAGATGAAACTTGTTCATCTTAAGTGAATAGAGTTACTTAACCAAACTATACTGACTGTCCATTTGCCATTCTCCAGCAATTGTCTAAAATAAATATACCTGCCTTCCGCTCTTCACTAAACATCTTCGTCTCCTACTGGAGAGGGACTTATTGAAACAGAATAAATTAGTTCAGGGGGAAAAAGCAGAACCCAGCAGCATTTATTATGACACCTAAAAGTCAGCAGTGCATACTATTTTTTCTGAAAGTTAATGAAACATATAATTAGAATTCTCCTTCTGATGTATTTTGGGGTTTTAGCTATGAAGTGTATGCACTGGACAAGCAGAAGAGTTAAGCAGAATTGCTCAGATTCAGAGCCATTAGTATGCTAAGAAACACACACACTTTCAGGTCATTTCTTTGCAAAGTGTTTGGATCCAGAGCTGTCTTCTTTGAAGATAAACAGTGCTTTTGTTTGAAACTATATAAACTTCTGCATGGATAGTGTTGGCATTTTCATTTTCCTGTATTTCTTATTCTCCTCTTGCAAAACAGAGGAGAAACCAGGATGTTTTATAAGTAGACTGAACATAATTTGTCCTGCTTCTTCCTGTGACTAAAAATTTATATTTTGAAACTTATTATGTAAAACTTCTCTCTAATGGAATTATTATAAGGATATTGATGTTAATGAACATGTTAAGGTAGTGCAGACTTTGAGAGACAGAATAAATAAATCCCATCCTGCAGAATCTCCTTAAAAGTATAGCAGATAAGTGAAAAGAAAACAAAAATGTTCGCAGAGATCTTCACATGTGATAGGAGTATAATGATTCCCAAAGATAGTTCAAAACTGTCTCTTTTAAAATCCAGTTATTTTGGAAACCAGAATAATTTCACAAAAAAAAAAAAAAAAAAGACATTTAAAAGCACCTAAATTGTACTAATTACATCTGCTTTGTCCAGGTTTTATGAATTGTATCAGTCCACTTACCCCCAGAGCCTCCCTTGATCTGCATAATTTAGGGATCAGTTCAAGAGAGATTGAAGGCTATAATCTGTCACCTATTGCTTCTTTTTGGCTGTTCATCCTGTTATGCCTCTTAATTTAAAAATAAGAGGGCCAGGTGGCAATCTCCTGTCATTGTTGCTCATTTGTTGTCCACAGTGAGTTTCGACTTCTTATACAAACTGAAAACTTGGCAAGGATTTTGTGCTTGTCTTCAGAACTGTTCTTTTTAATTTTAAAATGCAGTTTGTACCAGTCTATTTGATTGGAAGTTGTATGACTTCTGGCTGCAATATCATGTTTCAGGTTGCATTAAATTTGCTGGCATGAAGACATTGAAGCTAGCAGATGTTTTTGGACATGATGCCCTTTTCAGTGTTTATACCAACAGAGCTTAAGCCAAGCTATGGAAAAGAGGAGTCTTGAAGGGCTTCTTTCACTGTCTTGCCCCATGCTCCATTTCTCTTTCAGAAACAGTGAAACAACTTGCAATACTGAAAATGTGTGTGGCTGGGCTTGATTAACTCTAAGGAACTGTGAGTTTGTTTAAATTTCAAATACATATATCTGTTTGTCAGCTGATGCTCTTCTTCAAGTAAGCTACAATCCTTTATGCTCTGTCATGAAAAGAAGCATAAGTGGAGAAAGTGCTCCTTCCCATGGAATGTTATTAAAAGCTTATTAAAAGGTCATTATTCTATGTATTCTCCATGTGCACTCTCTACTTGTAGATTATCAGGGTTTTACACTAGTGTTGAAGTAGAACCTCTACTATCAGCCTCATATAAGGAGTAAGTTTAGCCCCTGGGCAGGAACAGAAGAGGGGATGCCTCAAAGTGCTCAACCCTCAGAAAGGAGGAGCTGCTTGAGGGTGGGTTTGCTCCTCAGTCAGCTCTTGCTGGGAAATTTTAGCTACCAGGTTATGAGCAGGTCAAGAGATTGTTTAGACTTGTCCCTGAACTAAAAAAGTCACTTGGATATCTGATGAATGCCCATGTTCATCAACCCTCAAAATATTCTTGGCTCGAATGTTGATTTTTACTACACCATAATGACTATTCTGTGAGACAAGAGAATTTCATGGCAATTACATTGTTTGGCTTTCCCTAGAGGACAGGCACTTCAGAAATCATCCATCCAGCTAAAAACAACACACAGTCATAATCCATTATAGAAATTTCTTTGAAAAAATAATCCAAATTCATTATGTCATATATTGGCATATCTCAAATGGTAGTGGTTTTTTTTCTTTTTCTTGGTGCAGAAAATGTGGCATATTTAGCAGCTTCTGAAATAGGATTTTTAAAGAATTGCTATCTATTATGGATTATCATAGAGATGTTGAAAGGATTATTGAGCATTTGACAGAAAGTTCAGGATTTAGGATATTCTTGAGGAATATCTGTGCTGGAGGTTTATGTTGCAGAGACTAAGAGTGTTAGGGCATAACTCAGTAGTGATTACTTGTCAGCTGGGACAAAGAAGCCTCTCCAAAATGGTGTCCTGCAAGTCAGCCTGTAAATAAACAGAAAAGCTTCATTTCCCAAGAAAGCAAATATTTGGTCAGAAATCCTCAGGGATGCTTTAGATTTTTATTGCTAAAATTCTGCCTTTTGCAATTATATTCATATGATGCAAATCAGCCCATTACGTCTTACTTTCTAGAGCAGTAAATTCAACTTCTAATTGACAAATCAACACTCTATCAAGAATTTTAGTTTCTTATCTCAGTTCTAATCTAGACACCAGTCAGTAAACAGAGGCAAAGATAGTCTTGTGGTGCTCACTGCCTTTGTCTAAGAGATTCTAATTTCTGCAGTTAATGTTTTCTAAATTATTCCAGCACTAGAAAAAGATTTTACTGGGTTAGCAGTGAGGCTGTGCTCCTTGAAATGTCACTTTGCATTAGAATTACCATTTCTCACAACTCTAATGATAAACAAAGCAAACCCTCAAATCATTAATGCATTTCCAATCATTGATTTTGTTCTCGCTTTTACTTTTTCCCCAGTTAAAGTATTTTATCATTCTTAATATTTTATCCATACCTTTTAATAAAGTCATAAACCATCTAAAAATTGCATACCTCTTCTGATTTTTTTATTTTGTTTCATTTGTCAGTTTCTTTTGGCTAGCTTTTTTTCATACAGAAAAAAAGTACTAGCGTATACATGGCTCCCCAGTAACAGTCAATTACTGTGAAAAGTTAGCTTCTAACTGGATATTTACCAAAATCTCTGTCCTTCAACTGCTGTTTCAAATGCCTCAGCTAATTTTGTAGCCATCTACACTGAATGCCAACAAACACTCGGTAATTTTCAATGGCTAAGTCCCTCCTAATCCTTCCTGTGTCATCTTAAATTATTTGAATTGCTGCTTAGCATTGTGTTGTCAGCAGTTTTGTAACTCTTTTTCTTGATTCTATCAGCTAAATTGTTCCTATAAAGAGCATCAGGACATAAAATGGACTAGAAATACAAACCAGCTTAAGAGTGCTGTCTAAACACTCATCCCTGAAGAGTTTCATACAGGTTTCATAATGCCTTTGGCATAGACTAACTGCAGATCTTTATTGTGTTTCCCAGTAAATGTTTGAAGGACAGAAGCAACTCAAGCACCCTTCAGAAACATGTCATTATGCTCTAGCAGTAATTAGACAATTGTCACTGTTGCAGTCTGCCTGCAGGATCCAGCAAGGTCACTCCTGTAAGGTCTAGGTTAATATATCTGAGCAACTGTCCAGTATGAACAATATTCAGTGTTTCATTATGATTTCTTCTGCTCAAAATTTCCTTGGGAAATGATCCTAATATTCCCAGTTTTTGATGCCCAATACAGTATGAAGCACAATTTAGTTTTTTTCAGTGTCTGTTTTATATAGAAAAATAGTGATAGTGATACTTAAAAAAAGCTGAAGTCCCTTCTCTCCCAAACTGAAAGTAGTCATAATTGAGAAGTTTTTCAGAGCATGGACATTTTCAAAATATTCCCTTTTTAAGAAACCCAAGAAAATTTCCATTGCAAGCTCTTAATGTGCTGGGGGGTTGCAGCAATGACTGTGTTGGGCTTTCACAGAGGTGGGACCCATGACAACCTACAGCAACGTGCCACAGAGAAAATCTCACAGATGCTGTGAGATTGCTTCCAAACACTGTATTCAGTATCCAGCCATCTCAAAAAGAAGACATGGTCTGACTTTTTTCAACAGGAACTACCCTATCTTTTCCTTTAAAGAATGGCAATATTGCAGATGAAGTTGAGGTATAAAAATGGTCCAGAGGCATAACCATACAATCAGTTAATCTGTAACAGACTTTAGCTATTATATTTCAGTTACTTTTTCTTTTTTTTTCCCCTCCCAGATGTGCACGGTAGTAGGGATTTGGACATCCTTCTCATCAGATGCCTGTGATCAGATGCATTTTGACTTTAAAATAATTCATACCATCTCCACTTTTAAAGTCTCTAGCTCCAATTTCTAGTCAGAGCAATAAGAATTTACTAAATGTAGCGAGTGGTATGAACTACTATGAGCATTACTTCCAAGAGTAAGGTCTACTGAGACTATGATACTCATAATACCAACTTTATTAAGGAATGAACTGATGTAGTAAGACATTCCTGAGAGTTTAAAATAACTTTTGGGGTTTTAATGTGGTATAAAAGATGTCTGCTTATTGGATGTGTCAAACAGTACTGTTAAATGTAAAAAAGTCAGTATTTCTGGGAGAAAATTTATTGGAAATCAGTGATGTTATTTTCTATATTCTCTCTTTATGAAATTAATTTCCAGTGATTATTGGCAAGTAAAGCTTAAAATAATGTCATTTTCTGGGTTATTGTTTATCACAGTAATTAATAACAAAAGGCAAAACCAAAATATTTTCCCTTGCTAAATTAGAGCAACTAAGCCATTTCCCTTTTCCATTTGTTGACCTTTTGACTCCAACAGACCAATACTGGACTAAATGTGTGAAGTATCTGAGTTTCAAAGAAACTGCAGTTAAGCGTTTCATTGTTCATTTATCCTTGGGGTTGAAATAGTCAGTAAGTGGGAAAATTTATCTTGATGATATCTGGTTGTTTTCCACTATGAAAAAATCTCTTTCATATTTCAGTTTTCTCTCAGTGCAGTTTATTGACCTTCTCAAGTAAACACCATTTAATATAGACCAAGGAAAACAGCTTTTAGCTATAAAACAGTCATGCTAGTGTTAAGAATTAACTGCACAGCTCCTAAACAGAATGAAGGAAAAGCCTAGCTCAGGTACATGTGTTTAATCCCTTGAGATATTACATGCTGTTACATTTTCCCATTGTTTCAGACTTAGAATTTATTTTTTAATATTACAGTTTACAATTGCTTTTTTTTGGTTGCATTTCTGCTTGTATTCTTTCTACCAAACTCAGAATAAACTCAGGTTGAGGCTTTGATTGTTCTTTTTCCTTCTTTTTCAACAGATTTCTCACTTGGTTCTGCTGCATCCAAATCTGATTCTTTTGTGTTGGGTAGATTCTTCAGACACAATTTTTACATGTGAGGGCAGTGGTTAACATCTCAGGGGGCATGGTTTGATAGTGGTGTTGAGGACTCTTGTGGCATTGTGAGTTATTGATCTTTCCTTGACCTGAGTCTCCTCTACCCCATGAAGTACATGTGTGCTAGCAAGTGTTTGAGCTCCTCAAGGCTTCCCTCCAATTTAGTTTTCTTCCAAAGAAATCTGGTTAGTACAAGCTGAGAGCACACTGCAATGCACACCAAAGCATTCTGGGTTGCAGGAACCAGGAGTTTTTGTTTTAAAAGTGCATTCCTGGGTCAAACTAAAAATGTAGTGTGGATGCAGCAATGGATTTTGTGTATATGTGGTGGTGTTTGTGCTCTGAAGCTGTACTTTGTTTTGTTCCACTAAGATTAACCTTTCTGCTAACATTTCTGCTATGTTCTTTATGTTGCTTACATAACAATACTCTATCTGAGAAGATAATACTTCATGCTCTTGGTTCTAAAGGTCTTTGCTCAAATTCTCCTGTGTCTCATTTAGTTTGACAAAATTCAGTTCATAGCCTACAGTCCAAAGTGTGTCATCAGTCACAGGATGGTAACCCAACCAGATGGGTGATGCTACATGCTTTAGGCAGTCTTATTTTCTGCTGTGCTCTTTGAAAGTTATTCTCCCATGCTGGACGAACTCTCAAGTGCATACTTTAAAAGATGTTCCTTTGATTGCATCACTTGGTTTTGACAGAGCTCATTAAAGTCAATGTGAGGCTTTTAATTGATTTTTGGTGGGTTTGGTCAGAATCTCAGACTCCTCTCACTTCTAGATCTCACCCACAGTTTGTCTGTATCTGAGAAAATTTCTGTATTCAGCATCTGCAACCCTATCTGTGCTCTGATAACCTTGCTGTGAATGTTCTCTTACCCATTAATTCTGTCTCATTCAGTCTAGTTAAACTAAATTTTCAGTTAACATGACTCGAGATAGCAAAATGACCTGATGACAGGTGGTTGCTTTTCTTGTGTAGCACCTTTTTCTTGTTCTTTTGTCTTTTTGTAGTATTTTGTAGGTCCATCTCCAGATAGTTGTCTGAAAAGTAACTGTTTTGAATTTATTTTCATTTCAAAACCCAGTTTCATGCAGCTCACAAAATAGCCCTTCAGTCTGTAAATGCTTTGATATGGAACGAGACAGTTTTTATTCTTAAATAATGATCTGTCACACAGAATCCCAGCACAGATTTTGTTGCGTGCTCCTGTCCAATTCACCTTTTTTCATCTGAGCATTGAGTCACTGTCAGCTTCTGGTTGTCTTGTCTCCGTTTCTTATTCATGAAATCATTTGACAGTCTATTAGTTCACTTCCTTAGATTTACTTGCTGTGTTATCATCTTTAGAGGAGCAGTTAATAAAAAATGTTTTCTTCCTTGCTGCAGTATAGCTTGGCTTAGAATACCATAAGCACACAGAGAAATTAATGCATTTTATTAAAAAAAATTTACAGATTTAATATTTGCTGGAATAAACCTATTTGCTGGAATAAACCTATTTGTCCTACCTTAATACATGTTAAAAACTATTTTGGTGTTCAAAAAATCTAATTGGCCACAGCTGAGCCAATGGAGAAATAGACTGAAATAATGAAGAATTAGAATTTTGTAATACTATTTAGGGTTTTTTTGATAAGGGGAGAGTCAGTGAGTTATTAACATAAGTATCTTTTCTTAATTGAAGTAGTTTCCTTACAAGCACTTAGTAGTCAAGTTGCAATTCTTATCCTGGTTCATTACATTAATTAACTTTCTAAGCACTGTAAACTTACCTTCCTCAAAATATGTTTAGATTGAAAGCTGTGAGTTTTTGATTCACTGGTTTTATTTTAGGAGGGGACTTTACAAAGTAAGTGGGATTTGACATTGGTTTTGTTCTCATTTTTGGGGCTGCTCTCCAGTTTAAATATCAGCTCTGGCTGAAGAGGCATCTATGTATACTCTGGCTGATTACCATCAGCCTATTCTGCCACAGAAATTTTGGAGGAGAGTTGCCTTCTCCTGTCTGCTGCATAGGTGTGCACTTGTGTTACAGCAAGAGGCAGAAAATACATAATTTTAATGCTGGTGCAGAAGCTGAATGAGAGAAGAGACCTCTAGCTCTTGTTGCAGCTGAGTGGCTCAAACAGTCCAAGCCTGTTTCCCTCTGAGGATACAGCAGACAATCAGAGGGAGCAGGAACAGCTCAGTTACCACGTGCTCTCAGCTCCATCTAAGGGACCCCAGCAGCCCAACAGTGCCTGATAGAAACAGCTTACTTTACTGCCTTGTTCCAAGAGATGCCATGACATCCTATATTTATCCTATAGGCTGGCAATTCTGTACAGCTTTAGAAAAAAAAGTATTTTCTGGATCTTCTTTTCATAGTACAGAAGCATCCTACCCCATTCCTGTGACCATAAGAATTATCTTAGTACAAATCAGAATAAAATAATGCATCTGTTAGAATATAATGATACACCTGTTTTCCAGGCTTGCTGAGATGGCTTTATGACCCCACCCATCTGCCTTGCATGAGAAGGAAGTGCATGGTAGCCTCTTTCAACACTGAGGAATAATTACTTTTTGTTGTTGTGGGAAGTAACTTCTCTCTATGTCCATATAAAAAAGATAACTGATGAAATGGCTTAGAAGTTTTTCTGCCTTGTTAGAACTGATAATATGCTTTATAATACAAACTGAATTTCAGAATAATATCCCTGTAGTATTAAACTAGTAGAGAACTATTCATTCCTTAGTGTTTCTCTTATCTGCAGCTGTTGTCTCTGTATGAGCTCCTCTGTCTGTATCTGTAACTCTAAAAAATATGACACTAAATATATGTCCAGTAGACAGGAACATTTGCCAGTGCCATATTGTGTTCATGTCTCAGCTTCCTGGCTCATGTTTACTTCTTTTGACCATAACTTGGTGTGGTTTTGTTCCCTCTCCACAGAGGGCTCCCAGCTCTAGGATACCACCCCTGTATGATAACACAGCATGTTCCCATCCTTGGCAGGGGTTGTGAGGAAGCACACTTTTGGAATGTGTGGAACTGATTTAAGGAACATTATCTTTTTAGGAACCATGACAGTAATTCATACTGTTAATGATTCAATAGAGGGAAATAAGTTTCCCAGATTGTAGTTGGAAAGCAAGAGGAAATTGTCTCCTCAAGATCTTTTAATAGCCCAGTTATTAGATTAGCAATCTGTTAGCAGCCCGGACTGTCATGAGCTGGAACCTACGCACAATATGAGCTGTCATTTATTCTTATAAACAGAAGGAAAATGAAGAAAAAAATGAATTTTTTTTGCCTCAAATAGTATTAAAGTTACCTTGTAATACTGGAACTATGCTCCATCATCACCAGGATCCAGGAGGGCCATACATAACTGCACTGCAAGAGGAAAGCTAAAATATAAGGAGGCTAAAAACAACCCAAACCAAGGATCCTAACAAAAGAAAGGAATCCTTTGTCATATCCTTGAGCTCCTGTAGAGAAAACAAAAGTAACATGTACTGTGCTTTCAGAGACTTAGGGTCCCCAATACTATCAGAGTGAACAGACCACAGAAGTAGCATAGAATTTTTTAAACTTTATTTACCTGAGAGCCTTGCTACTAGCACAATCCTGTTTTTCAGAATTGTATCTTACTTTCTAAGGGTTGTTGTTTGTTTTGGTTTTTTTCATTGTTGTTGTGTTTTGTTGTGGGTTTTTAATGGTGCCAGAATCCCTGACATGTTGGGTTTTTGTCACATCATGGTGTGACTTGAATAGAATGTGGGGTTTACTGGTTAACTCTGGGGGAAATCATTCAAACTGTGTCTTCAGCAGGTGAGCCATGATGGAATATTGCCAAATATCTGAAATTCTTGGTACAGCAGCTGAAAAGAGGTTGGAATTGGAGACTGTCAGAAGAGTCCCCTGTATTGTTTATTTATTTTTCTATCTCAAAATTATCTCTATAAAATGAGCAGAAGTTCAGTAACAACTGCCTCTGTCAAAAGTTTGCTTTGATTCCTGTTTCTAGAAGCTCCACCTCAAGAGCCCTCTTGTGTTTCGTTTAAACTAGTCAGTCTTGGCTACTCCCTGCAGATCAAAAAATAAATAAGATGACTTTATAAACTACTTATTTTTCTACTCCTACATATTCATTAAGAACAATCAGTTTATAAACTCTTGCAGAGGTAATATGAAAATCTTTTACAGAGTTCACAGTTTGAAATAGGACACTTTGAGAGTGACTCTTTGATCTGCTGGAAAAACTGTATTAGGTCTATGTTTTTGATAGCTACCAGAATTATTCCATAGGCTGTGTAATTGATCCTTCTTCCCACTTCTTTAGATGATAGCTGAGATTGTTTTATTTCAGAGTTGCTTTGTGGTAAAATAAAGTCAGTGAGAACTGTAAAAGCTGTCAGAACCTTTAAAGAACTTCTACAAAAAAGTTTTCTTTTTCAAAATCTTTTTGTCTGCATGCTATCACTCCATGTGGCTGTCACAGCAGAAGGAATTTTCCTAAAATATGATGGTGTTGTTTTTTAGCTGTGGTGAGATTTGGTGTGCACTGACACAGGTGATCATACACAGCTCTGTGTGATAGTGAGCAGTGCCTAGAAAGTCAATTTGCTCTGCTAGTTTACAGCTGAATGGCTTTCCTCTATCTCTGGAAACAACTGATATGACAGAATGGGACCGAAATGAAGCAGTGTATATTAATTCTTAAATCTTCTTCATTTCCTCAGCCTCCCATGAGAGGTTTCATATTAGCTCTGTGGTTTTCTAAGCTGTACTTTCACAGCTCTCCATACTGCAAAGAACTGCATGAAATGGATTGCTGTGAACTGGGAATGATCTGGACACCTCACTGTCCTTTTACAGACAAATGTGACTAAGATAGGTAATTGAAAATCAAGGCAGATGAAAAATTTAAGGAGTGTTTTATGTCATGAGAAACAGAGCTCAGATAATTTTTTTAATTAACTTATATTTACGGTGAATACTACAAGAAAATGTGTCTGGGTTGAAAATTACATGATTCTTTAATTTTTGTTATCCTTTGAGCATATCCTTTCCATATAAATTTTCATGAGTGAATATTTTTAAATGGATGGAGTACTTTGGGTTATGGAAAAGCATTGAAATGGACTCCTCTGAGTTGCCATGCCTGTGATGCCTCTAGCAGGGAAACAAGAGCAAACAGCTGACATCCTGGGATGTGGTTATGCAGAATGGTTTGAGTTGGTGCCCAGTGTATTCACCCCTCTCAAGCACTGAGTAACATTTTGTTTTCTAGTGAAAAAAGCAAAAATAATCTCCCTTGGATGCTTCATGCAGGAAGTTCTTTGATTAGTCTGTTCATTTCCTGTGTAGCTATTAGATAACTAAGAAAATTCTCTTGGTAGCTATTTTCCAAACTTCTATGGTATTACAATTCAGTCACCCAGTGACTGAAAAATTCTGGCAGAAGACTCATTTCATTACTGTAGGCTTAGAAGAAATTAAATGAAAGATGTCAGGCTTTCATTGAAACATGTAAAATATGCATGAGCCTACTGAATTTAGTAAGTATGGAAATTTACCCAAGTCAAAGGGAAATAGCCTGTTTTGATGTTTGTTTCAGTGGTCATTAAGTACATTCAAGTATGGAACTGCATTCCTGATAGCCAGACTGTCATACACACTGTTAAACATAGAGGTCAGGACTATTGCTTGTAAAAAGTGATTCAGTTAAATTTCCTCTCATAATGCATTTTTGGTATGTCAGTATGAAATTCTATTCAATATCAGGAAAACTGCTTTGTTCTCCTGCTTGATAATATCATGATGTCTAATTTTATTTATCTGTAAGCATTTCTGATATTTCTGGGAGGTATCTGGCAAAAATTCAGCCCTTCTTTACTGCATTTTAAATGTCATTGAGGCAGAGACTGAGGTAAGAGACTGAGTTTGGCAATGTGACAGTGAGAAGATCTGTCTCCACCCAGATTGCAAACTGTTGTTTATGTACAGTGACTTGAAAAATGGTGCAGTAACTGCAGTCAGTGGGGAAAACAGGAAAATAAAACCCCAGGGAACAACCCAGAAGCCATTATGTGTATTGTTAAAAACTACGTTTCTTTAAGAAAGAGTCCTTAGCCTAGAGTGCTAAGAGGAGAAAGGCTGTCAGGAAAAGCCTGCTGCCATCTCCTGTTTAATAGCAATAATAAGTTGTTTCACCCAATGTATAGTTTGCAGTAACCAACTATGACCAGTGTTTAGTTTACCAGTTTATCCAGAGCATCTCCTAGGGGCAGCATTTGAACAAAGTCAATAGTGTCCCACCCTGAGGCAGCTGAGCTGAATGCTACATAGCTCAGAAAGTAAACCAGATTGTATTGGGGAGCTGATGGTGTAGATGACAGAAAGCAGGTGTTGTCAGAAGGTCATTCAGCTGCAAACCAGACAAATAATAAGTGATCAGACCAGGCAATTTTACCAGACAAATGTGATTTTTTCTACTGATAGGATGTTCATTTAAGTATTTTAAAGTGTTTTTTCTCCAAGTGGATGAGCAAGAAAATAAATGAAGAGTGAAGTGCAGATGTTCACATATATATGGCTTATTAATTAGGGGTATTGCAACAGCTTTCAGTGGGTCTCAAATGTGCCAATAACAACTTAAAATGAGGATTGTATTTTAAAACAAAATTTCCTGTTCTTTAAACATGACAGTTTTGTTCTATGTCATTTAAATTCAGTAATCAAAAATCTCCATTTTAAAAATCATTGCTCTTCTCACTTCCCATGAGCAGAATGCAAGATTTTCTTTTCCCATTTAAATTATTTAATAAGCTTTACTGCAAAGCATAACACTGCTCTTTGATTCCAAATGAATGGATCCCTATATTATCTCAACTTTTAATGAGAAGGTACTCTGTGATTTTGACAAGAAAATTTCAGTATGCCTGTGAGCTTGAAGAAGAAGGAAAAAAAATTAAATAGGAAGGTCAGAGGAATCTCAATAAGTTTGTCATTAAATCTTGAAAAGTGAAACACTCTCTAGGTTCCAGCTGCCTGTTTGGCCATAAATGTACCCAACTGTACCAGGGTGTCAAAATGTCCTTTCAAGGCTGGAGGAGGCTGCAGTTTCTGAGCATGGGTAGGGGGTGAGTTATGTGCCAGGTACCTTCCACTTCTCTCCAGAGTCAGAAGGGGAAACCAGGAGCCCATTGCACTCGACTTGAATAGGGCTGGTGTCTGACCACTGATGCTGAGAGAATTTAACAATGTCACTGTCAGCAGTATTCATGTTTCTCCAGTCACTGTATTCCCAGAAATAGCACAAACTTTGCAGCACCTCTGTCACCTTGATGTGTCTCTGTATGAGTGTATACATTTGTTTAATATATGAAAAGCCCAAATTATAAAAATTATTGTGTTACAGCAGATAAAGATAGCATTTATTATTAGAAATAATGAGGGAGAAAGGTTTTAGAGGAACCTGTGTTTGCTGTCAAAATGCACACTGTATAGAAATTAGAGAAATTAGCTTTCACCTGTTGTTGTAGTTGAAGCTTCAACCATATTTAAAAAGTTATGAAAAACCCCAACCATATTAAGACTAAAATGGTGAAAAACCCACTCATGTTAAAAAGCAGAATAGAAAAAAAAGCAAAAGACCCCACTCTATATGAAAACAATTAACTGTAATAAACCAACCATCTAAAAATCCGTTTGTTTAGTAAAAAAGCTGTTGAAAAATAAACCAGGTTAAAAAGCACAGAAGAAAATACCAATGATCTAAAAAAGAAAAGCCTTAAAAAAAGGAGAAATTAACCTTATTAAACCCAACCATCTAAAACTCCAACTGCAATAGAAACTATCATAGAAATTATTAGAAGTGTGATATTGTTGGAGGTTAGGATTTTTCCTTCTTTTTTTTCCTTCTCTTAGGGAATTTTCTCCCATTTGTTGCTAAGAGACGATAACTAGAGATACAAGAAAATGGCCAAGATGGGGAATGGTGTAGCTGACTACTCTCTTACCTGAGAGGCTTGCTCTTGGGAAGGGCAGTGATACCTGAGATTTTGGCTGGGGGTGAGGGGCTGGGCTCAGCCCAGAGCTTTCTCTCACTTTTGGCATCAGAGGAGGATGCTCGAGCTGTTGCTTACCATGGGGAGAATCCAGTGCCACCAGGGAGTCCAGCTCTGTACTGCTTCTTCCTGACTCTGGGTGAGCCTTTGCTTGTAGTCACACCTTGTGAAGGCTGACCTAGAACAGAGACTAGACAGAGCTGAAGAATAAAGCAGGGGCTTATTAAGAGGCCTCAAATAGATCCACCTTGGGCAGCACAACCCAAAATGGCCGCAAAATGGACAACAGGTCACGGGGTCTCACACTTTTTATAAGTTTTGGTCCATTAGCATATTTGAGCTAATTGTTCAATTACAGCTTTAGCCCATGTTGTCCCATCCTTCTTGTTTTCTTTCTTCAGTCCTTGTTGTTTATGCTCTTGGGCCAGAAATCTGCATTGGCTGCCCTTGGTCCCAGCTAGAGAAGGAATTGCTTTGTCTCCCTACTCTGTGCAGAGAGCTTACCATCCCCTAAAATGAAGCCTAGACTTACACATTAAAGCAGGATAGAATCTGAGAAATATAAAAGCTAAAACCTGAGGCATCAGTAGGAGCAGCTGCTGGGCTGGGAGCTCATAAACACCAATCTGACTGAGTGGTCCCTCACCCCTACTGGGACATCCCAGGGGAAAACCCGTGGGGGAATGCGGCCTGCCCTGCCTGGCTGGGAGCCAGCAGCGCCCCTGCTGGCCGTGCCCAGAACTGCAGTGCAGGGACAGCCCTGGGCCCAGAGGAGGCTGTGCTCGGGCTCCTGCTCTTGGCTGGGGCTGCTGCTGCCCTTGGTTTGGCTTCTTACACACACAGACACACTAGCAAAGAACTGTTATTGCTTTCCCATGCCTTTGCCTGAAAGCCCCTTCTCTTCAAAGTTACAATAATTTGGAGGAAGGCGATCGCATTTTCTTTTCTATCGAAAACACATTCACTCTCCTGTGAAAATTAAAGAAGTTTAATAGAGAACAATAGGAGACAAGGACCATAGTGCAAAACTTATTGCAGCTGGGTGCATCTTGGCACTCAGCCAAGACCACACTGTCACCTTCAGAGCTATCCCTTGAATAACTTTTTCATTACCTCAACTCTTTGCATTTTCATAGACTCTTATGAATATCCATAAACTAGTTTACAAATTGCAGGAATTATTTTCCATGGCTCTTCCTTGAGTCCACCTCTTTAGAGCATGTGTGTTTCTTGTCTGTGGTTTTGGCCCCTTCTCTTTATCACTTCCAGTTTGGGCCTTGGTCCATACTTTCTTCAGATAGTGAGTGGTGATAGGTGCCATATCTGTAGCAGGTGTCCTCATCCTGTGTTCATTGGATGTTATCCCATCCAAGCAGGCATTTTACACAAGCATAGCTATTTCACTACCATGTCTAAGCTTAGTTAACAACAGAAATAAAAACTATATAACAAAGTTACTTTAACATCACACATATAAAATCCATTTTAATATTTGCAAAAAGCTAATATTGTAATATGTATCTATAACATTCTCCAAGGGAGGTTCCCACCTTCCTTGGCAGACATCTGTCTTTCAAACTAAGACAGATATATATAAAGTACATATATATGTATATACATATAAATAAATTGTAGAAAAAGCAAAAATAGAAGGAGAAAATAAAACCCCTACTGCCTAAGCAACCAACCAAATTAAAATTAACTGCACTATAACAGCCGCACTGAAAACCAGCTGTATTGAAAGTATCCATTAAAAAAATTCAACTGTAATGTAAATCAGAGTTTAAAAAAAAATTTATATAAAACACAAGCAGGTAAAAAGTTCTTTCTGTAAAGCCCAGTCGTATAAAAATGCAAACCCTATAAAAGCAAATGGTATGAAAATCCAACAATATAAAAACCCAAATGTAATATAAAGCCAGGGCATAAATCACCAACAATATAAAAAACTAACCATACCAAATAGAACCCATATTTTGAAAAACAACCATGTAAAAAAAACCACTGTAAAAGCACCTATAAAAAATAACTGGTTTAGAAGCGACTGTATGAAAGCCAAGGGTATTTTAACCAAGTGTGCAAAAGCCAGTAGTGGGGGCGGGGGGGGGGGGGGGGGGGGGGAGAGTGCAAAAAACCTGGGGGCAAAAAAATAATCCAAAACCATCCATGTAAAAACCCAGCTATACCAACCCCAATTGCATTAAACCAGCCTTATAAAAAAGCTTCTATAAACCAAATTTCTTAAAACCAAATGTGCAAAAACCAGCTGGGTAGAAAACCAACTATAGTAAAAACAGCTGTGTAAAAAACAATTGTGTAAACCCAAACATAAAAACCTGACAATACAGAAGCCCAACCATATGAAAAAACAGCTGTTTGAAAAACTAACAGTATAAAAACCAAGTGTATTACAATATGAAAGCATAAATAATCAAACACATAAAACAGCCAAAGTACAATGAACCATCTGTATAAAGAAGGCCAATCAAAAACCAATTGCATAAACTCCAAAAGTATAGAACACACTGGTGGTAGAAATACAACTGGGTGCCAAAACTCAATTATAGTACAGCCTGACTGCATCAAAAGCCAACCAAATCAGCTACCAACTGTATAACAGCAATCAGCTGCACTAAACAACCAAGGTAAAAATGCCCAACTGTATTTCAAAGCCAAAATGTAGTAAACAAAATATTAAAAACTCCAACCCTGTTAAAAAGATAAACTGTCATAACAACCACTGTAAAAAAAAAAAAAATTTTTGAAAAATCTGCTGTATATAGAACCCCCACCAAATTAAAACTGTGTAAAAATATAAAAAAACTCAAAAGTATAGAAAATGTAAAACAAAATATTAAACCAGTAGAAAATATTAACTTTAGAAAAATCCAAAGTTTAAAAAACATAAATCACATAAAGGATCCAATGTATAAACATTCAACTTTTTGTATAAAACAGTACTTGAAAAAATACATAAAACCAAATTGTCTCTAAACTGAATCATTAAAATCCCAACTGTATAGAGTCCAAAAGTAATAAATTAGCTAAACCTTATAACTAATATAAATAAACCTTATTAACTACCCTAAAAGTATAAAACCCCACCACCAACAAAGAAAATATGAATTTACTGTTGTTCTCTTCCTCTCTCTAATTTTTCCAGGTCAGAACTGACATTAAAGGTGTGTTAATTTGACATTCACCTCATGGTTTTCAATATGCTAAAAAATCTGTCCACAGCCCATTGGATTCTTTTAATACTGTCAGCCTGTCAGGCCTCCTTCTGCTGTTAGATTATTGTTTGATCAATTACAAACTTGTCTTCTGTGTGCAACAGGAAAATGCAAAAGCTTGTGTGGAAAAGCAGTTGTATACATTAATTAATCTATAGCCCAGACTTCATTTAGTTATGGGACTCGACAAGGTCAAATATTTATTTAGAGCATTTATATGGTAACATATTTATGGTAGGATGTCAAAACTGACAGGGAGGTTGTGAGGATTTTTGACTAACTGCTTTATTGGTTTAACACTCTTTTAATGCTTTGAATTCAGCTGAGTTTCATTGACTTACAGAGATCAGAATGAAATCTGAAGACATTATTAATAAAAACAATTCCAGAATTAAAATTGCATGCAGCTGTATCTTCCAAGAGGATTGTACTGCCAGGCTGTGATCCCATTCTGAGTCATGGCAGAGAGGCAACTGGCAGAGCTATAATTTTACTGCTCAAAATACTGATGCAATTCATCTATGGGATCATAGCAGAATCTGAGTCTATTACTGCTATTGGTAAATGGATATTCATATGCTCATGAGCTGAAGTGGTGTATGATCTTAATCTCTAAAAATATTCTAAAATTTAATAAAATATTTCCATATGCACATTCAAACCTCTGAGTGTACACAGGTTTCACATGGATGCTGTTGCTGCCTTGGGGATTCCCAATAGAAATGGACATTAGGTAACAGAGTTTGAAAAACCTTTTCTTTCTAAAAAGCAACTTTCTCAAATTGCCTCCAGCTTCCTCACTGACCAAAGAGGAGTGGAGTCTGTGGAGTTGTGAATTAAAGCAGAAGCCTTTACTGAAACATGCACTGATGGTGCTTGGTTGTTTACAAATGAGGATTCACAGCCTCACTGGGCTGTTTTGTTTACAAAAAAGTTTCTAAATTGCTGTAAAATCACTTCTCTTCAGGCCCAGTTATTCAAGCTGTAGCTGTGGACCTGCAGCAAGGGCTTGCCTGGCTGAGCTGTGGAGAAGTGATGAGGGGTGAGGGTTTGGCACATCTGCCTGAATCTCAGCATTCATGAAAAAATTTCTGGACCGTCAGTTAAAACGGACATAGAAGATGAGGGAAAAAATGATCTGTAACTTGAGAAATATGATACAAGTCAGTCATGTGGAAACCGGATACCAGTTTTATAAAGTAAGTTGTTTTTTTTTTTCAGCAGAGCCATACTTCACAAAATAAGTTACTTTTTTAGACAGAAGCAGGACGTGTCATTTCAGCTGGTGTAATGCACTGCAACATTTAATTTAACATTTAAAACCTATTTAGTATCATTGCCTTGTGTCAGGACACTAACACGTCATATTAATGGACTTGGCATTTGTGTGGGGTTTATGTGTTGGGACATAGGCAAAGGTATACAATACACATTTTATGTTATGCCACGTCACTTTCTTTAAAAAACGTCATGTTTATTTCATTGCTGCATAATTACATTCAGTGAGAGAAATGTCTGATTTCCTTCTCAGTGCAGGGAATTTTGTTTTCTTCAAGTCTCAGGCAGACTGTTCCTTGATTACATAAATAGATAAAATGTCTCTTGGGAGATAAAAGTCACTTTGTCAAACAATAATCTGACAGGGTGTGTGTGTATGTACTCTATCATTTCCATACTACCTTTTCTCTCTTTGCTAATTACAATAAGTTCAGTTAATCATCTTCATGCTATAACACCCTCTTAGTTCCCATGAGTCTCTCTAATTCTATTAACTGAGGACACTGGCAGCTCTGACCAGTTTTGAATGGGTTGGCCTGGAGATGTTGCAGAGTCTCAGTCCATGGAGATACTGGAACCCAGCTGGAGTGGTGCTGTTCCTGCTTGACCAGGGGATATAGGGCATCTCCAGAGGTCACACCAACCTCAACCATTTTGTGATTCTGTTTTTACATCATGATTTTGTCAGCTTGGGCTCCTCTCAATGCTTCATGAACTCAACCTGAATCAAATCTGGTATCCAGCTGTAGTTATGAGATCTTGCTGAAATCTTTTGCATGTTGTTTGTTTTTTTTTCCATGGGAGTTGTCTTTTCCTCAGAAGTAAAAGTTTAGTTCTGAGAAAGAACTTCTGTAATCCTTTTCTGTATGGAGAGAAATATCTACAAAAATTTGGTCATGAGCAGATTTGGATACTAGGAATTCTTTTCGGGGAAGGCAGGGGTAGAACACTGGTAGTCCATTTTCAGGGGGCTTCTGACTGTGTGACAGTCTCCTTTTTTGATGTACATGGTTCTTCCCAGACTTCTCCAGTGTTAGAAGTTACTTTGGATTAATTCCAGACTTTGCAAACCATTATTTTAGTTTCCCAGATAATTCTTTGCATTATTCATACTCTGTGAACCCTCAGCCATATTCTAAGCCCTGCTATTTCACCTGAGGCATAGGAAGGTGCTTTCTCACCTTGCCCCCCAAGCAGAGGAATACCTTTCCCACATATGCTCATTGTCCTGTATTTCTATTTGACTCAGGAAGATCACTGACATTTTTTCCATGCTATAAGCCACTCAACTGTAACTATTCTCCAAATAAATTCTTTCTTCTAAAACCATTTTAATGAACTTGAAAGGAGGGAGTTGGTCTGCTTGGGAGCTAAGACTTTGTAATTACTGAAGGAAATTAAAGCATTGAGCAGTTTTATCACATTTCCCCAAAGAACAGGTTCCAGTTCTGAACAATGTGTGTTTCTTTCTGTTTTGCACCTGACTAAAGTGGGCATATATTTGTGGTGTATCATAAGGAGAGACAATTTTATTTATTTTTCCCATCTACTTGTAGTAATGTCATGAGCCTAACGTATCTTCCTCAATCCTCCAAAAAGCAGTAATTGAGGCACAGGGAGCTGACACACTTTTTCTCACCTGGGGATGGTGGTAGAGCAAATCAGGAGGAGATCTGTGCAGCACATACAAGACTGTAGCAATTGGCCAGGATAGAAAGAATGCTATCACTGCCTGTATACCAAAATAAATCTTTTTTTCCTGTGGAAGGAATATGATATCTTTAATCTGTATGTGGCTAATGGTTTGCTTTGTATAAAAATGACAATTAATATGATGTGGAACATGAAATTTTGCTAAAGTAACATTTTGCTGTGTGCTTTGAATGTGGTATTTTAAGCAAGTCCAATGCTCTTGGATGCAGTCAGATTGAGGTACAGTATAGGAGTTCTACTCTGCAGAAGGCGTGCCTTAGCAAGATGTGGGCAATGTTTGCTTCCAAGGAGATTGATCCAGAATTAAATTAAATATGGTAAAAACTCAATTTACCGTGATACAGTTTGTCAGTGACTCAGTGATAAGGACAGCAGCTGCAAGAAGGTAGGAGATGAGCTTTCAGGGAGAGCTGTGTGGGTGTGTGAGGCTGTGTTAAGGGAATGGCTTTATGCACTGAGGCTGCAAGATGAAACAGAATGGTGGTTCTTTGCCTAGAAAATGCTGATAATAAAGTGCTGTAAAAATATTTAAAAGTTTATTCATTAGAGACTCTCTAGGTTTACTACAGCATAGTTCTTGTTTGGATTATTAAAAAAATCAACAGTTGAGGAAGTGAAGAAAAACACTTCAGAAAATTCATTGAGAATGTTGGGATTTGTTTTAAATTTGATTTATGTGAAAATCTACGTACTGTTTGTTTTTTACCTTTAGATAAACGATTAATGATGAGGGCTTCAATTTTGTGTTGATTTGACATGGCCTGATTTTTTGGTAGCAGGGGAGGGCCGCAGAAGTGGCTTCTGTGAGGAGCTGCTAGAAGCTTCCACTGTGTCCAGCAGAGCCCTGCTGGCTCTGAAGATGGACATGCTGCTGGCCCAGTTAGAGAGGTGGGTAATGCCTCTGTGACATGTTTTAGAAGAAAATCAAAATAGCACCTATGCAGTTTTGTTCCCGGGAGTGACGTGGCGCCACCACCACTGCCGCAGCCGCCACCGTGCCACCATGGCCTGTAGCGATACGAGGCCGCAGCTGCCGCCACCTCGGCATGGCCCATGGGGAGCCTTGCCCTGCCTGCCCAGCCATGCCTGGCCAGCCACACTGCAGGCAGAGGGACAGGGGGACAGCAGTGGCTTCTCCTTCCCCGTGCCCTGCAGGGAAGAGAGGCGTGAAACATCACCGGCGCCACGGCCTGCACTGCTGGAAACATGGCGGCAGGGCCTGGCCCTTGGTGGAAACATGGCCAGAGACTCCCTGACACAGAACCTAGATGAGATCAACCTCCTGGTGCTGCAGGATCTTGTAAGAATCTTTGAATTAGTGGAACTTGTTGGCAATGGTATCTATGAGCAGCAGCTTTTCTTCTAGTCAGAGAAGAGGAAGAAATGAAGACACGTGAGGGAAAACAACATGGCGGCACCAAGGTCAGTGGGAAAACAAAGAGGGGGAGGAGGTGCTCCAGGCATTGGAGCCAAAATTCCTTTGCAAGCTGTGGTAAAGACTATGATGAAACAAACTGTCCCCCTGTAACGGAGGAAGCCCACGGGGGATGCAGATCCACTCACAGCCCATGGGAAAAGTGCTCATGGAGGAGCGGGTGGATGGCAGAGAAAGCTGTCATCCAGTGGGAGACCTGAATGGAGAGAGGGCTCCTGCTTCCAGAGAGAGAGATGGGCCTTGCTTCCAAACTAGAGCAGCCTATCCTCAAAGGACTGCACCCTGTGGACGAGTGACCCAAGCCACAACAGTTTTGGGAACACTTGCTTGCCAGTGGGAGGGATTCACAGCATAGCAGAGAACTCCCTGAGCAAGCAGAAGATCTTGGTGATGAACTGGCCAAAACCCCCATGCCCTGTCTCCCTGTGCTGTTGGTGAGAAAGAGGAAGGGGCTTGGGGGAAAAAGGTGTTTTAAAGGCTTATTTTACTTCTCATTATCCTCTTCTGATTTTGTTAATAATAAATTTACTTTATACCTTTAAATTTAAATCTGTTTTGCCTTTAGAGTGTTTTTCTCCCAGTCCTTATCTCACCTCATGAACCCTTTGTTAATTCTTTTTTTCCTCCTCTTCTGCCCAACTCTAGCAGAAGAGGGTAAGCAAACGACTCTTGTGAGTTCCTGGCATTTGACCAGTATCAAACCATGGCACATTTCAAGTATACCATCACAGGATTTGATTAATTTAATAATTAAGTGGTAATAAAAAGTATATTCCAGAAGAAAAATAAGTAGCTTTGCATTTGGAGCTCTTTCTTGAAGGAGATCAAGGAGAAATTTCAGCAAGAGCCAACTTGAGGCATATGCTTAAACCTGACTGAAATAAGGAGAGAGGAGGATAGCTTTCGAATTAGATATATGCTGAAGTGTGACTCTGATTCTTTAAAAAAAGATTTTTTTCAAAATCAGGCCTAAAGCTGACCATACAACAGCAATTGTCACAAAATTGCACAGACAAATCATTCAGATTGTGACTGCAATCGGTCATCTCCTGACTGGAGTTTAAATGAAAAAGCAAAAGCATTAATTTCAGCTCTCACATGGGTAAATTTCATAACTGAATCAGGGAACAAGAAGAAATGTGCATCTTCAGTGACATGTTCGCAAAGTCTGTTTCAAAGTAAAATAAGCCTTTTTGAAAGCTTGAATGTCATTTTTCCTGGATATAAGTATTAACTGAGCTACTTGAAGACATTCAAAGGGAGGGATATAATAATACTCAAAAGTTCCTTCATTGCAGTGAATATGGAGCTGTCATGTCTGACCTGATTCACTGTGAGTCCAAGTCATTGCTGCCTAGGCTTTTTCAGAATTCTGATAGATCTGATACACTTTATAAATAAGTGAATTAATCTAGTTTCAGTGGACAAATAGCCATCATAGAAATTATCTGTTATAAGGGTAATTGCTGGTCATATGACAGATTTTCTGCGCAGGGTAAAGAAGCCAAATGATCAGCAATAGAGACTGAAGTGTCTTTCAGCTGGGAAGAAGTTAGGTACAGATTCTCCCTCAGGTATGCTGAAACCAGCCCCGGGATAAATATTTTGCAAAGTTGTTCACAGGGTCTGTGAATTCACTGTGCTGGATGAGTTACATGAGAGGAAGGGGGAGAGTGCGCAGCAAGCAGCACCATGTACAATCTAGACTGATGGGAGCTGAGGTTCATACTTTCCTTGAGGAGCTGTCTGTGGAAGGAGGGAGAAATATCATGTAAAACAGTGAAACTCATCTCTGGACTGAATTCAGATTTTTTTCTCTCCCTTTAGGAATAAGGTAAAAAAAAAAGTCTTATGTGGGTAAGGTCTCCTGGGGGTATCTGAATCTTAGGCAAAGAAGTAAAAGCCTGCATGGAATAGAAACCTGGACAGTATTTGGACTATTCTCTAACTTGCAATAAGAAAGACTAAATCAAATAATAAAATTAGTTTTATATTGGATTGGAATAGGTTATAAAGTAATTTATTGTTCTCTAGATGGTATCTTTGTATTTCTATTGAGAATTACCGTAAACATTCTTTCTCCTGCCACCTCTTTAGTCACTCAGTAGTTCAAGTAATGATGCTGAGGACTGGAGAAAAGAATGACAGAAGGTGATGCACAGGTACCAGAAGTCTTCTAAACTCCAGTAATTGTGACAGAGCCTACTATGAACCATGCAGTCCCCAGAATATTTTGCCAAGAGCACTGAGGGAAGCAAGAACTGAAGTCCTTGTACATAGTCAGGGTGTTAGAGGCAGAAATATTGTCACACCTGGAAGCAGAGCATGGCTCAGTCTGCTGTGGGGCTTTGGCCAGGATGCCCTGCAGCAGTGCTGCTGAGCACCAGTGCTCCCCCTCCCTCTCTTCCTGCCTCCCAGGCACCGTTAATCAAAATAACCTTCTGGCTCAATCTGTGCCAAGCTTTGCAGCCCAAAGGCACTGGAGTAGCTTTTAAACCCCACTTAGCTCTTTGGGGAATCTTCTAATTGCACACATGGTCCTTCTTAAAAATGGCATTTATTTACAGGTCATACTGTTTTCTTGTGAATGCTCACAAACCATATGTTGCAAAACGAGTGTTAGGAAATGTTTTAGGAGGCCAGGACTCCCCATGGGAATATGTCTGAAACTAGATCACAAAAAAGTGCATTTCTCCACTTTCCCTTAGTGCTAAGCCCCTCAATTTGCAAACTTACCTGGCAGATAATTGCTTACTAACCTGTAGATCTTCTGCATTGCTGGAATTTCACACTTTGAATTCATCTTTTTGATCATGTAGTTTCTTGAAAGAGTGGTAACTTTTGAGAAAAGGGAAAAAGAAATTTATTGTAAGAACAGTTCTCATTGTCACAGTATTGCTCTTATTAGCACTGTTGGTGCAGTTTCGTGCCAGCTTGTTTTGATGGCTCTAAAATCCTCTTGATCTGGGCATGTGTATAGAATATAAGAGAGATTTTCTGAAGAACAATTACAGCCTCAATTTTTTGTCTAGCACTACAGCTACTGTCTTCATAAATAATACCAATAATTGGGCTGTTAAAATCCCCTGTAAAATTCTAATTAAATTTTGCTTCTGAAGTACCAAGGGTGGTCCTGGAAAAAGACTATAATTTATATAAAAAGTGTATCATTTGCATTTTCAACTGTAATATAAAATTAATTTAATTCCACTTCATTTCTTCATATAATTTTTTGTGACATATAAACTTGCTCTTAATTACAAAGAAAAAATATCTAGTAAAAGCACACAAGGCAGTTAATCTCATGCTATCATATGACTGTTTGTCAAAGTTTTCATTAGCTTAATCAATATTTGATGATACAAAATTATTTTCCTCTGGTTGGTTGGTTTTGGTGCCTTGTGATTGTACAGAAATATCCATAATATGTTTGCAAGATTAATTTCTTGGCACAGGAAATTAATTTCTTTACCAAATTAATGAGTAAATGGAGAGTTTTCCTTGAGGATAAGAGGCAGTAGAGAGATTAGTATGTTTCCCTCATGAAAAAAATAAGGGAAAGTGTAACAAATCAGTTACAGAAATGCTAGAAAAAGGTCAAATAGATTTAAAAGCGTGTGACTTAGTTTTCCTTTCAATAACTTAAGTGAAAGGTCCCTCTTCAAACTCTGTATTTAGAATGGGTTAAGATGGGGAAAACCATGTATTTTTAGGGCACCTGCACTGAGGATGTCACTCATTCTGGCCCTTGCTGGATAATCCTCAGCTACCCATTTGAAGTGAGAGAGCAGTTGTTACCTACCAGGGATAGCTGTCACCTTTAGGATAAAAATTCTTTTTGTGAAAGCAAATGTAATCCCAGATTTTGTTAAATTGTGAACTGGTAGGCAATGGTTTCCTGCTGCCAATTGTGTGTTGTAGTCAGCTGAAATACCAGCTCAGTGCACAAAGCTCTTACAGCAACTCATGAAGGCAAAGAACTCCTGAGTTCAACTACTGCAGCTCTGGAAAATGTGTAGAAGGAAATTTTTTCTCCCTGAAAATTAGACTCAGTCATTACAATGTGACCCCATAATGTCCTTCAATCTGGTTTGCAGATCTGGAGCTAATGCTGTAGAGTCCATGAAAAACAAGTGCAGCTTTAATGAGTCTGTTCAAGCACCATCATGTGGATTTTGTAAAGTGCCTTTATGTATTTAGCTTGGCCTATGCTAAACACATCCAAATGGCTTAGAGAAGACATGAAAACTGCAATCAATACCTATTCCTGATGTTCCCATTTGTGGTTCCATAATAATAATTTCCAAGCAATACATACATTACACCCCAGAGGGTTTGCCTGAGTCAGGGCAGGCAGTATATTAAATATCACACAAACATGGACTTGCAGGGCCCTGCTATTGAAGAGATTCCAATCTCAGTCTGTGAAAAAGGAGATATCATTGTGTTTTCAATCCAGTGGTTAATTTTTTTTTTCTCACAGTATTTAGGAAATCTGTAAGAGGCAGGATCTGAGTTCAGTTGTGCCTTACTGTCATGATCTGAAGCCTCAGTGCTGGTGTATGTTTGCACATATTGAATATGGGCTGCAGGAGGATCCCTTGTGCAAAGGGAAATTTAGCGTAAATAAAAGCCTACACTTTGTGAGATTCAATATTGCAGCTGATTACACCCCCATGTTCTATCTGCTTTGTGGACTCTTAATCCTTATAAAAACTCTAAAAATTGAACAAATAATGTTCACTTTGAGAAAAAGCCATTCTTTCCATTTCAAACCTCCTACCCTATGTCAGAGAACAGAGTGTAATCTTATAAAAGTAAATATACTTGCACTTTAAATGCCAACAAGGATTAATTTTCTTGGTTTTGTTAGTATTTTCCCCTACATTTTCTTTTTTTTTTTCCCTTTATTTGGCAAAGCACCAAAATGTGGGGATTTTTCTCAATGAGGCAGAAATAGAATGAGACAGATGCACTGACCATGTGAACGCAAAGGGGACGATTTTGCTAATGAAAGATAATGTTCTTGGGAAAAAAGACTATTTAAATAATGGGAATAGCAAAAGTTTTGGCAGCGTTCCCTTGCAAGAATACCTGTGTCTGTTCAGAGATTACTGCCCAGGAAACAGCACTACCAGCTGGCCAACACAGTTATGAAAATAGCATTTAAGAACCTGGCAACTGGCGCATGGAGCCATGTGGTGTGTGGGTTTATGCATTAACCTATCCCCGGTGTTGCAGGAAAAGCTAATAACTTTATGGTTTCTCCAAGTCTTGAGAGCTATTTAGTCCTGACTCCAGTGAACCTTTTTGCTTCAGCACAAGCCAGCTGGAGAAGTCATGCATACTTTAAAACAGTTTTGTGAGAGAAAATACATTAAGTTCTAATGATGTCCTGACTGTAGGTTGTAAACCTCTGATGGTCCAAAGTGTAAGTGTGAACCTTGTAAGTTTGTTACCACTTGACCAATCCAGTTAGGAGTTCACTACTTAGGAGTTAGCAAAGTCTAGATTTGCTTTGAAGTAGCAGCATATTTACATGAATATAAGCAAGATTATTAGTCACTTTTAATAGAGATAGTAAATTGTTTCAGATGTATTTGTACTAATAGAAGCAGTTTTATATCTTGATGTTTAAGAAAAGTGTGATACCTCTTAGAAAGTCTGACAGCTGAGAACTTGCCATTCACTTGAAAGTCGTATCCCTCCTTTATTTGCTTATTTGTGGTCATTTTTGTCTAAAGGAATGAGCGATGAATAATTATTATTGAGATGGGCTAAAATTTTTCAATTATTTATGAATCTGCTAAATATATTTTTATGGAGCAGGAACTTACCATACCCTTCCTAAGAAAGCAAGCACTCTTCTATCTTACATACATTTACAAGATGCTGAGCACTGGGAGGTAGCAAGGGAACCTCAGCCCCTCCTTCCCCTCCTAGCAGTAGAGCAGCTTTGATAGCTGGATGTTTTTTGTTGTTTTTTTTTTTAACATTAGATGATGTTAAACTTATATACCTCTCTTTGCTTGCCTGCATTCCCAATGAAATATATACCTCTGTGTGTGCTATTATCACCACTTGTGCATTGCTTTCAAATTGTATGTGTGAGCAACATCCAAGAATGTCTCCAGGTATAAGCACCTAAACCATTTACAAATTTACATGATGGACACACTTATTCTAATATAGTGGGACAGGGATATGGAAAAGGGACATAAGATACTTTCAGTAAAAGGCAGTAGGACAGATTAGGGAGCATAAAGCTGGAGCAAGAATCCATAAATATCTGGCAAGATCTTTTTTAGGCAAGAGATGGAATCTCTTATGAAAGTATTTTCTTCCTGCATTTTCTAGAGCATGCTATGATTTTACAATGCTAAAGCAAAGGTAATAAACTTATTGTCACTGAGTGCAGTGTAGTCCACACAAAAATGTGGATGGTTAATGAGTTTAAAATAGAAAAATTAGTTTAAAAAAGAATAGTTTAAAAAAGAAAAAAACCAAACCATGCACTCTCGAGGGATCTCTCACACACATCCTTTTCTTCAGTTTAAGATGAAATGTGCAGCAATTCCAAATTTTACATTTCACACTTTCCCTCTCTACCTTTTGTACCCCCTTTCTCAAAGCATGCAGTTCTCACTGCAGAATATGACCCTCATGGAGTCACTGAGCAAAGCAAAGGTCATGAAAAGCCTATCAAACCTTGGAGTGCTCCTGTTGCAAAGAGAATTTGAAGAAACTTGGCCAAAATAGTCAAAATGCAGTGGGGATTTGGAACAGTTTTCATAGTTATAAATATCAGCAAAATCAAACAGAAAAGACTGCACAAATGATAGGACTAAAACAGATGACAAAAATCGAGTCTTGTTCACAAGTATTGAAGTCACTCCTTGTTGAGGTTTGGCAATAAAATCCAGCACCATCTTGAGTTCTGCTGTGCCAGTGCTATGGTGAAAGCTTCAGTGAAGACAGCTATCTGGATAAATGCATCACTGCCATATTCCACTGCTTGTCAAACATTTTTCCACTAATGTTTTAGAGATTTAGATTCAGCTGGTGCCTAGAAGCAATTAAGAGTTCCTTCTCTTATAGGTGCTACAAGCCTCCTCTTTTTCTAATCATCAAAATATTTCCCTTTCCCATGTTCTATTCCATTAACAAAAAGTCAGTCCAAGTGTTTTTTTTTTAATTCAATCCTCAAAGAAACCTCACAGCTTAGTGTAATTTTTGAATTGTCTGTCCTCCTGCTTGTGCTGTTCTAACAACAGATTTATTGTTTATGTCAGTCTTGTGAGGTTTTCATTAGATCAGCTCAAGCTTCTTAGCACGCAAACCTTTCTCATATTTCTGTCATTCTCATTTTTGTTATCATCTGTGGAGAGGAAAGGAAAATGGGGCCACATTCCAGAATGTCATTTGTGTTAAAACAGAGGTTTCTGAATATAAACAGGATCCAGCTTCCCTACAGACAAGCTTGGGGTCTGGATAAATAACACCCTTCTTGAAGCATGATGTATAAATCTGTCTTTTCTGTCCTTTCGCTGTAATACTTCCGATAGTGAAACACCTTTCTCTTTCTAAAGTAGGTCTTGTCTCTCTTTTTTCTGCCCTGTGGATTTATTCTCCTGTCATTATACCTGACAAGCTGCTCCCAGCTCCCTTGGTTCAAGGCACATCTCTTCCACAATGTGTTAGCAGCAGTAGCAGAGCAGAGAATCTGTTTGAAGCTCCAGCAAGTGTTGAGCTGTTCCCTTCCCCCCATATCCCAGCCTGTGCTCACTCCCATGTGTGCAGGGGCAGGATTTTCCCTAGTGCACACCAAAGGGCACCTCCACACAACTCAGAGTTTGCTGTCAGCCCAGTTTGACAATATCAGCATCTCCCAGACACATAGAGTGGTTTTGATGGCTAGTGCACTCACACATTATAAGTTGCTGTTGGAACTTATGATTTGACTCTGAGAATTCTTGTAAAATCTTAGATTTATTGGAAGATGTTGGTTTACCTTAATCCATTTAAAAAGATCAATATTCTTATGTATTTTTCCTGTGTCACTAACTTACTACAAAATGTGTCAAGTTTGTTTTTAAAAAAGATCACAGAAAAGAAAATTTTAAGATTTTAATTAAAGTGTGTATTTAGATATTTACAGCATTTTTACTTATATATCAGTCTAAACCATAAATAGAAAAATAAAACCTGTTGATTTTAAAGTATAATGTCAACATTAGTAAAGTCTGTCAAACATATTGCTTTCCTCTTTATCAAGTAAATTTTTGAAGTCAAAGAAATTATTCGCCTGACAGAAACTAAGAAAAATAGTCAGTTGCAAGTATGTTTGAAATTTCAGGATAAAGTGTACTGGAATATGCTGTCAGCTTCAGTACTATAAAAGAGCAATTCCTACCTCAAAACAGATACTTGGAATTTCTCTGCCTATTCCTAAATAACCTATTTTGTAAATATGAACCAAGTGCTCAGATTACTGCAGAAACTGTTTTCAGTCTTATAAACAGGAGGATGGAGTTTTCCGTTTCCTCTTCATTTCTCCCCATGATTCTGCCTTTATAGCTCTATAGAAGAGTTTCCTTTTCACAAACTTCCTATAGAAAATGGGAGACTAAAATAATTGAGAAATAATCAGTCCCTTGATCTCAGTTCCACATCACAGAGTAAAAGGAGCCCTGCTAATGAGACAACACACCTGGGTGGCTCCTGCCTACAGCAGCCCAGACCTTGGCACATGTTCTAAGGGAAAAGTTGTGATCAGCAGGAAACTACAACTTCTCCTGTCTTCAAACTAACTGGACTTGAATGAATTTTCAGATAGAAGAAAAAGGCCACAAAGGTCAAAAGTGCTATTGAAACAGGGCTCTTTGACCTAGGAAGGCCAGTGACATATTGGAATCCTTGTCACTGTCAATATGAGAATGAATCAATAGAAAAATTACAGGGATGATTTTATTTTGAAATGTAGATTTCCAAAGATCTGCTACTATAGATTTTATTACAGAATACTGCACATTTAGGTGTTTCAGTAATTCCAGTAATTTCCTTGTTTGCGTATTCTTGCACAAGAAGCAATTTAAAGAATTGCTGTTTCTGATCCTTCTGATCTAATTTCATTTTTAATGCAGATAATCAGAGGTGCTCTACATGCCCCTTTCTGGCCTCTAAGGCATTGGTATTTTTTTCTAAACCCTTACTTTCTCAAGATGAGTTGCTTTTCAGAAGGCACTTAACAAAAAAATGCAGCCTGAGATGCTAAAAGTCACACAATGTTCAGCACAGATGTTTTTGCAAAGGAGAGAGCAGAGCTGAGGCTTCTCCCTTTTATAGGATTGTCATTTCCAGTCTGTCTGCTGCCCTAAAATGACATATTTAAAACTGAAGAAGTTGTCAAAAGTTTGTTGAGATTTTTTGAAGATTGCCTAAAAATTGAATCTATCTCAGTAGAAAACCTGCAGCCTATCCCAGTCACTGAAAGATATGAAAATGTACAGAAGTTATTCACTGAAAACATAGGATGAAATGCTGCAAACACAAAGGCATCTCAGAAGTATCTGGTATTCTTATATTTAGTTTTAATTACAATGATGGTTAACCTAATGCTGCTTTTAGTGCTTGTAAAATGTTAGAACTTTATTGATATCAGTTCCTGGTGCTCTCTTAATTTTCACATCCTCTGCAGCTGTGGTGCTTCATTTCTGCCTTGTTCCCATGCTAAGCTGAGTTCTTGTTGAAGCTGGACTAGCTGGAATGATGCAACAAGCTCTGATTGACCTCTGTGAATTGTGCAGGTTGATTGAATGATACAGTTCCCTGGGGAAGACACACACTGTGTTTCAGCATCGTTTAAGGAAAATATTTTGGTTTTCACATCCTTTTTAAAAAACAAGTTGTTCTGTGAAACAAAACTTGTTTTTCAATGTCTCTGTTACCTTATCTTTGTATCTTACACGACTCTCTGATGTCTAATAAAATAAAAGCTTCTGTTTAAATTTTTCACTGTATCAGGCACTCCTCTTGTCTGATGTCAGTGCAGATCCTTTTGTGCTTGGGAAGAAGTTTTCTTAAGTTTCAGCCTTTGGAAGGAATTTGAGAATTCTCTCTCCTCTACCTGGCTACCTGTTTGAGTAAATCATGAGGAAGTTTTTAGCTTTAGGACTTATATTGCTATTTGAAAACAGCTAACAGGATCATAAAGAAGGCAACTAATAGACACACACAAAGGCATTATGATGATATAAGCCTTCTTGACTTGGAAAAGTAGGTAGAAAATGCTTTTCAGAGGGAGGAAAATTTGTGATGCCTGGTGTCTCAGACATCAACAGAGAATTTATCCACACAATAGAAGCCAAAGGGGGAAAACCAAGAATTATTTTAAAATACGGAGTTGAGAAGTGACAGCAAATCTATAAACTATGATTTTACATATTGAAGTTTTCTAGAGCTGTATCCACTCTGTGGGTGGACTCAGTTTGTGGGAAAATCTGTGAGCAGGAATTGTAGAGATCAAGTTTTTTTTGCATCTCCCAGTGCAGTGATTTTTACAGATGAGTACTTCTGAAAGTGCTTTGTAGGAAGAAGGAGTTGCATTAAAGAGACGAAAATATATGAGCTATATATAAATGTTTGTGCACAGGAAGAGAAAGGGTGTACCTAGAGTGTTTGGGGACTTTTGGATGTGAAAGGATCTGGATGCTGTTGGAAATCTCTCTAAGAGCCTTTGGGGGGATCTCAGTGAAGCAGCCTTTGCTTTCCACTGTGTGGTTAACAGAAGGAGGGAAAAGATGAAAAAAAGTGAAGGAATTATGGCCAGAAGTTGAGCTATAAAAATTTAGACTTTTCTTCCATGTCTTCCTTTCAGATAGTTTTCTCAAGAGGAATAAGTATTGTTATTTGCATTTCAAAGGCAAAAAAACTGATTTACAGGGTAAATCAGCAGAAGAGCTGGGGATAATACAGAGATCTGTTCTGTCTAATGTCCTATCCATTAGCTATCACTCTGCACATAATATCTCACCTCCACATGCTATTAAATGTGAGAAAAAAAGATGTTTGAAAGAGGCACATTAGGAATTACTAATAGTATTCTGTTGAACTTTGAAGACTTCCAGAAAGGATGGCTGAAATCAAAGACAGATTGACAGGAAGAAAATCCAAACTTTTATTTTCTTTTTTTTCCCCTTGGTAAAATCCTGAATGTTCTGTGAAAATACTATCATGCTCCTCCAGAGTAGCTGCTTTCCATAACCATCAAGTTCCTTTTCCATCCTACAAACCAGCTCTATCACATAGTGTCTCCTTTTATTGAGAATGCAGATCCTGATAAAACAACCACTGTAGATGTTTTAGAGCAAGCATTGACTATTTATTCTCTTGATTTGTGTGTGTTTTCTGATTGTCTTAATTAATGTCTCAAATTTATGCTACTAAAGTGATGTTTAAAATTTTCTAGCACTAGTAATACTGAGTTTCAGAAGTAGCTTTTAAGAACATTAAAAATACTCAAGTAATGAATATAGTCATAATGTCCTAGAGAACCAGAAAAAGACAAATTATTAGAGCAAGAACAAGCAAAAGAAAGAGTATTAGCAAGGTAAGGACTTTTTAGAGAGAATAACAACAAAAGAATTATAGTATCAGCATGAAGCCAGAAGACAGCCCCTACTTCCATGCTAACAGCTCTGTGAACTGGATTGTCACAAATATTGAGTATGTTCTGATCACTCAGTCCAGAAAGTTTGTGAAGACATCAAGTAGTCATTCTGTGTTTGCTGGATTTGTGAGTTTCTTAAATAAAATGTCTAAATAATCCTTTGCTAATACCTCTGAGGCTCTAGAACAATTCCGAATTTACAAGATTTTAAGTATTTTGGGTTTAATTCAGCTGAGCATTCAAGAGAGACTTTTTAATCCTTAAATATTTCATGTTAATTGATCCAGCTGAAAGCAGAAGAGGAAATATTCAAAATTACTTAGTAGATAACTCAATTCCAGGAGTATTGTTTTCCTTAGGAAAAAAAGAGGACTGTCAGGTTACTGAAGTTGCAATATCTCAGAGTTCATGCTGGGTACATTCTAGACCCATAAGAAAACCATTCTATGTTCACACAGCTGTTGTCAAACTCAGTAGCCACTATTCTGCTTCAAATTATTTTGGAGAAAAGGGAAGGCAGCCTTCATGAAGAACAGATAAAAGACAATGAATTGTGGTACTGTTCAGAGCAGCACTAGCACACATAGGCTGCACAGTCAGGCCACATTTGCCTTGTAATGTCAACTCTTCCCAACTCTGGTTTGTAAAGCTTTTACTGAATGAACTGCTGCCTATTGGAGGTGAAGGAAGGTCTTTGCATAGGATGGAAAAGCTGCTGAATCCGAAAATTCCCTTTCAACCAGGCATTGCATCCTGCTAATTCAGAGAGAACCTGCCACAAATTCCCAAATTTTTATCTGGAGCCTTTATACATCCAGAGCTTTCTCAATTAAATATACTCTCTTGTAGTCATCCATAGACAACTTTTGGCAGGCACCAAGGCAGAATTTACTAAACTGCATTAGGCAGTAAAATGGAAAGCAGTGTGAACGCAGGATGTTTTAAGAATAAAACACTTTGATTTGCTGATGTGGACAGTGAAAACAGCAGTGCCTTCCAATGATGTTTGAAGAGCAATTTTTCTAAAAATAACGAAGTGAAAGTGATTAATTTATTGTGTTGCATTAGGGGCTGCCTTACATTGTTTAGATATCTCAGAAGCCTTGGGAAAGTCCACTGCAAAAAACAAACAGAAAGACGGGGGCTCAGAGAGAAGGAAGTAGGAAGATGTAAAACATTATGAAAATGGGCATTCCTCAGATGAGCTGCTTGGCTCCTTATGACTGATATGAATTGTAGTTTAAGTACAGCAGCACCAATCTTGCTGTAATAATGGTTACTACTCATAGAGCTTCCTGTTGAACCCAAGAAGAAAAGCTCCCCCCTGCCTGGTTTGATGGCTGCCCTTCATGCCCCCTGCCATGCATGTAGTGCCCAACTGAATATTCACAAATAAGAATAATTTAATGGGCTTTCCTCCTTTCTTTTCAAATGTAGCTGAATGACTGTATTTTTCACAAAACTCCTCCAAGGATCTCTGGCAGAGATTGTAACCTTTTCTAGCCAGCACCTCCACTGCTGGTTGTCTTTGTCTGCAATAATGCCAGCTAAGAGCACTGGCAGTGGCTGGTAGACACCACTGCAGCCAACTGAAATAACTCTTCCCATTTGGCCAGCAGGCACAGTTTTAGTTGTGTTTCTCTTAAACTGTTATTTTGCAGTCTGGTGACATATTGCAGGGGTCAGCATGAGGAAAAACAGACATAGATCTTTCACATTTAGCTCTCTCAAGTGCTCAGTTTTTAGCAACCTCTTCTCAAGAAAACTCTGCCACTTGGCAGCTTTGGTTAGTTTGCTCCCTGTTGGAAATGGCCACAGCATCACCCCTGCTTTGAAATTTCTTAGAGTGCTTATTGTTTTATGTTACAGGGCTTGGAAAGTTAGGTGTAATGGAAGTGCTAAATGCTACAGGGTGACAATTTGCACCTCAAATCTTTTTCTCTGGGAGCAGAAAGGTTTTGAACAGCCAAATGCCATAATTGTGTTGAGTTGCATGTGTGGGAGGGTGATGGCAGTTTCTGCTCTAACAGACCTCCAGTGTCATATGGCATTTAGCACTATAGTGTTTGTTAAGCCTTTCACTAGTTGCTTTCTGCATATTTGCATAAACACTGCAAAATTGTGAAACAGACCTGTTTGCCTTCTTTGCTTCACATGTTTCTCCTATATCCAGGTATCCTTTTTCTATATTTGTTTTGGCCTTCAAAAGTTTTGATTTTCATGTCTAAGTTAATCAAAATCACTGAAAACTATTTAAGAGCAGTATTAGATCAGCTTTCATTTTAGGTCAGTTATCACTGTTAATTTGAGATGAAGTTACATATTCCTGAACAACTACAATTTTTTCAGGAGCGTGTTAGGAGACAGTCCAGGGGGTCAGTGCAACCTTCATCTCTAGGCAGCTTTACACTGCTCACCATCCCACTAATTTCCATTCTCTTCCACACAGAAACAAACTCATTACTCTGTCAGACCTCTCTCTGCCCCCTTAGAGGAATTAATTGCTGGCAGTGGGTCAGTGTTGAGTGCTGTTATCAGTCAGTAAGAGGTGAAAGGGAACTGCTTGATAAGGTTCCTGTATTACTGAGAGTGAGGAATGCCTACGTGATTTACATGAAGATACAACAACATCCTGCCTTTAGACCTGTAGGCTCTGTGGAAACTGATCCTGGCAAAACAAATGAACCCAAACCTTTTCCTCATGTGGTTGATTTAAGCACTTGCAACAGTTTTGTGCCTTACCTCTGAAACTTGCTGGTCTCCAATATTTTTTGTAGTAGATAAAGAAGTTTGCTGATAATTTCCTATTATGAAGTCAGAGTGGATCCCCTTCTCATACAGGAATAGTTTTATAGTTCTAGCTTTTAGGGAAGGGCAATGCAATCTAACTTAAATGCTGAAGTACTTCCAAAGAACATAGTACTAAATTAAAAGCTTCCTCACAGTTTATGGAAATAATGGGGATAATATGTGGCAGGCAGGATCAACTGTAACACTAAAATAGCAAGGCAAAGATATTGGGAACCCAAAGAAATGTTACCACATCATTAACAATTCTTCTTGTTAGATGCAATCAGTATGCTATTTAATTCACCCACTATTTTTCTGTACTGTGGTTGGACGGTCTACCCTGACAGATAATCATAGACTAATCTCACAGATTGGTCTCTTCATAAAATTAATTATCTAGACAGCAAGATAGATCAGATTTAGATGGACTCCTGCATTAGGTTCACCAGAGACTTTGGGGATTTACAACAGTATTTGTGAGATGGATGCAGAGCTCACTTGACCAAGCACTGTATCAAAAGGAAAACCCAGGCTTGAGCTCCTGGACCTCTCCAGAAATCAACCTGGGAACCACCAGACTGAATGAATGAGAATTTTCCTATGGCAGAAAAATTATGTTGGTAAAAAATTAAAAATAAATGTAAAATATCTGTTCACCTCAAAGTTGTCTCTGGTTTTGGAGTGAGTTTTCATTCATCCTCTCTGTTCCATATGTTCTGATACATACACAAATTTATTTATCTATCAGCTTTCTGGTTTCATTTTACACCAGCCTATACAAGAGAGTCATTTACTCTTCTTTAGTCCACAGTCTGATATCAATCAGAACAAAAGAGAGGGGGAGACAAATAATGAGTGGGAGAATGCGTGAGAGAGACTGGCAAAGTTAAACAGAAATAACTCAAATACGAAATACAGCTGCACTGCATGCATAATCCAATGGCTTAATGTACCAATTATAGTTTCCTGTTCTGTATTTTCAGTGCTATTTGGTGCTAAGAATTGTGACTTTATTCTGATTTCAAACCGATGTATGGATGAAATAATTATATGTTCATGTCTGAAGTAAACTAGTGGCATAAGGATATTGGTTGAGTCAATTCATCTCATGGTTAATTTCTGATTTCTCGATTTCCTTTCCCAGTTCATTCTTTAAAATATACCACCAGGGGCAGATCCAGCTTTCATTCTGTTCAAACATAAAAAAGTCAGACATTCCCTGTGTTGAAGTTCTGTGGCTGTTCTGTTCTGTTAAATTTTAATAAGTAACTTAACCAAAAGTTTTAGAAATCAGTCTGTCTCCTGTTCAACATTCTATGTAAAATACATTCCATTGAGCTGAAAATGAGAAACAAATTCATAGCTATTCCTCTATCTTCACATATTTTAGCTAATCTTCTCAGACTTCAGTTCAATTTCCAGCAATAATGCTTTCTGTATGTGCTTGTACTTACTAATATTGGTTTTTTACGTCAAAATGCCAGTCTGCCATATCTTGATCTATGTGTTGAGGTTATTTATATTCATTTGCTGTACCATTTTGGGTCTGACTAGGCTGACTTGATTTTCTTATGATATATATTTTGAAATGTGGAAGTAACTTATTCATTTGCAAATTCTGCAAATGATTTCAGTAGTGCAGTTCTTACTTGAGAACAGCATGTATAGAAATAGACTGGAATAAAAAAAATACGCATTTTATGGTTTAAACTGCACAATGAATGCAGGTCATCTGCTTTTAATATTGGAAATCAATTCTTGGCACTTATTCTTGAAAAAGATTCAGGTATTTTACTGAAAAAAAGATCTGGAGACTTTCTAACACATTGTGAAAATTTTATAATGCTTGCTCTCATTGTTGGTTTCCAGGTATTATAACATTAATCTTTAAGCCATAGAACAACTCTGTTTTTATCTTATACCTCTTTAAATGTCTGGCTGATGTTACTGAAAAACCTTGGATTTAAACCTTGGTGTGCTCAGAGGCAGATGTGGCTTCTTTGCTCATTGAACATTAGTGCTAAGAAACCAAAGCTTACAGTAATCTTGTTATGGGGCTAAAAAGGCACTTCTGAGGACTGGCAGTCTGGGTATGTTTTTAAGAATTCTTCAGTTAGGTTTTTTTGGATATCCTGGGCCAGGTGCATGAAAGTGATTCTGTGCAGGCAGATAAAGAGACAGCAGCAGGGGTCACCCAAACTTTAAGACATGGTTTTGAAAGAAGCTTTAAACTATAGAAAGAAAGGGATGAGAAACAGAAAGCTCTTGGAAAAAAATTGGCAAAAAAATAAGTTGTTTAGAAAAAGGCAGCCTCATCCTTGAGGTCTTCTGTAGGCCATGTTGTAGTTTTCTGTAGACATTGCTCTTTTCCTTAAATTGGATGGTGGCAGTTCTGGTTTTTACACTTTCTATCAGACTCAGCAAAATTTCCCTCCGCTGACAGCCTTCAGAATGAACAGTGTTCAGGAGACAGCTGAAAGCAATGGTAGATATTTTTCAATAATACCTCACTTTAATATTTCTGGTTTCCTGTTTGCTTCCTGCTTTCAGCACCCTTTTACAAGTGGGGAGCTCTTAGCCCATGTCTCAATGTTTATTTCCCCTTTGTCTTGAGCAGTGGCTTTCTTGGCTACATAAAGAATTTAACTTCAGCCTTTCTTCACCTGATTTGAAGCAGTGGTTTGCACCCTGCAGTGCAAACCACTGCACTAAACTATTTGATGTCCACATAATGGAAACACCTTCCACTATAACAGATCACCAGTCCTGGGAGATTATTAAAAAGCTGTAGTCAAATTTTGCATTTAGGTATAGTTTACTCCTCTGTCCATAATATATTGGAAAACTGTCCTAGCAGAATTACAGTTCCTTGCTGACAAAAAGATCTTTTGGTAAGAAAAATGATAATAATTCTGCAAAGCAAAAGGACTTGTGCTGCAAAAGAACTAGGAAAATATTAATAGCAGAAATTCTGACAGTGATTATACTGATGACTCAATTAGGAGTATCAAATAATTTTTTGCTATACAAAAATTTTTATGTCATTTAAATTTCCTGATGTGGAGCACAGTACTGTATTTCTATAGTGGTATTACACATCTACTCCAGTGTAAGCAAAGTTTTATTTAGTACAAGGAAATCCTTAGAAAAATGAGTTGCATGGCTCTTCTTTCTCGAGACATTTAATTTGTGGGAGATTGCATGGAGCCCAACAGCACAAAATGAGCCTACAGTACAGGGATGTTCAGATTCTGGATGACCTCCATTTGCAGAAGCAATCATTCCCTAACTTGTGTTATTCATTGTTTTCCCCTGCTTAGTGGATGATCTCAAATGTTAAGTGGATGTAGCCTGCTGCTTTGGAGACTTGTAGGGCTTGCTGAACGTCAGACAAACCCTCATGGGTTTCTTTAACTGTATCAAAAATCACTTTGTATTCCTGTCCATTGCAGCATCTGCAAATTGCTTAGTGGAAAATATTTCCTTTGAAATTACTTGTACCATGGTCTGCTGTTTCTCTTTTCCCCATGTTTATACCCTGAATTTTAGTTTCCTGGAGGGATCAGTGACTTTTTGAAGCTTGTTGTGACAGCCCCTGTGGAAGGCAGAGCTCTGGGTTTCTGCCCATCTAAAAACTTCTGTGAGAATAAGAATTTATTGTTTATAAAATGGTCCTGGTTTCCAAAAGACTACCAGCTGGTGGAACAGCATTAATTATAGGCACACACCCTTTCCTCTGCCCTTACACTCCTGCACAAAAGGACAGGTCCTTCAGAGAGACTCAGACTGCTCCTCCCTTCAGAGGCAGTTCCTTGTCCCAGCCACAGAACTGCTGCTCTGCAGGGTGGGTGGGAACACTTCCTGCAGGGAGAAGTTTTCCTTTGGCCTGCATTCTGCACGTGTCACACAGGCATTTAACCTCTCTGCTGCATATTCTGGGCATAGTAACTGTGTGGTCTTAAAACAACATTTTGTGCCCTTTAAAATGCTGATGTAAAATTCAGAGTGATTGAATTGTTTATAATATATTATATTATATTATATTATATTATATTATATTATATTATATTATATTATATTATATTATATTATATTATATTATATTATATTATATTATATTATATTATGCCATCTGTCCAAAATGTTATAAAATATGGGTCTAGGAGCCATCTTGAAAGGAATGCCCACTCCTGAGTCCTGCTCTGAGTGAAAGTGATGCATTCAGGTCAAAATCCATTTTATAGTGAGCTCTTCTAGCCTTTTTTTACTAATATCCTTATTGTATTTATTAGACTGTGCTTATTTTTGCATGAATATATAAAACATCTAACTTCTCCCTTTTTCAGTAGACCAGCGATCCCAGAGACAATTAAATTTATTTAATATAATTTATGTTTGTAAAATTTATGTCAGCTGCATTTTTTATTCCCTCATTGTTTCTCTTTGTCTCAAAAGTTATTATTATATTTGTTAGCACATTTCAGATATTGCAGCTGGGATAACTGATCACCAGTGTCCAGGAGCCTGCTATTTTCTCCTCAGGATGAACATTATATCTGATATTTTGTGGCCTTCTGAGCCATCCCACATTCCATATGTATCATCTTGGAAGGTGCAGAGATTGTTTTGATAGTCCCTTATGTACTCCATACTAAAATTCATGTCATCATCAGGGGAATATTTCTACATTTTATAAATATTCTTTAGCTGGTTCTTTCCCTGTTCTACTCTAATGTCTTAAAATGTAAGTTAGCTTGGTCTCTCCAATAAGCTGTTATGTAAACAGTGAAATTAAGCAACTTTTATGTTACAAATTGGCTGGTAGGTAAAACATCACATTGTCCTCTTTTATATTAAAATGCACACATGATATGAAATGCTTTATGTCTGTATATAAAATCAAATAAACAAAAGCATAACGTGGTGCAAAACAGGTTAACACCCGTTAGCATGTATGTCTTTGTCTGCATCAACCAAAACTTGGTGGACAAGACTTTGGTGCACGAATACTCAGACATTCTCAGACTGCCAGAATTTGTGTTAGAAGAACTAATCACCAGAAGATTCCTTCGTGGTGAGGAGCAAGAGCACTGCCACCTCTCTGAGATCAGGGAGAGCTGCTTAGGTGCCCTTCACGTGCTGCATGGCACTGACAGGTGATGGTTCAGGAATTAAAACATTTTAGTATTACTGTGTAGTCTCTGATACTTTGTAGAGACAAGCTTAGACCCAGCCTCTGATTTACAGATCCTTTCTGCTTTACATTTTAGTTTAGTTAAACATTTGGCATATTGTAAATGTGTGTTGTTTACTGAGCAGCAGTTGTTGGGTTTTGGCATGGTGACATTGCCATGCATATGTTCTGCTTCTCCTGCCCTGTTTGTGTGCCACCCACAGCAACCTCTTCTGCCACAAACTATTGTTGGTGAACAACTCAAAAAGGCAGAGGGAAGAGATTATACTGATGATGTGCAATTAAAAGGAAAAAGTACCATTTCTACATCTCTCACAATTAGGAGTTTGTGTGCTATTTACAGCAGCTGCATCATGAGAGGTCTCACAGCATTTTGCATATATTTTCTGAAAGTTTATGCATTTTCCAAGACATAAAAATCACTGAACATTGACTCCCTAGCATAACAGACATTTAGCAGACACGTTTTTTCTACAGATTTGTTTTCTGCAATGCAGTGTATTTTGGAGTTGATGTATGAATCATTTAGGAAGACAGATTATTTCTTATGAATTATACTGTCTCAACAATGCCAAAAAGAGAAGAAAATGAGCCTTTTATTCCACAAATAAGCTGAACACATATGTCATCAATGCCATAAAGAGAATAAGTGAACTCAGAACATCATACATCTTTAATTTGTTTACTTAAAATACTAATTTAGAACTTCTAAGTTAAAGAGGTTTTCCTATAACTGTTTTCCAGTCTAGTGTTATAAGATATTGAGTGTGTAGGTTTTTTAAATTTCTTCTTTAATTCTGTTTTTCACATATTTTTAGTTAACACAAACTGTATTATCACCTAAATGTTCTCCTTTTTTTGTTGTTTTGGGGTTTTTTTGTTGTTGTTTTTGGTTTTTGTTTGTATATCAAGGCTCTAGAAGTACTTTGATCAAATTTCCCCAGCTATTTTTGAGTTCAAAGAAGGTTAATACATTTTCTTTCTTTAGAAGATTATTTTCCACTTTTTACTCTGAGATGACTCCTGAATGCTTCAATTTCCATGGAATGTGTGATCCAGCGTTGACTGGATAAAAATGAGAGTATTTGGAGCTGGCTCTGCACATGCTGTGGCTGTTGCCAAGAAAGCCAGTTTGCTTCTGAGAACAACTAATGCCTTTGAAATCCAAGTTTTCTAGGGCTCCACTTGCTTTTTTCATGGGCTGATATTGAGTGTACATTTTTCCATTCAGGTATTGTGATCAAGAGTATGTTGTAAGAACAATATTGGGAATTTCTACCATCCTCCTTGGACTCCTAGGTCATGCTGGAGATAGGGGGAGATCTTGGATGGGAAATATAGGCTAGTCAGGGCCACATAAATGTGTTAAGCTTCTGTTATAAATTAGATCTGAGATGCAGATGAGTTGTCCCACGAAGTACCAGTGTGGATGTGCACACCCAGCCGTGTGCTGGGTTTTCTCACAGCTGGCACACCCAGCTGTGACTGAGAATGTGATGGTAGTTGTGAGTTTACAAGCAGATTCAGGTCTGCTGGAATAAATGCATGTTGTTGGTAGATTTTCCTTTATCAGTAACGTGCTGGGATTTCTTTATTCTTTGTGCAGCTGCCATTGTTCAGTTTGGTTGGAGTTTTTTGCCCTTGTGCTTTCAGGGATTCTCTTACAGCTGCTGCAGTATCTTCTGCAAGGAGGCTAAAGTGCTTAGGCTGCAGTAAGACCCAGATTTGCATCTCTCTCACTTTTGAGCAAGTGAGTTGCAAAAAAGTAGGTGGAATAATACATGAAAATAGGTATAGAAAGCAGAATCAGCACTAATCAGCTAAGGTGTATTAAAAGATTATTGGTCGGTACTCCAAGGGTGGTTCAGTGGCATTTCATTAAAGATAATGAATCTACTGTGAGTTGGGCTGGCTGAAGTTTTGGCCGTAGGTCACACAAAAATTTGATATGTATAGGTATTCTGCCTGAAGAATTTACACTGCTTTGAAGCTTTATACTGTGAAGGATTTTAGGTGGTTTATCAGTAAGCACTTTTTAACCATGAATATCTGCAGTGGTATGAAAGTCCATGACTCTTCAAGTATCTAAAGTTGCTTTAATATGCTCCACATTTCAGAAAATTCATTTTACTTGTTTTTTTTCTGTTTTTTTTTTTTTTTTTTTGAAAAGTGTTCTTTTTTTGAAAGCAGAAGAATATAAGTGAGAAAACTTGTCAAGATTATGACAATCTTGACATGTCTTAAATCCATTCAGGAAGTTAACAAGTCAAGGTTTCCATAGTGGTGGTAGTTTGGCAATACTGCACAATATTATTGTCTGTTCTTGCTTTTCTTGTCAATTCTGACACTAACATGAAAGATACTATGCAAGTCATTCTATACAAACTTAAATACCATCTAATAACGTAATTTGGTTAATAATTCCTTTATTCAGGGGAAAAAAATGGAGAATTCTGTGAAACCTCATGATTGATTGATTTCATAGCTATAGCAGAATTTTATGTACCACCATACTAATCCCTATATGTTTGTTTTAGGAAAGCATAGATTCACCAGATCATTTATGTGTATAATTTACTATAATTAGACAAAGTATTTTGTGAGTATATTTCAAAACAGAATTTAGACCTCTTTATAAGTGGCTGGTCTGGACAGTGTTGTGTTTTTATGGTTGTCTCCAAAAATGATAGAAATCAGTATAATCACAGTGGAGCCAGTGCAAGGCTTTGAAAAATTGTGGGATCTGTTTAACATTGACAGCCTTTACTGGAGGCCATATTTATATTATTTTCATTTACAGCTTGATCTACTAGTCTGCTAAACGTCTGTGGAAAGTGTGAGCACAAAAGAGGGGCAAAGCAGGATGGACTCCCTTCATCTTGATCAGAAAACATCATTTGCTAAACAAGCTTTGACAGCCATAAAATCTTCTGAGATGAAGAAGGTACAGAAAAATGGTGGTTTGAATGTTATGTAAGGAATGATTCCTCCTTCTATCCCTAGTCTTTATCAGTATATTTGCTGGAGTACTGGCTCCAGTACACTCAGTGCAGTGTATGGGGAGGATTTGACTCAGTCCAGGAGACTGAGAGGAACATGCATGGAGCATGTGCTGCATGAAGGGCAGCTGGTGACAGCCCTGCTTCCCTGGGCCAGGGAGTCTCCAGTGCTTTTCAGTCAGGGTCAGCCATGAGATGTTGTCATTAGGTGGAACACAGACCTGTTATTGTGTGTCTTTCTGTTCTCCAGCATGGTGAACTACAACTTCTGTTTTTATGGCAGCAGAGGTTCCTGAGTCACTCCTATTGATCCATTCCAGAGATGTTCAGTTTGGGAGTGAAGATTGAATATTGGCACAGATCTCAGTTTCTGCTTGCTCCTGCCTTGCTTAAATTAGGCAGCATTTACTCCAGGGAACTGCCTAGAACAGAGCAGTCTATAAAGCAGAGCACTTTATGGAGGGCCATTAATAATAGCTGCTCACATTTTCTTTTAATCCTGTATAGACCATTTTCTTGAGCAAGAACTTAGGCTGGGTTTTAAATCTCTTAACTGAAGAGCTACTAGGTTTCAATTTTACAGCAGACCCTATAATGCAGTCTGTATCAGAATGCTACTTGCTAGGAAATATATGAAGCTGTGTTTCACAGAGAGTATCATGGAACAGTTGCTCCATTGTGCAGAGAGAACAGATCTCTGCATTCTTGCTTGCTAACCATTTCTAATTATATTAATTTCAGTGAAATGAATATTAATGGTTCTAGTGTATTTAATAAAGTTTGTTCTTGATTTCTTTTCCCCCTTCAAATTAATTTCTCTTTTCATTTTATTAATTTAAAAAGACTTTACTTTGTGTAAGTTAATTACATTTTTTTTCTTTTTAGAGGGAAAACATTTCAGATGATAAGTACCATTTTTTTAACAAGTATAATGAGGGCATGCAGCATCCTGAAGATGAGTTTCTTTATCCTTTTCTGTAAGTGTTGTGGGCAAGCCTCAGTTATATCGTAATATTCCAAATCTTTTATTAGCCAAGGTATGAGTTATTAACATATCTGATAAATTTGCATATGCTGATCTGCCAGGCACAGCTAATGCAGAATTGTCCGCATTAGAGATAGATACAACTTCTTTTTTAGGTTAAGGTTTTTTCAGTTTTTAAGGTAAATGCAAAAATATTTGTAAATACTAAGGTAAATACAATCACTTTGAATGTCATGGGTGTAAACAGTAATAAATTTCTTCCATAATATATTTTTTCATATGTAGGATATACCAAAAAATTTCTTAAATATATTTCAGCAACAACTTACATGAGTTTATAATCCCTTAGAGGTTAAACTGAATTTTATAAAAATTTGAACTACTGATACAGAAATAATAAATTCACACAAATGGAGTGAATGGTTACTTTTTGAAAGACTCTTTTGCTATCACAGGAATACTTTGGACATATGAAACAAAAATATGTTAATTCAAATGACATGAGTATATACTGAGAAAGTCTCTTGAAATAATCCTCAAAAGTTCTGCCTAAGATAAAAAGGGCTGCTGTGGAAAACGATCTTTTCCATTTCTGTATTACATGATTGCTGACATCATTTCAAAGTATTTGCTCTTCCTTCAAATATTAATAGTACCAGAAGGACAAAATCAATAGTTCGAACCTGGCAAAATTTCAGAATTGTGAAAATCTTAGAACTGGTTGTTCTCTGATTTATACCAGTGCAAATCTACTGTTACTGAGGCTGAACTTAATTTTATATTACTTCAGAATTGATTATCTACAGGAAGATGCTGGAGAAATCTTATGCAGTTGTTTTACCTTCATACAGTTGTTGGAAAATACAGAAATATGGCAAAGATGGGGGGAGGAAAGGACCTACTGAAAGGTAGCTCTATCAAGGCAAATTCAAGTGTAGAGAGGGAGGTTTTGAATTTATTCCTGTAGGACTGACCTTAGCTAAGGGTGAGGGTAAGTTCCCCAAGTGTGAATAATGGCATTTTTGCTGAAGATTAGAACATTGTGAGCAAAGTATCCCTCAAAACAAACAAAATGCAGAACACATAGCTGGAGGGTTTTTTTTTTACAGAAAATATAATGGTCTAGATATTCCCAAAGGCATCTTTCCCTTTCCTATGGAATGGAGACCTTTTCTGGAACAAACATTTTCTCCTTTGAGAGGTTGATTCTTCCTGAAATTCATAGCGCATCCCATCCTATTATTGTTGCTATTACTTTTCTCTCCTTTTTCCAAAAGCTGTGGAAAACTTTTTTTTTTTTTTTTTGTATTGAATAGCTGCTTTGTAGCTGCCCACTGCAAAAGGATTTTTTTATTAAAAGAACTACAAAGCAGTTGAAGAAAATATTCTTTTTTCTCCTAGTTTCACCCTGTTGGTGGTTCTATTCATGCTATAAAAATTATATCTAGGTAGCTGCTGATTACAATTATCCATTAACTTGGAAACCAAAATCTCCTTTTTTATCAGAAAATAGCTTTCTTCTTTATTTGCACACATTAGTTTATTAGTTAAACACAAAGTGAAGACTGAATTGGCAGTAGAATTAAAAAGGATTTAAGATTTTGCCTTATTTATAAATCAAGGGAATTGGTCATTGCTAAATTCTCAGATTCTTCTGGAATTTTTGAAGGGACCTTTTGCAACATCAGCAGTTAGTGTATTTCCTCCAGTCCCAACACTTTTTTTGTTTGTTTTCTTTTTAAAATGTTCTTTTAAAGGTTATTCTATTTTCCTATATGGTTGGTTCACATATTTAGATATATGAGAAATCAGATGAATTGCATGCTAAGTTGTGTAAGAAGTAAAGGTAAGATAAACTACCTCCATAAATAAGGTCACTTGCTCACAGGAGGACAGTGTTAGAAGAGAAATTCACTGCAAAGAAAATTGTCATGAGCAGCTCCAGCACTGACAGAGGTCAACATGGGTAGTACATGACCAGTGTGGGTTTGAACATCTTGCTGTTCTTGTCTGCAGTAGATAAACAATGCTGAACTGGGCAATAGTGCTAGCCAGACCAGCTTTTAGTAAAAAAAATGGTCTATAAATTCTGCTAACCACTATCTTGAAGGTTTAGACTGGTGATAATGCAGGGCTTCAAAGATTAAATAAAAAAAATTGAGAAATCCTCCATACAGGTATAATTATGGGTTTTGCAGGGAAAGAGGAGGGAGCAGAGGAGAGAATGAAAAATGTAATTTCACTTCTTTTACGATTTTTATAATGTTTCCAGGCATTCCAGTGATTTATAGAAACAGAAACAATCATCACAAATTGGCAAGAGTACAGGAAGAATAAGCCAATGAAAGATGAAATTAATAGCAGTCTTAGATGCTTAAGGGATCAATGATGTACTGGTGCTATTTCTTTTTCAATGTCATATGCTGTGCTAGTGCATTAGGCCAGATGATATCTAAAGACAATGACCTATAATCTCTCTTCTCTCAATGCCTTGCTAATATTTTACTGAAGGTTTTGTGCTGTGGCTTTAAAGAGAACTTTTCCAGCTGCAGGAAGAAGGTTCAAAGACACTTTCTGGTGCTCAGTACAGAGAAAAAGAGGCTGCTGGGTTTAATCATTACTCATAATCCTCTCAAACCAGTCAAGCTCACAACAGCAGTGAGAGAAAGTGACAGAGACCTTGCCTTGGTGAGGGATTATAATTGTCATATTCTAGTGTATGGCCTCATCCCTTCCCATTCCTAATAACCTGCACCAGGAAGGGACCACGTGCCATGACACCAGAGGAAGGAGGTGCAACAGGTTCCAGTTATTAACATGCTGAACATTAACTGTGCAGGCTTGCTCTGCTCCCTAATGACAGCTTTTCCAAATCCTTTTTAGTGCAGGAGACTCCACTCATCTTGTCAAGCCTGATTGATTGCTTCTGTTGGGTTATTGTGCTTCTTGCCAAAGAACTGTGCCTGGCTTTGGATTCTTTTCCTGTCTAATGGGCTGCATTTGCTGTCTGATGCCAGCCCTGTTCAGTAAGGTGCTCTTGCTGTCTGATCCCACTCCACACTTCTGTTGTTGTCAAGTCCTGTTGTTTTTATAATCAATTGCTTTCTTTTCCATTCTGTTTATGATTTGCTCCTTTCTATTTGTATTTCCTGGCCCTGGGGCCCTCAGATCATTTCTTGCTGCCTGGTTTTGGTGTCTAGTACACAGCTGCCCCACAGTTATACTTGCTGGGTTCTCAGTCACTTACTAAGCAAACATCTGCATGGCCTCCTGTTCCTAAATTCCAGCTGTGTGATCAGCTGTTCTTGCAGAGTTATCCTTCCCATGGTGTAATCCTATTGTCAGTAGCAGTAGAATCATTTATTTTTTGCACAGACCTTCTGGATTTGTAATTATATATTTCATATATCATCTAGATAATCCTTTGAGACTGTTCCAAATATCTGAATATCTCCTTTATTTTCCTCTCTTGCTTTGTTCATGTTTAATTTCAGTCTGCCTTGATCACACTCCACTTATCCAAGATTCCTTTCTTTCTGATTTCTTATCAGCTGCTCTTTAGCATCTATTTTTACTTTCACAGCTTCTGCTAGTCAAAGATTCTGATGTGTAAGTTGCTATTCCTGCAGCCCCATGTCTACCACCATCCGTTTAATCATCTCTATTGTGTGCTGCTCCTGCTATTCAATCAGCAGTGGTTTTTTTTTTCCTTTTGTGCAGGCCTTCAATGATCTGATCAGTTCTGTCTGTCATATGATTGCCCCTGGTGTCGTGGTTTGAGGGGAAATGAGTTTTTTTAGGATGGTGTGGTCACGCCAATCAGTGTTCAGATTTTAATATTGGCTCTTGGTTTGTCTACTGAGGGCATGAATACGCTTCTGAGAACACAGGGGGTTAAAAGCTGTGAACTCTCACTAGAAGTTCTTTTTGAGTTCTGGTCTTGGACGAGAAGAGTCTTCCCCCTGTCCAGCTCCGAGCTGGGCGGGGGTGGGGAGGGGAGCCATGTGGCCGGAGGGAGGTAGGCCAGGCCTGGGCTGAAGGGTGGAGGAGAATTGCACTGCAAGGGCTTCGGGCAGCCATCCCCCATTCCCCCCCGGAGGGAGAGAGAGAGAGCAGACTGTGCCTGTGATAGCGTGGCTGGAGTGAAGGAGAAGGTGGGGGGGGTGCCCAGCAGGGCAGCCAGCCGTGGGAGTTCATGAACCAAACCGGCAGAGCCTGGGACTTTTAACCCTTCTTGAGATGATAGAAACCTTGCAAACGCTGATTCCTCCTATAGTTAGTGAGACTGAGAAAAATTGAGAAGAATTCTAGGTGGGAGGAGATGATAGAGTGGCTTTTAGCTAGACTTTTCTTAAATAGCTATAGACAGAACCCTTGAGTTCCTGTGACACAGAGACTGCATCTAGGGGGAGGCAAGGGCTTAGAGCCAGGCGAGTGCAGTGACGTGAAGGTGTGTGAACAGAGACGACGGGTGAGGAGGGTGGTGGTGGTGCCCTCCGTCTTCAAAGAAGAAGAAGAAGAAGAAGATAATCTCTGTTCAAGAGACCCCTCAGCCCCAGGGGGTGAAACATGGGGAGGACAGGTGTCCCAAAAAGAGAGAGACTGTGCTCTTTTTTAGAACTAGACAAAGCATCCTTAAAAAAAAAACAACCTAGAAGCAGCTCTAGTCCATGTGCAGTAGTGAGAGCACTAGACACGGAAGGAAGAAGTCACAATAGCAAAATGTTCTCCGGGCGGTGCCACACGTGACACAAAAACACGAGAAGTTTCGACTGTTTCCTAGGTGAAGTCTGTAGTGCAAGAGAGACTCCTCTCTTCTCGAAGAATTGAGAATTGATTATCCAAAAAGTAGTAACGGAATTAAGAAATTTGGTGGGGGGAGGAGGAAGAAATTTGGAAAGTTTTCATCCTGTGTTCTGTGTTTTTTTCCCTGTAACTTTAAGTTAATAAAGTTTTTTTCCTTTCAATTGTAAGTTAGAGCCTGCTCTGCTCTGTCTCTGATGATATCTCACAGTAGATACCAAGAAAAAAAGTATTCTCATAGAAGCACTGGCATTTCGCCAAGCTCAAACCGTGACACCTGGTTATCATTCCTACTGGGTAATCATCACAAAGAAGCCTGTTCTTGTACAGGCTTGGATAATTATCTGCTCATGCAGATAATTTTTGGTGACTTTCTCAAGCCACACAGTGGAGTTACACAGTTCTTAGGAGCACATGCTGCAGTAATGACATTGCTGGACTTTGTGGGTTTGGTATCCTGGAGTTAAATATATAAATGGGTATTCTTAGCTAAAAGTTTTAAAAGTAGATGAATTTAGCTGTGCAATGAATGGAAAGGTTTCTATCCTCTCCCTTCTGTCTGCCATATTGTTTCCTTTCTCATGTTCCTCTGTTTATCTGGTAAATAAGTAATAGCTTTTGATCAAGAACATGTCCATCAAGGCTATGTTCTTTCAACTCATCTTTCCTTCTCATTATTTATCCAGCCATCAAAGCTAGGCTGATCTCTGGTTCGCTGCTATATTACAATATAAAATAACAAAATTCAGCTGATGTAAATTATCATAGTTCACTGACTTCAGTGGACCCTGATAATTAAGACAGTCAGCTCAAAGTCTCTGGAGGAGAAGACACATGCTGTGACTAAAGAGTACTGTCTCCTGTTGCTGGCTGAGAAAAGCAGATTGATTATCTTTGCTTTCCAGAAGAAGATTAGGAATTAGTCGAGAAGAACAAAAGCACATCATAGTTTCACTAAGAGCTTTAAAATATATCAGACAGGGAGATTGTATTTAACAATGCTGCAGAAATCTGTGGAGTGCTGTATAGGAGCAACCTATCTTTCCTTCCTTAAGGATTTTTTTTCCCACCAGATAGGTGTGGAGGAACGGCCAAGGTTACATTTTATGCTTTACCTCTCAAGGTGTGACTGCCTGAGTTACAATGCTGATTTATTCTTGGGATGTTTTAATCAACTGCTAAATTTGACCTCAGCTGGTCACTCATAAACTGTTTTGCCATACCCTCTCTGATCTTGCAGCTCCTTAGTGGTGAAGAAGTCAGAACATTCCCAAATCTAGACAAGTATTTAAAGCTGTCCGTGTACAAACAAAACATCTGATTTTTTCTTGATAGTTGTGATACTTCAGGGAAGGAAACTAGGATTAAGAAACTTAGATCTGTTAAAATTAATTCTTCTGTTGAAGAACTTGGAGGGATGCAAAAATTAGAGTTAGCAAGTTTTGCAGCAGAAGGGTGGATGAGCCAGCTGCCTGAAGTACCTTCCAGTCTCATCTTTTATGATTGCCTTCACACTGAGTAAACTGTGATGTGTGAAGTTTTATAGAAAGTTATCCACTTTTCAGGTAGCCTCCCACATGCTTGTATATTTTCCCAAATCTTTCAGATCCATAAATTCTGAAAGACTGGAAGAATGTAGAAATTTGTAGAAAGTAAGTTTTGCCATACAATTCAGAATTTGGAGAAATATTTGAGCTTAGATGTTTGGGTTGGGTTTTTTCCCCCAAATGCATGTATAGTTAAAATAAAAACTTAAATTTTAGAATTTAAAAAAACATAATTAGACAAAGCATAATTTTTGTAAATATAAAACAGGATGTTTTGCTATCAGTATCTTTTTATATTGAACAGTAGGTAAACTTAATTTTTCTAGTATTCATATAGTCCTTCATGGATCAAAGACTTACCCCATGCTTGTCCTATCATTTGACAGCACTGCCTTTGTCTGTGACAACTACAGTAAATATTACATCCACCTACACAGATAGGCTTCAAATCTATGTCTGATGGCAAAGCAGAGTACAGCCCAAAATCTCCACTGTCTGCACCCATTCCTCTAGGCTGGCTCTGTAGTTTATAGGCACTTCTTGGGTACTTCTGGCTCGTTTTCTTATCAGCTCAGCTCTATATAACACAACAACTTACACCTATGTTTAAGTAATCTGACATTAGGTTATTAAGAATTAACGTAAGGTGTAAATTGAGAGTTTTTTTCAAGTTTAATATATTGCAAAGGCCTTAAAAGTGTTTTGCTTTTGCTTCTGCTCTCCTTGATTCTAGGGAAAAGCCCCACAGAACCAAATGACAGCAAGGAACTCTTTCCTGCAGTTTGCAGACGTGGAAATAATCTTTTTACTTTACACCCTTGATTTTAGAGTTATGATTTTTATATCTCTTTCGGCAAAGATATATATATATATCTCAGGTTAATTTTTTTGGAATTTGATCCAGCTACGAATGACTGTTCATCCAGAATCTGGTAAAACAACCCAGGTGTTGTCTGACAAAGTCTGACAAAGGACATAGATTAGGCACTGAACTCTGTAGTCTGTAGTTTCTTGAGATATCAGAACTAAATGAAGAACCATATTTTCCAGAATTATTCAAATCTCTTAAAAGCATTTAGAATTCCACAAAGGCTCACAAAAGCCTTTCTGATCTGACTGTGCCTGAAGACTTATGCTCTTTCATTCCCTGCCTGTGGCTGGGATCCTGTGGGTACAGTGGGAAGCCCTCTCAGGAGGTTGCTCTCTGCCCACACTGCCAACAGCCATGAGCATGGAGTGCATTCAGGAAAGATTTCAGAGTTGAACAGCATTATATTAAATTATTAGAGATACAGAATTCTGAATAAATCCACTTCTTTTCAGTTTCTTATTTTTGTTTGCTTTTTCTTTTTTTTGACTTACCTGGATCTATTAATTTTCCATTAGACTAAAAACCAGTGAAACTAATGTAGCAGAGAGATAATATTCAAGCCTTCAGGTTGCTCAATAAGCCTGATCTGAAACTCTAAGCTGATCATTAGAACAGTGGATTTTTCCCTTGACTTCACTGGTGGACACCATAGAGCTGGCAGTATCTTTTCTAACAAATGCTTAGATATTAATTAAGCAAAGAAGAGTAGCAATTTCTATCTGCTTTTAAGAATATTTTGAAGAAAGTATTTCTTGCAGAAGCTGTTCTCTAGTATAAAGAAGAATAACATGCTATTTATATTTAATCAATTTGCAGTTGAATAAAAGCAATGAGCCAAATACTGATTTCATTTATTCTGTATGAATAGGAGTAGATACAGTTAAGGCAATATAATAATCATTAAAAAGTTCTTGATTTTGCATTTTGGGGGAAACATTTGTTGGAATTGCCTTTGCATTTGTAAAGTAGATTCTGCTTGGGTTAATATGTCTATGTTAGACCTAAATCTCTGCTTAATGCCCACAAAAGCCACAGTGGAAAGTAATAGTGAGGATTTATAGAGCTCATTAACAATTAACTTAGTAGAGTAAGAAGGTGAAAAGAACTCCACAGGTTTCTTTTAAGACTCTTCATGCTAAGTTCCTTCTTTAGAACAGGGAAAAAAAGAAACAACAAACTTATGTTTTCTTCCTTTTCTCTCTTTCTCTACTAATTCGAAGTGAAGCTGTTAATTAACAGCCAGAGTACAATCTTTAGTTACTGGATTAATTACAGAAGACTTGCTGTGGGTTTTAAATTCTCTTGGGGTATTTTTAAATCTGGTGGGCAGTAATACTGCCATCTGTTTTGTGAGCTGATGGTTAGTTCCTATTGAATCATTAAAATTTTGAAAACTACACTGCCTGATATCAAGGTTCGTAAATAAGTGGTGTTTTTTAAAAGCAAAATCTGCTTATATTCTACTGCTCACATCTGAAACAACATTCAGTGTTCCTCCCACACATGCCGTGGGTAAACAGCTGGACTGGGAAGGAAAAATGCTCAACCCATTTATCCAGATCACATAGAATTTCCAGATAATTAAATGAAAGTTATAGATGTAGATCGTAATGTCACAGAAAATTTGCAGGAAATAAAAATCTTTCAATAACACTGTTTTAAAAAAGTCTTCAATTTTCATGTGATGATGCTGGAAAAATAATTGATCAGAACTGGCTGCTGCTGCTAACTTGGCTTTCTCTTTAGCCTGAGAGGCTCATCTGCATTCAGCTCTGTATATAAATACAACCTGATTTTGTAGGGAATACTGTTGAGCACATATTCACCACAACTGCCTTGCAGGGAAAAAATACCCAAAAGCAGATTAATGGTAAATTACTCAGTCCTCTCTTACTCTGAAATAGATGTCTTTCCATTTGTTGTTAAAACCCTACTGGATGATGTAGTTTTCCATCTGTATTGCTGGCAGGAATCTGACAGGCTTGCAGAGGTCCAGATCATTTCCAGGCAGATTTGCATGCAACATTTAATTTAGGATTTTCAATCAATAGAATTGTCAAGATCTGGTTGATGGTCCCTTTAAGTACAATTAGTTCAAACCATGTGCCTGTCGCCTTGGAATTCTTTATCTTTCATTTAATTTCATTTCATGTACTTTTCAATAAGCTCAATATTCTCCTATTTTTTTTCATCTTAGGACTCATGCCTCAGCTGCTGGCTGTGTCAAACATTTTGGCAAATATCAGGTTAGATAACTGTGTACTAATTATCTACTATGCCAGGAAGGTATTGTTTCTTCCTGCAAATTAAAATTTTGTTTATGGCCCAGGAATAAATTACCTTGGTTTTTTTTAAGGAACAGAATCTTGTGAGGCTCTCCTAAAGTTGGTGTTATATTTCACAGTTGAGTCATTGCTATTGCCTACTGTATTGGTGTCTGACAGTCAGTCAGAAAAAGAAATTTATATTTTACTCATCAAGAAGCAGAAAAAGCAAAAGGGCAAAAGATTATTCTGTAGTCCCAAGGAGGCATGATCCTTTTTTATGTTAATGAGAAATTGTGAGGAAAACTGCCTGACATCCTGTGGACTGAGCAAATCCAGAGAAATGATGGAAGAAGCAATGGCTTTAAGGAATTACAGGAATTTAATAGTTTTAGCCTGGTTCAGTATTTTGTGAGATAACAGGAAAAAATCTTAAGGAAACAACATAGGGTAAGAAAAATAGTAAGAGACACTGAGAAAAGCATAATATTTAGTTCTCTAATCATACTGATTTTAATATATCTGTTACTTAAAATGTGAAGTCTTTATTTGCATAACACTTGAGAAAGTATGCCTTATGTACTGTTAAAGTAGAGGAAGAAAATCAGTCATGAACTGCTCAGTACTGCAGCAGTTACTAAATGGCTGTCTTAGATCTTCAGCCCAATATGTTGTTTTCAGATCCCACTTGCAGGAACGACTCAGAATGCAATGTATCTTTTCTGGTGTGTTGTATTTCAGTAGCACTGCTGCAGTGTGAACAGACTTTGCCACCCTCACTAGAGAGCTAGCTCTGGAGCTGTGTAACACCAGCTGGTGCCCACTGACATGACAGAGAACTGCTGCTGAAAACAATCTCACTGCACAAAAAGAGAAATGAAAGTGACTTTTTCCCTTTTTTTATAATTCTCTCACTGCTTCAAGATTAATTTTGGATCTGACCTTCAAAAGCTTTGATGTCAAAAGCATATGTATTTTAGATTTCATTTGTGCAGAGTAGGGAAGTTGCTCTCAGTACATTTCCACTCAGGAGTGCCTTGCAATTTCCCTGATAGCAAATCCCCAAAGGTATTGATTACCACTGAATTTGATCCTTCTCATCTTCTAGGTAAAAAACCAACCTTATTTTTTTCTCAGGCAATTTCATTTAGTATATGGATATGCGCCACTAACATCAGCAGCTTGTAAGGGTATTTTCATGAGATTACACTGTTGACTATTAGGTAAATACAGACCAACTAAATACTTTTTCTTTTTTTAAATTTGTAAGGTAAAAGTTATAGAAGTTTAACCTGTGCAGCAAGAGTTAGGCTATTCATTTAAAATACTTCAATTTAAATATAGGACCAAAACCTCCTACAGATAATAGTTTGTTACACTTGCTTATGAAACTATATTAGAGGAAACTTCTCAGGAAGGTAAATTCTCTAACTAAACTCTTACGCTTCTTGTTTCTGTCCTGGAGCCATGGAGTTTGCATCTACATCCACAGCCTGGCTGTGTGCCTTGTAGAGCTCTGGATGTACCTTACACACTGGTACCATGCATTGCTCTCTCATTTTAGACTTTAATGGCTCCCTCATTTTAGATTCCCATAACGCTTCTTCAAACTCTGACTTCAAAGAGTCTAAAAAATACTGCTTATCTTCACTGAAACCATAAAAAGAACACTGTTGCAAGTACAACTTTCTACCTGGTTTACAAACTTAGAGGATCTAACACATAACACTTCTCCTTAAAAAAACCAGCTTATTTCAGTGGTAGTACACTAATTTTACCATATACAGAATCCAAATGCTGTTAAAAAAAGTGTTTGTCCATGCTTCCTCAAATCTTACTAAAGTGTTGATAACCCACTGAGGGTCTCAGTCTAGAGAGGAAGAATTCAGTTGAGGTAGGCACAGTATTGGCATGACAGTTCATGCCACTGGTCTCACCCTCCCAGAGCTGCTCAGGTGGGAAGTCACATTTTCCATAAGGCCAGGGATTGCAATGTACATCCTCAAGGAACTTGCTAGAGTCAATCAAACAAGTTCTCCAAACATCAGTGAACCTGGAGATCCAAGCAATTATTTAAGATTCCTTTTTTCAAGTTGCTTTATTGTCTTTTTATTTTTATTTTTTTCTTTTCCTTCTATATTTTATGTTGTGCATGCAGAGATTTCCCTTCATTTGCACCCCTGAAGTCTGAATTACTGACAGAGTATGAAGAGAAGAACTTGGAAGATGTCTTGACTTCCCAGTATTGTAATGAAGATGACTGCCAAATCTTAGTTCTGTCCTGAGGAGGTGTTTAAAAGTTCTTTAATCCCCAAATGGGAGGCTGAAGAATGTTGGATAACCTCTTCCTGTGAAAACTTGTATTTGCAATCAATACATACCTATGACACAATTTCTCTGTCACTTAATTAAACTTTTGCAAGTGATTCCACTTATTTAAAAGATTACAAGTGTTTCTTGTTTCCTTGATGTCTTCTCCCAGCTCATTTGTTGCATTCTTGATTTGTTGACCTTTGCTTTTTAAATCTTTAGCTCTAATGGTCAGCAACATTACTAAAATTTCCTCACATTTTAACCTTTAGAGTTATTGCTGCACTGTGGCAAAGTATCCTTAGATTAGATAATATCACTTTGAGCTTTCTTTTGAGAGGCTGATAGTGTTGGAACGGACACATTTTATGGGATTAAATAGAAAATCAATAGGATAAACAACCCTTTTGCTTGCATGTTTATTTTTATTTCCTGATTGTATCTCTCTTTCTGAGAATTGCCTGTAGCAGAAAATAGGAAACTCAAAGACTAGTGTTGCAGCTGTACTCTACAGTTTTTGCTAGGGCAAATTATAAAATAGTATGGAAATCACCATGCCATTCCAAGTCTCAAAGTAATCTCCATGTTTCGTTCATTCAATTTGTAATTAAATAGCATAAAGTCTAGTAATGAAAAAGATATCCAAATAACATCATTTTTTAAATAATTAGTCTGAAATTAGTCTGGTTTTAGGTTTTGAGTATAAACCATTCTAGATACATCTGAGCCTCTGGATTATTCATAGTTGGCTGTTTTGATAGGTGAGTGCTTTCCTTTCACCACAAGCTAGAGTGGGGGGAATTTTCTCTGAGGCTTTTGGGAGTCACCTTGAGTAGGAAGAAGTAAGTGGTAAATCCTTCATTCTCCTTCCCTGTAGAGATACAAGAGCAAATAGTGTGACATTTCTTTAAGCCCAGGTTTCTATCAAGTGGGTTTTCTTGGCAACAGAAATTTAATCCTCCCTTATCAGTATCTCTAAATCCCTAATTATTTTCCTAAAATCTTATTCCAGAACTGTGGGCCTGGTTTGTCCTCTAAGGGAACTATTCAGGAATTTCATAACAACTGCAGAACAGCTGCAGAATAATAATGGCAATGCCAGCTCTTCCACGCAGCCCAGACTGTATGGACTTTTAAAGGCACATTGAAATACCTATTTGGATTGGAGAATACTTACTAGGATGTGACTGCATTTCAGCTGAGAGTTTCTTTTCATGCTTTCTGAAACTTTTGTTGAAGCTCATAAAGATTAGGGTTTGAAGTTTTAAACTTTGTTGTTCTCATATTTGGTCCAAAAGTCAGAATAAACCTATGTAAAAATACCATTAGCTCTCATAAATTATGATAAATTATAAACTTCAAGTACAGATTTGTTGTATAGGTTTCTCTATAATGGTACATTACATAATGAAAAAATAGATATAGATATAAAAAGAGGGGCTGTTGTGGAAATTGTTTTACATAGAAAAAGGAGCTAAGTCTGAGCTATCCACATACCCCAGCAATATGCAACTGATCCAGTATTTGGGTTCATTCTTTCCTGTAGCTGAGCCTTTTCCATGCTGCTGAGACTGAGAGTATTGAACAACTCTACAGACCCCATCTTTGGAATTGCATTTTATCCACCAATCTTGTGTGTGTCTCAGAGAACAGAGATTGGAAGTCTTGTGAAAAATCTTTTGAAGATCAAAAGCTCAGAATTAATTGGGCAGAAACATAAATCTTGAATATTAAGTCTGAATCTAATATGCTATATAAATACTGTTTTTACTTAGGGAGTGTGTGGACACCAAAGACAGTGGAGTGACTTAAAATTTCAGTGCTGAGAAGTCAGAAAGATTTTGGAACCAAAGATTGACCAGGAATAAACAGGCCAGGAGTACATTTCCTCTCTGCAGCTTTAACCCAGTGCTCTCAAAGGTACAAAACTCATAATGAACTTGACAGTTGCTGCTAATTCTTATTGTGAGTTATAGAATTATAGTTCTCTGTTTTAAATCAAAGTTTTTCTTAGAGGCCTTCTCAAGGCTCCTTATGAATGGAAATAGGGGGTTGGGATGTTATCTTAGGACTTCAATTGTTTTACTGCTTGACTTTTTTCCTCCTATATGCCGAATATCTTTTTTCCTCTGTCTTTCAAGCCATGACTGAGTTTTTTCCTTGCTTACAAGTGTTCAGTGCTGAAGAAGCCAAATAATTCAAAATAAATAATTTAGTAGGCAATGCTTGGCTTACTTTATTTGCCCAGTATATAAAAAGTGCTCACACTGTTTATATTTCCTCAATGAAAAATTCTGCAAAATCTGGACTGAGCCAGTGGGTTACTCAAAAATTCAGCATATTTGTTGTTTGTTACTTTATACTCAAGCTGTTGTAATGGGTCACCTGAGTCACATTGTTCCACTTTTATAGTTTCACTTCCATGATTGGATGCCATAAACTGTATATGTTGCTTTTCCAAAATGAGTTTTGTTTGGGGACTCATTCTATTATCCACTCAGTGAAATCAGCTGTTCCAAATGCCCTGGTGGGGGGCTGTGCCTGTGCCAGGGACTCCATCGGGGACTCACGACTGATAAGTTCAGGAATGCACTGATATCTAATCAGCCTACCTGTGGTTCTGATGATTCAGCTGAAGCACCCTGGGGAAATGGCAGGAAGGAACTTGAAAGTACTCAGAGCCCAAGTCTTCTCACAGCCAAGTGTCACCCAGGATGTCCCCAGCAGTGCCACTGCCAGGATCACACCAGGCCCCAAGGAGCAGTGGGCACTTGGTAAACACTTTCCATGGCTGCTCTTTGAATTTGACTATTCTAGGTGATTCTTCATAAAAGGAAAACAATACCTTTGCTTTGGTTTACATTTTTTTCTGAATTTTGGTGACAAGTTTTTGGTATCCTTTGCAAATGTCCCATGGGTCAGAAGAACCCTGAGTTGAGCTATGGCTTTTTTAAAGTTATGGAATGCCTTTGGGAAATGTTTGTTCTTTTAACTAAACTAAAAAAGTGTTCTGTCTACAAGAGGGAATAATCTATTTGTTTAAAATCTGTCTGTTTCTTATTCTTTATGTCAAATTTTATAATCTTTCTAAAAACTGAACTTCTCCATATCCTCTTACATTTATCACTCAGTCTGAACTTACAGTAGGCAACTGCTCTTGGACTTTGTTGATACATGGACCAAAAAATCATATGTTTCCAAAGTTAAAAATGTTGAATTTTATTTTATGTAGTAACTAGTGTAATTAAAATTCAACCCTATTACTAACACTGAAAAAAACTGAATGCTAAAACCCTAACATGCTAGAGGCCTATTAAAAAACTTTTCTTCATATTTCTTCTAAATCAATACATTGTCAAAACATATTAGTAGTGTAATAGCTTGGACTATGGGTATTTTTCTTCAAGAAAGAATCCATGCATGCCTTTTTAAAGGTTGTTTCTTCCTGAGTTGGGACAAATCTCTTTTGGATCCTTCCGTTATAAACTGTTCTCTTAATAGGCTGGACCTGAATTCAGGGAACCTGACTTCTGCTTTTATCTCTTTCAGCAGCCTTCAAGTTTCATTGAAATCATTGGAAAACAAAGACAAGGGCACTTAAACTCTTTCTATTGACTATTCTTTTTTTTTTTCTTCTTTTTCCCCAGCGGGTTATGCTGGGTTAGATGGGATTTTGGAGGCAATCAATACAATATTTTTATGATAGCAGATAATCTTTCTCTTCTGCCTCAGCTCCTCCATTTGTCAAAAAAACCAAAATCATCAAGATCTTTGTTTTAAAGTGCTTCAGTATATACGAATGAGGGCAGTTACAATAGTACCAGATATTTTTATTACTTGCTTTAAAAAGAAACTTTAAAAAAGAATACAAGTATCTTACTTATAGAAAGATCTTTTACAATGCTTCTAGACCTAATCCAATGAAATCTCTCTGTATTAGTCTTTATATAAAAATATATTTTCTGTTTAAACATGGTTGTCCTATTTAGTTTCCTTTTCATATAATGAAATAATCCCAACATGTTTACTCCAAATACTACTTAATATTTAATTATCTTCTTTTTGTTTACATTCTGCATTGTCCGTAATTCTTGCTTAATGTTGGACCAATCACTTAACAAATCTTTCATACTTTTTTCACATGCATCTGATACTTACAGGAAAGTTTTAAAGTATTGTTCTCATTTATGAAAACACTAAAATTTTCTTGGGTTGTACTTCAGGAAGTGTTATTCCTTTTGGGATGCAGGAGTAATATTCCCTCTGGATGATACAATGAAGCAGGTAGTCCATTTCCATACTCCTTGAGCTCTTCATTGACATGAGATCTACATCTCTTTTAGTCCTCCATATTTCGTATTTAGAGAAAAAGTTTGGAACCATGCTGCCTTTGGGAAACAACAGTTAGTTCCAATTAGAAGTGGATCCTTAAAAAGATCTGAAGAATTAAAATCACCACAGTTTGTATGCAATGGACCAATATTTGCCTTAAACTGAATTTTGATAAACGACATTTTTCCAATTTGTACAACATGTGTTAGTACTGACAACAGACAAGAGAAAGTAACACTATTCATAGGGTGAAACGTACACAGGCTTTTTTGAACTTGAACAGACTAGTATATATTTGATAAACGATTTTTATTTCAATTTGAGATTCATAGATAATATAAATTATGGAATAAATAAATTAAAAATTTTCCTTTTTTTCTGTAATCACTGAAAATTCATTGTCCAATGATTTACTTTTAAAACATTTAAAAATAAGTTGAATTTGTCAAAATTTAAAAATTCAATACTCAATGTATTAAGGTATGAATATGGAAGATAAATAGACTTGGCAAATGGATGGATTGGTTTTTATTAGGTGAAGTCCCTTTGTGCTTCATGCATACTTCTGAGAGATTATGCACATTCATTTGTTCATGAAGTTTGAAACATAATGGATTTTTTCTGCCTGGAAAACATGGCAAGTAAGCTGAATTATAATATAAATTATGCAATAAATAATATACTAATAGAGCTGCTTATATATGCTTATATATGTATAGGGATATTGCCATGTCAATGCCTACTTGATATTTAAACTTTTATTTTGGGAAGTTTCTCTGAATCTTTGCCTTAAGTAGAGAAGGCTGTGCTGCAGTGCTCTTCACTGCAGAAAGGCTCTGAGCTGGTGTCCAGGCTGTGCAGAGATGCTCAGGCAGAGCAGTTGGGAGCAGCATTATTCCTGCATTCCTTCACTGCAGGAAGTATGATGAGGTGTCTTTTTAGTATCTTTTCTGAAATATTTATTTGCTGTAATGTTTTTGTGGACTCTACAGTAATTCCAGGGATAACTTCAGTTTTTGATTTGATTATTTTCCTTCCCCTTCTCATACTTTTCCCACTTTTTTCCTTGATGGCCTCTTGACCTTCATGCATTTAGTGTTCTTCCTCATAAAGGATGCAAGTGCAATCCTATACTTACAGGAGGTTTAGCCAGATACAGATGACTGTACATATGTGATAGCAAGTATCTTGTATCCTACATAGATAAACCCAAATTAATTCTCCATGTTAAAATTCCTCAGGGTAAGAATACATACTGGTTTTTGTCTTCTGTGAGACCAGGGAGTAAAAAATGTTCAGAAAACAGAACATGGGACATTTGCAAAAGTTTCAAAAACAATGGTCCAGGCATTCATGGGAGACAGACTCTATTTTCATTAAAAAACAACTCAAGTTACAGAAGCTAAGTTTATATTCTGAACTCAATCCTCTTCAGTTTAGGATTCTTTTATTAATTAATTAGTTTATTAACACTTAGAGATCTATAGGCTAGGAAAGTAGTTTCTGCTTTCCCTTGCACCACTGAAACATGAAAATCATTTCCAGATTCAGGTCTTAGATGGGCTTTTCCACCTGGGGGGTGGATTGTTTCCTGTGATGGCAGAGGGAGTCTGAAATTAGCATGCATGCTAGCATGCTGATTTTAGTCCTGCATCAAATCTTCTTTCCAAACTGGCTTTACAGCAAAAGCTCATGTCAAAACCACAGATCTGGTTTGTATCTCACACCTTTAATGACCAGGTTGCTGTTCATCACATGAGTCAGCACAGCTGTTCTGCTTTGAGGGCTGAAGCTGCAATCTCACTTGGAACTAAAGGAGGACCTCCAAGATGATGCCATTTTGCTCTCGTTTGGGTTTCTGGTTCTCTGTTGGCCCACCAGTTCAAACTGGGCTTCCCAAGGGCAGCAGACCAGTGCAGGCTGCTCCCCACTGACTGCCAATCATCTACCTGAGAGTGTTACATGTGGGGAAGAGAAATCTGGTTCTAAATCCAATTGTTATTCAAGAACATTTGCACATTTTCAGTGTTATTCTCCTTTTTTCTGGTTCCAATTGGAACTCATTTAAATAAATGAATAACAGAGAAACTGAGCATATAGGTATAAGTCATTAAATGCTTGAAAGGATGAATTTGACAGTCCTGTGTCCTTTGGAAGGATCTGATTTGATTAGAACATCAAAGTTATTATGCATAAAAGGCATCTTGAAATTGCCTTTTAAGAGATTTAATGTGTTAAAGACACAGTATGGAAATCTGGGTCCTTCAGGAATTACAGAATGTTGGTTCCCAAAGCTTTTCCTTCCAAAAGCTATGACACAGATTGGCTTGTTTGGCCATTTAGAGGCAAGAAAAGGACATGGGCAAATTAATGGGAATGGTACAAGCAGACTGGAAAAGCTGTAAAATATGAAGAATGCAATGGTATTTTTCTGCTCTTTATCTGGGCTGAAAACCAGGGTATATCTATATATTTCATTAGTATTAAACTCCTTTTCAAGAGTAAATTAGCTGCAATGAAGAGTAACTTAGCATACATTGTGCTCTTATTTGTTTTAGCTGAAACCCACACACAATTTCACTATGATAAATTTCAAAGATTTGCAGAAACACATTTTTGAGTGCTTTTCCCCTCTGAATACACAGAAACACTTTATCAGCACTTTCTGGCCATGCATAAAACATTGACATGAAAACACAATAGGATACTCCCCTATTGTAGTCAAGAAATATCTTCATACCACAAAGGATTAAAACTCAAAAAAACCAACCAACAAAAGACACTCCATTTTGTTGCCAGAATTCAATTCTATAAAGAAAACCTTGATCTATCTGGCTGAATTCATTCTGAGCTGGGAATAGTAGAATGGTGCAGATCTTACCCGCACTAAACATGCTCTTGTAGCTCTGGAAAGCTGGTTAATTCACTATAAATGTATCAAAAACTGTTTCAAGTTGAATAGTAAGTATGTGATTTAGAGAAGGAGAAAAGCTGCACTCGTTGGAAGTGATCCTCTGAATTGCAGATGATAATTATAATTTTACAAGTTCATTAAACATTTACTGGAAAACAGAAAAAAATCTTATGTAGATCCATCTTCTTTTCCTTTTCCCATACGTTTTACTCCTGTGTGTGCTGGCTGAATTTTTAACTCTGGACTTGTCCTAGTTAAGTAGCTAAGAAGGATATCATTTGACAAGATTCTGGGATGTATTATATTTTTTAATATCCTGTTAATCACTGGATGTCAATATCAAAACTCTGGGAATTATAGTTTACAAACAGTTTCAGATAAGACCAGAGTAGCATTACTCAAAATTAATTTGACTAAATTCCAGATACTCAAACCCTTCCCAACCTACTCTGTCACACTGACTTAAATGAAAGAAATGAATCTCTTGAATATTTACAGACATCTTTCAAAAAAAACCTGACAAACAAGCAAACAAAAATCCTTAGCCCTGGCAGTAATACAGATTTGCAGAAAGTCTGTGAAGTTGAATTATCTCTATGAGCGTTATTGGGGAAATAAAAAAATATGAAAATTATTTCTGTGCTTTTAAAAACTATTTTCTCTTAGTTTTTTGCATTATACGGAGTTGCTTGTGTTGTTTTTTTGGAATGGCCAAAAAATTTCTGAAAAATAAAGCTGATTCAAGGCTAAGCCTGGAAGTCAGGCAGAGTTGAAGCCAGGAAGTACATTAATAGAATCTAACATTTTTTTAGGTTCCCCAAATTTAGGATTGGATATTAGGATTTGAAATAATGCCAATCTGAAATATTTGTTTTTCTGCTGTGTTTTTCTATAATCATGACTAACGGAGCTTTTCACAGCTGTCTGCATGACATTAAAGGAGTTCTTTGATTTAAAAAGTCCCAGAGAACTGTAGAGCTCAAGAAATGGAGCACAACTAAATATTCTACATTCTTGGGTGAGTAGTATCATATAATTGCAATGTGTTCATTGGTTTGTGTTATGCCTTCTCCACGAGGATACAGAGTGCCAAACAGAAGAAGGTCCCAAATTTTGACCTTCTGGCATAATAAAGACTTTTCTCTTTATAGTTTGACCTCTAAAACATATCTATCTCTAAATACAACCTACATTTAATCTTTTATTGCTTGGTCAGAAATACTTCCTTTTGGCTTGTTTTGATCTTTTATGGCTGCAAGGGTTTAAAATTATTATTTTAAGCTTTGGGGACAGGAGTTATACAGAACTTTTTTGTTATTGCGTCTCCTAGCACTTGGAAAAAATGTGTTGAGACTTCAGAAATGTGTGTCCTGTGGGACTGAAGTTACTAAAGAGCAGCAAGTCACTTAATAGAAAATATCTGCTAGTCCCTGAGGATCTTTTCCTATTACCTACCTCTAAATGAATGACTAACATAATGGATTAGGCTGTTCACCCTTGATACATGACTGGAAGACTTTATGAACTAGGAGGAACATATTTTGATTTCACTGGTGTCCTTCCCTATCACTGCTGTGGAATTTTCAAATGCTTTTTGTACTCATCAGAATCCAGATGGAGAATTCTCTGAATTGTGAGAAGCTAACAGTGTTGTTCTGAGTCTCTTTTTACTTAACCTCCATGTGTCCTCTGCATAATTCTGCCTTTTCCCAGCATCAAATCTCTGACAAGATCAAAAATGGATATAGTCAGATAGCAGAGGTGTTATCAGCTAAAATGTACAACTAGAATTTTAACAAGAAAATTCAAAGGAAGAATTCTAAACATGTATATGCATAAATGAAGATAAATGTCTTTGGTTGTCTTAAGGTTTATACCATATGACTGAATTCATTGATCTTTGTGAGGCTCCTCTATAGTGACTTTGAAAAACTTACCATGCAAACATTGGGTATGGAGAATATCTTTCAGAGACACCTGCAAGGATGCATTTGAATATATCCAACCATCTTTTTATTTGCATGTTCCATTTAAAGCTGTAAATTACCATTCAAAGACTGGGAATTTGACTTAATTATTATGATCTCAGATGCTTAATTAAGATTAAGTTCTTTAAAGTAAAGCTCTAAAGCAAAAATAAATGCATTTAAAATTATATACAGATTCCAGTATTGTGCTTCTGATGAGAACTGCTTGCCACAGAAGCTGGGGATTACATACAGTTTGGGGTGGCTGTTTGCTCTGATCTCACCTCTATTATCTCTGGGGCAGGGTAGAGTAACCTCTTGTCTCACTTGCAACATTTTTTAGTGTGTTCTCTGCAGTAATTTCTGGAGCAACATCCCTGAAACCTTTTTCATAACAACTTATGAACTGAACCAAGGCTGGTAGAAGCCTGTTATGGTAAGTTCTGTATCAAGAGAGCTTTTTGGCCATCCAGAGAATTGTCAGCTAGCCATACTTTTTCCGCTCCTTTTCTGAGAAAATAAATTGATAATAGTATTAGTTACCCCACTTTGTTCTCTGTTTCTCAAACCTGTGGAAAATACCAGGTTTGCAATGCATCAAAATCCTTTTTCTCACTCTTGTGTGGCACTGACAGGGGTCAGATATACTGTAAAGAACAGATATACTGCAATGAACAAGTGTCTTCACAGACAAGAGTCCACTCTGCCAGTAGCTGGGTACCAAGCACAGTGTTACTTCTTCTCTTAGATATGCAGCCTTTAAAGAGAAAACCAATTTATAAAGGTGAGAATTAATATAATATATGTGTTTGCCTTCATAAGAAAATAAATGCTAGTGGACGTTTTGGTAATGAACAGTTTCTATGAGAATTTCCTGCCTCTTAATTAATTGCTCTATAAGCTGTATGATAATCCACTTTAACAGGTGTATCACATGCTGTGGAACTGTCCCTCACTGCCTCTAAACAAAGCCTGAGGGGAAGTGAATCAGAGATTAGCTGAAAAGTCTGTTCTAGTCACTGAACCAGCACTCTGCAGTTAGAGGTTCACGTGCTGACTTTAGAAGGACACCAGACAGGTGCAGTGACATTCAGACTGTACAATTGAAAGAAATGCAGATGTCATCTTTAGAAGCAAGAAAAATCATTGTCCAAGAGTTGCAGAGGAACTTTACACTAAGCTGCTACTGCTCAAAAAAGATAAGTAAATAGTGAACTCAGTAAATTGCAGGCAGTGAAAGTTGTGCTTCACAAAGAGGGAACAAAGAGAAGATCAAAAGCCACAGGGCTCTGCAAGATTAGAACAATTGAAATTGCTCTCTTTCTTCTTACAGCTTCATGCAGCACTGAGCAAGATCTGGGCAGTAACTCCTTAGGAGAGTGTCTCTTTTGAGACAGTGCATTCATTATCAACTACTGGGGGTTGTTCTTTAAAATGACTGTACAAGAACTAACCAAAACCTTGAATGCACATGTGCAGACGTTCTGACAGCACTGCTAGTAATTACAAGATATTAGTTCAAAACAGAGAGGGGCAGCACTAAAATAATACAGCTATTGTTTTCGACAGAAATTGTTGCTGGTTTTTTGTCTTTTTAGTCTTTCCCATCAAAAGTATTGTTGACAATGCTAAAACAACCTTTTTGTATTTAAGAAGAACAGGATTTGAGAAAAACACAAGCCTTCTAGTTCTTTTATGCAATTATTTTAAGATATTTTTGATCTAATTGTTGGTTTACCATCACTCGTTTTATTGTAAACTGACAGATATTATTGTAGTTCAATGTCCAGTGTACCAGAAACTATGAAATTTAATCTCCTTGCAAGCAGAGCACCTTCTTATGACTTCTATACTCACAGCTCTGTCTTCAGAAGAGAACAGGCACACAGAGCTGTCTCACTGGAGCTATATTGAACAGCATAACTGACTTCCATAATGGAAGTTCTGAATTAAAAAGTGTTGTCTTTCAGTTCCACATTATTAGATATTTTAGAAGGTAATTTACTGGTCAGATGCTTGAGTATTTTGTCTTGAAAAATCAGCATTTCCAGAGGGCAAGTGCTGTTCATAAAACCTCACCTTGATGAGAACCTGATACATTTAAGTTTCATTAGGAAAAAAGAAAGTCTCCTTGTACATATCTTAGCATCAGGAGATCCTGGTAAGATACTGAGAATCCTAATTAGGATTCTTTTTCCAGTTTAAGAATATAACAAAAAACAGTTAGTGAGAATTCTTATTTTGCATGTCACTGTCCCTCCTTTCAGTCTGTTTTCCATTAATGCATAAAAGAAATGTCAGTAGTTGAGCTTGTCAAGCAGGAGAACTGGAACTATCAGCTAATAAAACCCTATGAGTTGCATGAATGTGACACACTTCCAGTTCAAAGACCAAAAGTGCAATTTCACTCAGATTTCCAGAGCTATAAAAGGGACCAATACAGACCAATAAAGAGCAGAACTTGTACTATCAGCATATTATTTTAAATACTTGACTATGATCAGTAGGAATGATAGTTGATCAACATGTCTGAAAATCATGTACTTTTATTTGCATGCTTAAACATAATAATATCAACGTCTTTCATTACATTGAAAGAATTTAGCTTGAATTTATAGACAGGCTTTCCCTGTAATTCCCAGATGTGCTTGTGTAGCATTTATCGGCATCTTTAATTGCCTAATAAAATATGAACATGCCTTTATTATGTAACTTCAGGGATCTTAGCAAACCTCTAGGAGGAAATCTCTGCTCTTTCTGCATAACAGGAAGGGAAGTGCCAGCTTGATCACTTGTATTGCCTCTTCACTGTAGTTCATCTTAACTTGCATGTGTTCAAACACAAATTATTTTGGTTATTTAACACATAACAACTTTGTGTGCTAACAAAAGACCACAGGGTTGGACCATGACTCAGCAAATGGAATCAGCAAATGACTGTGTAGATGTGGACATAGAGTTTATTAAATTCAGTATTAAAGGCAGAGAGAATTTTACTCCATTCTAAGGCACTCAGTTTCAAGAAATAAGACATTTCTTTAAGGGTCTGGAATTGTTCTCACTTTCTCACTAGGTAGCACAGAGTATGTGTGAGTGAAGTGGTACAAGAGAAAGCTGCAGAGTGACTTGACAAAATAAAGGGATTTTTAAGGTACTTTTGAGCCTTCTCCCATCAGACCATTACAACCACTGAAGCAGATCAAATGGTTACATAAAATAGTAGAACTAATGGAGTGATTTTATTTATACCAGAGCAAGTCCACTATTGCATGCCCTTTGATTGCCTCTAAGTATCTCCGTAACTTTATAGGAAAAGACATTTTCTAGCCCTAAAAAGTCAAGTGCATGTTTCTTTTTGCACATTTATATCCAGGTAAATTCCTGTTATGCTTAATTTTAGATTTTGAAAAAAATGGAAAGAGACCTGTACCTAAATTTTCTTAGTTCTAGTGAGTAGGGAAGCAACATTTGCAAAGGCAGCCTGGGAAATTAGATTTTCATTTTCCAGAAATAGGCATAGGCATGGCACCCAAGACAGAATTCTGAGTATTTTTGAAAAAAGTAGCACAGTGGACCTTGGCACAATAATAAGCAGCTTTCAGAAGGACACTAACAAAAGTAAAGGAATTTGTGCATTATGAGGACATTTTTGGGGTTCTGTACATTTTCAGCAAGGTCAGCTGTGCAGCCTCCACTGCTGGACTCTGCACCTGATGTTGTTTATGGTGGGCAGCAGGCTCACTCCAGAAGGCAACAGCTGTAATCCATTTATGTCAGCAGGGCAAAGGAACTTTTCTTTTCTGAAAGTCCTGCCTAGAATGCTCCCCAGCAGACAGAATTCTAGACTGAGGCCACCACCCTATAATTTTCCTCTAGAGGGATGATGCCAGCTGCTCTAACTCACTATTGTCAGACTGTGTAAGTCAGCTTTACACCTTCCACATGGATATCTGTAATACTCATCACTTGAAACAGTTGCAGCTCTATGAATATTTAGAGCTTGATCCTCTTTCCATTGAAGTTACTTGAAATTTTGGGCACTACAGCAGATGTGGTTCTTGAAAGGGCATGGTCAGGCTTCAGAGACTTGGAATTTACCTTGTGAAGACAAATTTTCAGTCCTAGCCCCACATCTCTGGATGCTCACGGCAGATGCTTCCTCCTTATCAATCTGTCAGGAACTGTTTTTTCCAGGATATTCCCTGCACAATGTCTGACCTCTTGAGGGGATAATGATATGGGTGATTTATGGGTTTTTTCTGATGAATACAAATATTCTCCAATTTGTAAGGTGAGGCAGTTAGAGACAGATCTATATGAGTGAATTGAAAGTGAGGGGGTTTAGTATCCAGAATCCAAGATGATAAATGAACAATATTTATTGCAGAGAAGAACAGTGGGCAGTTTCCCAACTGATTTTCATGTAGGTCAATGTAGTTTCTATATCTATCAATCTATCTATCATTCTATATCTATCTATATGTCTATATCTATATCCATATCTATATCTATATCTATATCAATATCTATCTATATGTGATGTATATAAATAAAAAATATTCTCTCTCTCTTTTGCTTGTTATTTCTTTTAATTAAATTCTTAATTTTTATGGTAGTGGTAAGTTTGGTTGTTCTTTCAAAATGGACAGTTCTTGTCAATGCCTTTTGGAACAGCATTGAGGTTTTTTTTGAGATTGAGGAATATTGCTACGTTATTCTGTAATATTAAATTCTTTTGGGGACACAAGCTATTTTTAATCACGTGTTTTTGGAAAATAAATTGATGAGTTTTCTTTAGGTGATTATAAAAATTTCTATGCCAGAGTCTCTATATATGTTAACCCATAAATACTAAGGGAAGAATTTTTATTAATTTTAGTAACATGATTAAAAAACTATTGTAAACATTCCTGGAAGGAGAGCTTGTTGATATCTCATTAGAACGAAAAATGTAACTTTTGGCTGGGAAAGGATACCTTTTATATATACACCTTGGTGTTTTGAAGCTTAATTTGGACCATAAGCCTAGTTCTGAATTTTGATATATGAAACACCAAGGCCTCCTCATGTCTAACAGCATGCACTGAAAAAAGCTTTATTTGTTGAACTCTCTTCCAAATGCACTGTAGAAAAAGTTAGCCTACAAGCTGAGCATGTGGATATCAGTACAGGTGACAAATACTCCGGAAAACAACATTAATCACCTGAAATATAGGAGACATTTGTTTCTGTCCTTCAGCTCCTCGGCCTGGAACGGACTGCATTGGAAATCACTCAGACAGAAGTCTTGAACTGATAGGGAGGTTGTGTGAACAGTTACTGTACTGTGCAAACCTGTTTCAACATCCATCATTTGAAGGATAGGCATAAATTTAACTTGTATCCAGCTGCTCTCGTGTTAAACAGTGACCAGATCATAAAGTGATTTTAGAAAGGAGGGCTGCTAATGAATACACGTTTTTAAAAGCCACCAGCCAGTGTCAAACATATGAAGAACTGCAGCTAGTTCTTTTTATCACAAGAGTAACTTCCAAGATTTATATTCCTTATTTGACTCAGTGTAATTTGCACATCTCCCTAGAGGAGAGGTAATTCTCAAAGTAAATTGTTTCTTCTTTGTGTTTAAGTACATTAGTGATGTTAGACTAGACCTCAAAGCTTGGACAGTGTGTTCTGTAATGTGAGCTTGGCAACATTTTTATGAGACTGGCATTTTGGCTTATTTCATTATTTTAAAAGGAAAACCAGAAGAAAAATTTTAGCCTTTAAAAACTAAATTAAAAAAAAAAAAAAATGAAATTTACAAAAGGCCATCAAACCTTGCACTTTCTGCTGACCCCTTTTTGACAGAACAAAACACCCTTAGGTTACAGAGTATGTAGAGCCTTAAATAATTTAAGTTTTCGAGTTTACTATTCTGAAAAGAGCGAACACCTGCACTTCTTTTCCGAAAAGAAATGAAAGCCGCAAATTCTTAAGATAACTGAAAGTAATTATAAAAGAAAAGAAGATAATTTTCTTGCTAGAAAGTAGGAAGCCCTCTCCATGTTTCTGTGTACTGGCAAAGCTTTACCAACTTGGATAGTGCTCTGCCAGTTTTTTGTTTTACCATCTGAGAAGTTGGCCTGGCAACGGAATATAATGGATTATCAGTGCAGCGCTCTCCCATCAACAAGGGCATTCCTTAAAATGCCTAAATACACAGAAAACTTCCTTCACTCCTCACTATACACACCTCAGTAGGTTGTATTTAGGTTCACATTCAGGGCTTGTCGATCTCATTCCCTTCTCTAGTAGCTTCTCCTATGAACTAGAAAAGGCCTTGTCTGTGTCACCATGAAAACCCAAATCAGCTGTTAAACCAGCAGACTATGACCACTGCAAAACTTGTCTAAAGAAATTACATCAATTCACATACCAACTGTGAAAGCAGTACTTATGCATTTACCAATGTGATAATCTAATTCTTCAAGCTGAAAAATATTTTTTTCCTTTATATTAGCATGCAGTTTGCTTTTCCTCCAAATATGTGAAAATGAGTGATTAGGTGGAGAACAGAACTACCCAGAGATAATGATTTCTAGACAGCAGAATATAGCTTAAGCAGCATGTTAATTTCTTGAATCACAAATTTCCTATGTAAAGAAGTTTTTCCTTTATTTTATTCTATTTCAAGCACAAAAAGTAGGAATATAGATTTTGAAGTTATGTATGACAGCTCACAGATGCAGATGGTTTGTAACTAATTTTAGTCTGCATTTTCCATTCAGATGAACAGATTCTAATGTTAGAATTTCCATGATACGTGAAGATGTAGATAGAGTTGTCTTGAGAATCAAAAGTTATTTATAAAGGTGTCGGTCTGCTTTGGATGGAGAACTGCAGAAACATTCTCTTTTCTCCACACTGGTGCCAACACACTAGGAAACAAGATGTTTCAATACCAGTGCCACCAATCTGTGTGTCATTGAACACCTGTTTTTACATGGTCTATTTGAAGATTAATTGCCTATTTTGCAACAAAAGCTTCTTGTTGGGAAACCCCATCCCAAACGCTGCTTTTCCAGATCATTACCCATAATCTAACCACATATACAACACAGTAGTTATTGAGTAACCACATTTAAATACTGCCATTTCCAAGAAAAAGACAAAAAATTGCTATGAGTCACTGTCATGGCTACAGTTGACTGCTAAGTGTTTTGCCTTTAATGCACCCCAGTTAGAGCTGATGTACAAATTTTAAGAAAGAGGCAGTGTAAGCTAAACACAAACTTCATTAACAAGTCCAGGACATTTTACCCAAAAAAATTCCAGCATCTGGGAGGAAAACCAGGCAAATGATTAATTTCAATTTTTGCATTTTGCAGATGCAGCATATGTATGGCATATCTTGGTTGCAGTATTCTTCATCACTTGGAAAGATTTTTCAGTGCCAGAAGTCTGAGAACCTGATGGGACTGACAGAGATAAGAACTGAAGGTATGTTTGGTCAGAGAACTTGTGATGACTTCAGCATTTACAAAGAAAATGCAATGCATTTCTTGGCTTTGTCCTCCAAACATTTTCCCACACGAAAACCTTTTCAGTCTCAACCAGCTCCAAAAGCAAGAGATTTCTGTTCACATACAAAAGTCCTAATGAGAGCAGCTTGGCAGGACAAAATCTCTATCTGAATGCTGAAAATCATCCAGCTTTACAAAGCAGGCCTGCACCCAATCAGAGAAGTGCACTTGAAGCATTTTTATTTGTGCACACTTAACTGAAACTTATTTTTATTTACCTTTGTATCTAGGCCAAGCACAAAAAGCAAGTTTGTATTACCTGCTATTAGTTGTACTGTATTAGTGTGATGACAGCACTAGTAATGACCAATTTTTCTTTTGCAAAACTACTTCTACAAGTTGTTTGCCAAAAATGTTCAAATTTTGCCTAATCTTTTGCTCAAGATTGTGTAAAATCTGTGTGCATTATCATACCAGCTTAGACTAACACTACTGTGTACATTCTTTATGTGATGCCACATATATTAAACTTCTTTGATAAACCAGTTGTTGTCCTCCCCATTTAATAGACATGTAAATACTGAAGATCCTTGATTGTGCTTTTCTTCTCGGTGCTCAGGTCTAGATATTTATACAGCATTGCACATCTCCAGTAAAACACTTTATCAGCACCAAGGACTCAGTCAAACAGAGTCTCATTTGAAAAGATACATACTTTGATAAAACAACAGGCTCAGCAGAACCTGGTTTTACTGTGGGTTAAGCTTGGCCATACCACCCTGAGAATGGCCAGCTAGCTCAGCTGTAGAGCATAAAACTGTTTGTAATATCAGAGTTGTGGGTTGCACTGGGGGCCATGTAAATGATGGGGTGACCCTGTCCAGCTGCTCACCCTGACACTCCTTCACTCCCCCTTCTCAATGTGATGGGGGAAGAAAGGAAGGTCAAAAAGCCATCAGTGGAGACAAAGATCTGGAGATCACTTACCAACTGCCGTCACAGGCAGTTTGTGGATTAAGGAAAAGTGAATTTAGTTTATAATAGAGTTGGATGGGAAGAAACAAAGAGAAAAGCTAAAACACTTTTTCCCACCCTTTTTCCCAGACTCAACTTCATTCTCTGTGGCCCCCTTACCTGCACAGGGACACCTGAGATATACACAGGAATTGACTGTAAAGTTAAGAAAATGTTTTTATGACAATGTAGCCGCATCAGGAGGAGAGAGATCAAGGTCTCAGGTAACCCCTGGTTTCATCTGCGAGTTATTCAGTCTGTCTCATTTTCATAACTTTGTGACAAAGTAAAGCACAAGTGTGGTTTTGAATTCTAGCATTATCTTTATACCTTTGTATTGGGTTTCATGCTGGAAACTCCTTTTATGAGCATTTTAAGAATCTTGTTGTGTCTAAAGAATGAAGAAATCTTTGCTACTTTCGCAATGTAACATTAATCCATACTTTCTAAAAATTCTTCCCTTCCTGACTCTAAGATGCTCAGTCATTTATATTAAATAAACTTTGCTGTGGACCTCTGTGCCAAACCAGTGTTGCAGTGTTAAATGGTGAATATGAGAGATTATAATCTTGGCTACTACATGAGACTGCAATTAAAGTAATCTTCAGCTGCTACTTGCTTTTTCTTATTGAATGGAAACATGACATTTCAGGGGCTGTTAATTCCCAGCCTTTGCTGCCGTGTTCTCTCTCTGCTGCTGTGCTAAGTCAGAAACAAGGCAGGAAAAGTTTCGCCCACAGGCCTGATGCGAAGGTTAAACTCAACCATGGAGTTCCTAAATCAAGGGAAAACTTATGGTTGAGTTTGGGCCATTATTCAGCACAGAAAATTGGCATTTATGTTAACTCAGTCTCAGTGCAACTGCAAACTCCTGAGTTAGAGCAGTACTACCAAAAGTGAGTCTCCTTTCTTGCTTCAGTCTGTGATCTGCAGCTTGGACGTGGATGGCAACACACAGCAGCCCCACCCTGCTCAAGGTGCAGGGCTGGGCCCAGGAGGAGCTTTATTGCCATAAAGGGCAGTGGAACAGCCCCACTGGTGGGGAGCAGCTGGGACTGCAGTGTTGGACTTAGTGCCAATGTGTTATTGAAGTAAATCCTGTTTGTGGGATGCAGGCTGAGTCTCTCTGTAAGGGTCAGGGCCAAAGAGCACATGGCAATTCAGCTGGGCAGAAGACCCTGGGTTCACTGAGTGGCACAGCTGAAAGTGTCATAGTGTCCTGCTTTGACATTGGCCAGACGCCAGGCACCCATGAAAGTCATTTCTCACCTTCCTTTGCTACAGTTGGGCAGATGAGATAAGGACTGGGAGAAAAACACTCTAAGGACAAAGTAGGTTCAAATTTAAAATCATAAGGTAAATTTATTATTAACTGAGTCAGAAGAGGATAATGAGAAGTAAAATAAGCCTTTAAAATATCTTTTGCCCCTCCCAGCCCTCTTTATCACCAACAGCACAGGGAGACAGGGCATGGGGCTTTTGACCAGATCATCTCCAAGATCTTCTGTTTGCTCAGGGAGAGGAGTCTGTTCTCTGCTATGCTGTGAGTCCCTCCCATGGGCAAACAAGTGTTCCCAAAACTGTTGTGACCTGAGTCACTCATCCACAGGGTGCAGTCCTTTGAGGATAGGCTGCTGTGGTTTGGAAGGAAGGCCCCTCTCTCTATCTCTGGAAGCAAAAGCCCCCAGCAGCAGCTCCTTATCATCACTAGAATAAAATTGCCTGTGTGCTGTTTTGATTTTTCTCCTTAAATATGACATCACAGAGGTGTTACCAACCTCTCTATTTGGGCCAGCAGCATGTCCATCTTCAGAGCCAGCAGAGATTGGCTCCGTTGGACATGGTGGAAGCTTCCAGCAGCTTCTCACAAAAGCCACCTCTGTGGCCCTCCCCAGCTGTGCCAAATCAACCCAGACAGGTAATGAATGAAAACCAATCAGGCTCTAACTGCAACTGGGCCAGCAACTGCATTAATTGATACAAAAAGATATAAATAGGAAAGGATTTCTTTTGAGTGAGATACTTTGTAGATTATTAGAGTAAGAGTTAGTTTGCAAGAGGACAGGAATTTAACAGGTAAGGGGTTTTCTTTATAACAAAGTAAAAGAAAGATAAAAAAGGGTCTCTAGATAGTCTTTGCTATTTCAGCCTTTTCCTTCTAGCTATTGTATCTGGTTTTAGGCAAAAATGTTTTTCTACTTTATCAATTCATTAGTAAGGGAAAAAGTTAGGAGATGTTAATAAACTATTGTAGTTTTCTGGAAAGCAGAAAACTACATTGCTAAATGCAGAGGTTTTGAGGGGCCAAATTTGAAACCAAAGAAAGACAATTGGAAAAGTTTTAACCTTTCATTTAGCAAACCAGAATAAAACTAGAGGCTTCCATTTTGTTCAATTTAATCATGGGGTTTTAATTACTCTATTTTGCTTTTGTTCAGCATATGTTATCAAGTCTAATGGGCCAAATTCTCAGTGGCTGAGCTGTAGACTTATTTTTTCCAGTTTTAATCGGATTTTTAAGGAGTAAAATGAAGCCTCTTTAACAATAGAGCCCATTTGCACTGCTGTCTCTGTTTTTATTAGAACCAAAATGTAAGGATTTGTGTTTTTTAAAATTCAGAGGTTACTGTTAATAGGAAATACGTGGGGAAAGCATCTAATGGTTTTTGCATTCTGAGTACTGCTACTGTTTAGAAATGAAAAGTGTTTCTGACATTTTTGCAGAAACTTCTTGGACCCCTTAGACTTAGCGTATATGGGAAGAAAATATTCCACTTGTCTGAAAGTTGCACTGTTTCAGGTGAGATAATTGCAAAGTGCTATTATTACTTCTACTAGTAGTATGCTACTTCCACTAATAACATGCTAGAATAATTGGTGTTTAGGAACAGAAATTATAAATTCAATAGGCAAATAAATGGTATTTCATTTCTGTTTTAAATGTCTGCTTTTGAACTAGACTGTATAGAGTCTAGGGTTTTGGGGATTTTTCCCCTCAGTGAGGCAACTAGAACAGTAAATCTGATTGATAATGTAATTTCAAATTGTATCATTTGAAATTACATTATCATGTGTCTTAATATATCATAGGTGGATACAGCTGCTATCCTATCTTGGCAAACGCACAGCCTTTAACTTCTGGAGACTTATAAGGTATGACCCAATATGAATATTTTATCAGTCTAAATCAAACTTCTTTCTTTTCCATTTTGAGAGTTACAAGTGCACTGATTGTTAAGCCCTTAAATGGACTGTAATACAACCAAGATGAGGGAGAACATTTATAAAAGTTTCAGCTTGCTGCTCTGTTTATAAAGTACTTCAAAGTAAATGCAAGTGACCTATATACCACAGCAAAGCATCAGTTTAACTGAATTCTACAATGAATAAAAAAAGAAATATGGATTTTTAAAGCTGGAATAGAATTTACTTACAAAAACTGAGGCTTTTAACGATTTAGGTGGTATAAAGGTGCATCTGTTTTTGAAATGGCCCAGCTATTCATAGTTTAATCATCTGAGGAGACTAAACACCCATTAGATCAAGTGAGTTTTTGTAACTCATGAGTGCTCATTAGGAGATGAGTTTCTGAGCTTACAGGTTTGAATATGGCAAAGCAAATATGCATTTGCACGTGCTAAGGTTTATACTGGTTGTGAAATGTACATTGGCCACACATCTTTGCCTGCTACCATGTGCCTTACAGCATTCATGTGCTAAGTGTGTTTCTACATGGGAAGTAGTGCCTTGACTGAAACAAGCAACTGCCATTAACTTTGTTGTAGCAGACACAAAAGATCTGTTCTGTCCCAACTCAAACCCAACTGATAAACTAAATCAGATATCAACTAAATCCAGCATACTGTCCAGGATCTCTTAATGGAATAGTCAACAATGGCCTTTGTGCTACTGGCAAGTAAAAGGAAATGGGTGAAGAAAAAACATACATAACTTGCTAATGATGGATTTCTGTATGCAAGCATTGCTCTTGGATTACAGGGTGCTCCCTGTTTCTCGATTGTTAGATACAAAAGGATTTTAAACTGGTTGAAATAATAATGGCTCCCATCAAAAGAGCAAAACAGTGAAAATAACTGGTGCTTACTTTTCCAGTATTAATGACAGAAACCTTTTTTTTTTTCCTCAAATGCTGAGTTCATTAATCTAATTGGTTTCTATTGTTGTATTGCAAGATGTCTAACCATGTGTATAAAGGATGTTACATTTTTGGTCCTGACTTTTTTTAGTGGCAACTGTTTGGTTCAGGGAAGCGTTTGTGATTTCCTCTCTGAGGTCCTGATACTGATTCCTGGCACCCTGCATTTGTAAACTGTGTGTGGTTTCTTTAGGTATTTTTCAGCTTTTCACTCCAAAGAATCTTTCTAATGAGATTTCAGAAAAAAAAGCAAGATTATAAGAATTTTTTTTTTAAGACAAGTAAATTAGCAGCATTATCACTTTGAGATTGTCAGAAAAGGGTTGAATCTCATGAAAATGATAGGAAAGCTACGCTTCACTGATGGCTAGGAAAAGCCCTGCAGACAGTGTCAAACAATACTTCTCTGATAGCTGCTTATTTGATTTGGAGTCATTCACTTCTTTTCTCTGTGGAGGTAAACATGACAGTTCTGCTGTTCTTCTGAGCAGGGCAAAAAGCTCTGAAAAAATCTACAGTCATATGCAATTACGTTCTATCCAGTCCTTGTGCATTTATTGCTCTGGTTTATTTCGGTTTTTGATAGGAGTTATTTTTCCTGGTCTCTAACCTGTTTTATACATAAGTGCTCCTTAGTTCACTCAAATTTCACAAAATAGGCTAGCGTTTAAACAATTTTTTTTAGTTCTTGTTAGTCAGCATTAGTACTAATTTCTCTCTTAGAAGTTGGAGTCCATCTAAAACATTCATCCTGCTAAAAGGAAATCTTAGAATAAGCTTTTCAACACCTTTAAAGCTTATTTTCCTAATTCTTTTTATTTTGCCTAGCGTGTGCTACATTCTTTATAATTAAGGCATGATTAGTGGTTCCATAGCTAGCATTCACCTACTGCTTTACTCTAAGTATCAAACCCAAGGAGATGCTGCCATTGGAAGAATGAGGTCCCATTCTTTCCTTAATGGATTTGGACATTTTTAAACTTTACCCATTGTGGAATAAATTCTAATTTGTCTTTTTAAAGAAAACAAACAAAACCCCCAACAGCAATTGCTAAAACTTCTTTCATGCACAAACTTTATGTCAGCAACTTCTTCAGAGGTGGCAGTTGCCTTAATATAATGAGACACTTGCAGCATGCTTCTACTCCAAGTGACTTTGAATTGCTGGGATATTGGCAAACCTGTCCAGTAGACACTCAGCTTCTCTTCCTCTGGTTCTAGTTCACTGCACTTCTGCTGAGTCCTCTGTTTTCTCTTGTCATTTGAGAATCTCCTATTCAATGAAAGCCTCCTTTTGAGACTAATTAAAAATAAACTAAACTAGTTATTTTCTTTGAAGCAAACATGCCAGAAAGAATTGCTCTGTCTCATTAGTAATAAAGAGATGTCTGCCTTGCCCGCTGAGGTTTTTGCAGCTGATCTTAGTGTAGTTATAATATTTAACAACTGTGTGTATTGAAGATTGATTTCTTGGTGTTTTCCGGGCTACTTTTCTTTCCATGCATCATTCCATAGCTGTAATTACTGCTGTTGTGGTAAGGTGATGAACAAATGCTGAAATGAACCCTTTCTCATTTCTTATACCTATTTAATATAGACTAAAAGAGTAACACCATACAGATGTCATAGTCACATTCTGAGTTCTTGATGCCATGGTGCTGGGTGCTGTAAATGCACAGTACTTGCAGGTAGGATGGATATAGGTTACTGTCTAGATGTGGTGCAGAACCATAGATTTCTTTGCCTTGTGTCCAAATGTCTCATTTTAATTTTCATTTTCTGAGGGTTTTGTTTGTTTGGAATTTTTTTTGGTTGATATGTGGTGTGGTGTTTTGTTTTTTTGGGGTTTTTTGTTTGTTTGTTTTAAAATCAGGGAGGCTCATATTATTTTGTTTTATACTTACCTGTGACAAAAAAAAAAAAAAAAATTGCTATGGTTAATGTCACTCGGGACTGTGCAGGGAGACTCTGCTCAGCTTTCTTGTATTGCAAACCAACCTACTTTATTTCCATTATCTCTACTCCAAGAATGCAACTCTTTGTAACGTGAGGCCAGAGAAGAGCTGTGTATGTGGAGAGCTCCATGAAACAAGACCCCATAATCTTTTGTTCATTACAGTCTTTCTAGTTGCACAATTCACAGAATGTTCCTTTTACCCTGACCATTAGTCTAAAATTACTTGATCCTTTTGAAAACATGCCTCTTGTGTTTGCTTCTTATGATTGTAAAACACTTCTTAGAGCCATTCTGAAAAAGAATTTTGTCAGTTCTGTCTCATCTGCTGAGATGCTACTGCTGTTTGCCAACTAGCATTTCTTAGCAATAAGAAAACCTACATGAAGGCAAGAGGGATTCATATCTACTCAAAAGTAAAATAAGTAGAAAATGTCAGTTTTTGAGGGAGGATAAACTTTTGAAGCCTTGTAAAGTCTGTGCTGATTTGCTGGTTTCCTGAATTACTGTTCACAGAGTGAACAATGAAGTGGCATATTTTGCTCTAAATTATTCATCATAGTTGAAATGAAAATGCACTGCAAAAAGCTTGAGAGACACTAAGCAATAAGCTTTAGTCAATAACAGTTGGATGATAAACCTGGAGAAATCTTAAAGAAGCACCAAAATGGGCTGTAAATTCCTGAACCAAGATCCCTGTGCTTCAGTGCTGATCATGCTGCAGCAGCACTGAAAATACAAGAATATTAGACATTACCAGCTAAGTATATAGAAATAGAAAGAATTATTTATGCCACTGTTCCTATAGACAAGGAAAAAGCTTGTATGTAATAATGTCAGAGCACCTCCAAATTTAGCAAATATATTTTATAATGATACTATCTGGAGTTTTCTGATTTCTTTCACATGAAAGCCTGAGCTAACTTTTCCATAATTAATACTCTTCTGTTATCTCCTTTCTTCATCAGTTCTTCAAGTTTTTGGTGAAAACACGTGCCTTCTGCCTTTTTATTTGTGAAGTGTTTAATTTTGCAAGCTACCTGAGACAATAATTTTTATATGAGGGGCTCTTTGATGCAGTGTGGCCTTTTCTGCCAGATGGCATTATTCAGTCTCTGCTTTAATACTGACAGCCTTCTCCAGGCAGAGATGTATTTAACATGGAAAATGTTTTGGACATAGTAAACAGAAGGCTGAAGTGAAGCAAGTTTAACTCATTCAAGTAATGAAATATCTATTTATGCCTGTGGTGTTTTATGCACATTGGTATTTCCACTGGAGCTTTCATATTAATACCTTTATCTGCTTCTTATATCTAATAAAAATAGAGTTCATCTGGCATGCTTTAATTTGATGCATTATTACAATTAAAAATCCTGGCAAGTCTATAAATCTGGCAAAGCACCACTCTCCAGGTTTGGAAAATAATGTTTTCCTCTCAACTTTTTGTTTTTAACCAATCAATCATTCTCTCTTGATATTACAAACTAATACAATCTATGATAAGTGGTGCAGGTGACCTTCTTGAGGGAAGAATGGTGCTGCTGTAATAAGTGAGCATTCTCCTGGCTTAATGTTGCTGGTAACAGAGCTCTGTGTGATTACCAGATGCACACATGTTCTTCCTAACCACCACATTAATGTCAGGGCAATGTGTGGATGTGATTATCATTCACTGATAGATTCAGACTGTTTTCACTGATTGACTGTAGGATGCTGTGACTAATGAATTAGTGTACAGAGGTGTTGGTATAAGGATGGAGGAGGGAATGAGATGTGATGGCAATTCAAGAAGTGCACTTCTATCATGAGTGTTTTCTGCATTTAACAGGGAAGACCTGCTTTCTATAAGCTTCCTTTTCTTCCAGCTGGTGTCAAACACTGAATATTAGCCTTATCTTTCTGGAGCTAGGACCATGAGCAAATGTCTCAAATGAAACAGCAGAATGAGGCATTCCTGGCAGCAGTGGCTCATTAATTATGTTCTGGATCTGCAGAGGTGTTTGGGGGGGGACGGTGCTCTTGCAGGTCTGTGTTGTGCTACAGGGAGGGGATAAACCTTCCAGTTCTGAAGCTTTTGATTGCTGTGTCCAGCCTTGCAGCTTCCTGAGCTTCAGATCTTTGAATCTGCCTTTCATCAGCCTGAGGAGTTGATGCATTTATGTCTTTGCACTAATCCTGAACAAATAACAGCCATTTTTGCTGTATCTGCTTGGATTCTAGTTAGCTTTTGTGTTTCTTCTCCTTTCGGGTTTTCTCAAAGAGCAGGGAAGAGAGGTCTCCCCCCACCCAATGAAGATGCATTCCTACAGCAGTGTAGAGCATAATAAGGTTAGACTTGGGTCTTGAAATATCTTCCTATCTTGCCCTTGGTCTGGAGACCCCATTAATGAAACTATATTTATGCTCTTGCCCTAGAGAGGTATGGACATTTAGATTTGTTTAGTTGGGGTTTTTTTTTTCCCCCTTACAAGACTCAGGAAGGTGAGGGAGGAGCTGCTGTTGCATATTGATGAGGTCCCATCTCAGTCATCTCCTCAGGAGGCTGAACTGGCCCATCTTGGAGCTGGGGTGGGGTGGGCTTACAGTGATTCTCAGCCAGGACACCCACGACCCCAACACATTCAGTGCATGTCACAAGTGTAAAAATGGCCACAGATAGGAGCAAAAATTCCCAAGAGCTGGACATGAGATTGTTTTGCAAGTACTTCCAAGACCAGCATTAGGACTTTGAAGGAGTACTTAAAAATCAAGTGAAGCAGCCTGTGTGCCAACTGGCCCTCATTGATTTTTCCAATAGAATGAGGCCAGAAAAAGACAATTTGCAGCAGATATTTGGCTGCACTGTGCTGGGATGAATGGCAAGTAGGTGGCAGCAGGACATACTGAAAGCAACGTGCCTCAAGATGCTAGGACTTGGCTGGGTCCCCCTTGTATAAATAGCCCTGCTGAGTGCCCAGCACAGCCACAAGAGAACGTGCCTGTGTTAGTGAGCTTCTAAGCATTCATTACTTTATTATGACTCAAATTATAAAAGTTATTGTAGAAGTGAATATTTGTAGCTTTTCTATGGTATAGTAATTAGCAGAAAAACCCCTGTCTAGCTGACATTCCAGGGGAGTGATCTGTCAATCTTTCTTGACAAATACTAGAATTTAAAAACAATCCACAGTGGACTAAAAAAAAACAACAAGTAGAGGCAAAGAAAGTCAAGTTGCATAATTTTTTTTTTAAATCATGTGTACTATGGAGCCTATTGCTAACCTCTTGGACCTTAGCTACATCTACACTAAAGGGTGTGACTATTCACTTAGAGATTGCAGCCAAACAATGCTGCTTTGCCATGGGATGCACAAGTGCTCACAGTCCATCCAGCCAATGTTTGTAACAGAAATGAAGTTCCACCTCAATGGCCCAGTCCTTTTGTCTCTGGGTTTGGTTTTAAATATGTGATCTCTCTGTCCTTTGTTATTCAATAGTACAGTGTCTCTGTATGTGTCAGGATTAACATTCATAAAGTGCTCTAGGCAAAATTCACTATCCACATTGCCAAATTGTCATGTCTGACTTCTTTATACCACCATTAAAAAGGAGAATTGAGTACACAAGATTTGGCTCTCCTGAGTTCCTGCTTTGAAGTAACATGGTGAACCTATTTACAAGTGCAAACATTAAGTTTCTGACATACACAGGCATATCCATGTAGTCACCTTTTCATTTTGTTATTCCCCTGGTATTACCCTTGTCCCTTTGAACCCTGTAAAATGCAGGCTGCTTGACCAAGATAATTGCTCTTGAACAATGCTGTTTTATTAACATGCACATCAGCACTACCATCCAGTCCTGCTGGGGCCTTGCTGCAGTATGTATGAGAGGTACATACAGAGCAGCAGAGAAAAACCCTAAGAGAAGAATTCAGATTTCTGCCAGCTTGCTTTTTTGTTAGGCATATATCAAAACTCTCCAGTTTACCAAGCAAATGTGAAGCCCTCAAGAGTATAAACCAGGGGTCAAAGTAGACTCTTGCACTAAGATTGTAGAAGGGATTTTCTGTTCTGCAGATTTTCTCATCCATGCACATTAGAAAACAGATGTTTTCTCCTCTGCCATTGGCAAAGAAATCCACCCTGTTTAATTGTATTATTATCCTGTGACTCAGCAATAGCTGTGCTATTGTATCTCAGTACTCTGGTTGACATTGACTGCTTAATCTCCAGCATAATATTTCAGCAAGTCTGGTAAGGTCAGCTCTTCTTAAATGAACAGCTATTTCTTACAAGTCTATCTCTCTTGATGGGGCACAAGGAAGAGGTGGAGCAAGAAAAGAAGTTATTTTAATATCCTTGTGAAGATCTCTCTCAGCTTATAGGCACCTTGCAGAACTTCTCATCACAGACTTTTGGTAAGAGCTGTGGTCTAGAAAAATGAGCACACACTTACTCCTTGTCATTCTTTCAGATAGCAGCAGTCTGAAGTATTAAATAGTTATATATTAGTATATATCTATATATAGTTAGTATGTTAAATAAATTTTAAAAAGCACAGATTTAAGAGATGCAATCAGAGTCACAATCAGGAGCACCACTAAGCATTTATTCTGCAATGTTCAGACCATGGAGAAAGCTGCACTTGTGTTTGCTGCAGGATCTCACATGTAGAGCATATACAAATGGAAGGACTGATTAATTAAACCAGGATAAGAGTATTGAATAAAATGAATAATGGCAGTGAAACAGTATCCCAACATTATTCTTTCATTTCCTTATGACCTTTGGCTCAAAGTGACAGTAGCTCTTATGCACTCATCTGGAAGCAGCAGAAATTTTAAGTGTATGTGAGAGTGTTTTTTAAATTAGGGACTGATGAAATATGTAAATCTGGGATTTTAACCTTTTAACCTTTTAAACCCTTTATAAGCTCAGTTAAAAGTTTGACAAAAATTCAGATCTGAAATTTTAATGCAGTTTTTTTTTCAGTGGAAGTGCCTTACCTGTCTGCCTTTTTTTTTTTTTTTTTTTTTTTTAATGCTGCACAGTGGAATTTAGTGAAAACTGATCCAGTTATTTTAGCAGTTATTTTATGGATACTCTTGCTTTCTGTTAGTGTACTATTTCTCCTAGGTTTTCTCTGAAATCAAATGTGTTAAAAGTGCTTTGACCAAGTTTATGACTAAGAATGGTGTGATACACAGAGATACCTGGAAAAATCAAAGCAAGTGTAAATTATGATTCAAAAAAAGACATTATTACTGTAGTTCCCACCCCCAAAAAGTGAACAAACCTCTTTTATAGAGAGACCAGCATGAACTGAGTGCCTAGAGAAAGGCAAAGCTTTACATGGTACTTGTAAAGTTCAAGGCTACTTTGAAGACTGAAATTTCTTTGATCCTGTTGGTTTAGCAGGGAAAGCAGTAGCAGCATGCCAGGCTCTGGATAGGCAAAAAGATTTTGTGGATATCAGCAGTACTTTTTAACACAAATTCACTTACTTGCAACTAAAAAAAAAGTGCCAAAAGACACTTGAGTTGAAGTTTACATTTATTTTAAAAGCTGGTAAAAATGCAGGCACCTAAGACTTAAGAGCAATTTATGTTAGAGTTAGTTCACTTTATGTAATCATGACTAGAAAGAATTACTGATTGTAGCAAATTGTTGTTTGCCAGCACAGTACTTTCACTTTTGCTGAATCCCTTGTAGGCAGTAGTTCCAGTTTTTACTGCAAGTATTTTAGCCATTTCAGATCAGAACTCAGAAAGGATTTCCTAGTTAATTTATATCACCTCCTTAATACTTTATATAAGCTAGTATAAATTAGTTTTCTCATTATTTTATGTGTGAATGGTATTCTAAAAGTCTTTCTTTTTTGACTGCTTCAAAACCCTCTATTAATTTCATAACCACTGAGTATTAATAGCTTCTTTTTTTTTTTTTAGCTTGGATTGGATGATCTTCTGTCTTTTACATGTTCTCTCCATTTTCCTTATCACAGTTTTTTTAAGAGTGGCACTGAACTGCCAGCCCACATCTCTCTTTGCTTCTTTGTTTCTACCTGGTAGAAGAACTTTCAGATCATAGTTTGAGTTAACAGGCTTTTGAGTTAACAGGCTTTTATATTATGGTATTCAAGATCATTGTATTTTTATGACTTCGTCCTTCAATACAACTTTTGTAGTTGACAATTTCCTGTTTATTCGTGGTATGTAATTCCCCATACTCTATGTGTAAGCCTCACTGGAGCAGTCTTTACAATTCTGGCTGTGGTATCTGTGTAGAATTCCTGTATTTTTTCATTAATTTTTTAATTGTCAAAGCAGAACACAGATCTTTGAGGTCATGAGCAGTCAGTGTGTGCATATGGTGTAATCCTATCTGCAATGCTATATGTGGCAATCAGATTGTCACATGAACTAGAATAGATGAGTTCCCAGAAAGAACATTGATGTGCTGGAAGGTTCTAATGATGTTGCCTTTTTTACCTTTAGATGGGCACTGTTTATAAATAACTGGGGAACATAGAAGTTCTGCTTGACCCAGATCATCTGGATTAGGAAAAATTATTTCAAATGTTACTCAAAATTCAACATTTCTCATATCCAGATGGAAAACTAAATATGTTAACAGTTGTTATTTGATTTGATATGGCTAATTACTTCTTTAATTTGTTAAGCTATTACATAGAACAATTTAGTATGGGGGTTAGGTAACAGGTTATGTTTTGTCCTTAATTTACAAAACTAATGCAATTTGAATCTTTGAGCTTTTTTCAGTATTTGATATTTTGTATGAGTAAACACGAAAATTTAAACTAGATGTCAGTCTAGAGTTCATCTGCATTAGTTGCTGATTCTCTTATAATCATAGACCCCTCTCTTGTGCAATACTTTATCATCTTATTCCCTCCAAGCTTCACTTTGACACAATATCTTTGATCCGGAAAATGGGATAGTAGAATTCATCAAAGATATTTTGGATAATGAACAAATCACATCCAAAGGTGGTTTTAAAACATAGTTTTATTGCTGTACAATATAAAAACATTTCACATTTAGCTCTGTAGAGTAGAAGAGCAGTAATTGTTAGCACATCCTCACTGTGGTTAAGCACAGAAGAAACTTTACAAGATGGCACAATCCTGCTGTGAATCCTGATACAGGATCTTGCTGATGGCATGTTTGTTTTGAATTGGTGATTTGGATCACTTAAAGAAGCACTGTCAGAAAGTATTAGCAGAAGTGGGCTTAATCCAGTGTTCTAAAGGTGCAACTCAACAAAGTTTGATGGAAAGTTCACTCTCTTACTGTACAGCACAGTCCTTTGAAAAGTGATTCAAAGCTACCCAGGCACAAATTGTACTGCAGGGTTGTGTGACACTGGTCATTCAGCAAAGATGTGCTGCTAGTACAAGGTCTGTGCCTGGAGGAGTGACCCTCAGAGGTGTCCCAGCTCAAGTGAACATCCCTGCCCCACAGCCATACTGCCCAGTGGGGAGGGGTCAAGAAGGACTCTCTGAGGCTGTTGTATTCATGGAATAAAGTGCTGGCTCTAAGTCAAATTGCATACAATGGGAAAGGTGTTCTTGAGACTCCTTGTAACCAAAACCTTTGGCCTTTCATAAATGGGTATTGCAAAAGCCACATGCCATTCATGTTCCAAGCTGTGTTGATGCTCACTCTGTCACTGCTCATTTATGGGTTTTCAGAGAACAGAATGAATTTAGAGGAGTTCTTGTCCTGCCTATGGCTCAGGCCTTTACCTCCTTTGGAGCCTCCAACAAAATAACTCATTTGGTTTAGAGGGCCAGTGAATGTGTCATAGATCTATAGGTCTCCCTGCATGTAGTATCTGCTGTAAAACTCATATAGTGAATAAACTTGTGGAAATGATGGTCAGAACCCACTTGACATAAATTTTGGGGGTTTTCCCTCCACATGATTCACTGTTAACAGCGTAGGCCTGTCTGGTTAGTGAGCTTTCATGTGAGAAAAGAGTCTGCAGTAAATAGAATTTCAGTTTATTCTTCAACTGGGTCAGTTCTTGGCTACAGGCAAAATGGGTTATGTTCTCTGTGTTGCTGTTAAACAGAAGAAGCTGCAGGTTATTACAAATTGTCATATAGGCCCTTGACAGTGACCAGAACTTCATGCCTTATGATTCTGTAATGTACTAGTAAATAACTATAAGTAGCTTCTTAATGGGTCATAAATTATCATCAAATAAGGAACTTGTGACACTCCTGAGGAACAGGTAGGGAAATCTTCAGTGTTAAATTCCTTAGCAGAAAATAGCTTACTCTTAGATAAGGAAAAATAACATGAGGAAAGGATAAGAATGAAACAAACTCTTTGCTTATCTGGGCTGGACAGAGAATGCAAGGAGAAAGAAAAGTCTGTTTTCATCTGTGAGTCTGGGCCAAGTGCAGAAGAGAAATTTAAAGCTTCTAAAATAATATATAAACATAAAAGGCATAAATGTAGTGGAAGTATTGCATGGCTCAAAACATGTGCCAGTGCACATTTCTAGGAAGGCTTTAAGATTTCAAGATCTCCTGGTTTTTAGCAAGGTCTTCCCCACTGGTGCTGTGTTTTTTCTTTCATCAAAGCTTTTCTAAAGCCAGATCACTCAGCGTATTGTATCCACAGAGTGGGACATTCAGTCTGGTGCAAGTGCTAAATCCTGTGGAGTGATTTTCTTTTTGACCAATTTGAATTTCACAAATGGAATTTGCATATCTAGTGATGTGTATAACATAAACTTCTGACCAGGTTAAGAGGAGATGGTTTTTCCTTCTGAGGGCAGTCAGGTAACAATAAAGCCCCAGTAACCTGGTCTGAGCTCTGCCCCTGCTTTGAGGAGGTGGTTGCAGTAGAGACCTCCTGAGGCCTCTTCCAGCCTGGTCCTGTGCAATTCAGATTAGGAAGAAGAATATTTTATGCAGTAAATGAAGCTTATCCAAGGACAAGTTTGTGAATTGTCACAGTAGATTATTTGTTCTTGGATATTTTCAAATGATGACTTGGATTTTATCTAAAAACCCCTCTATTTTACATAAAAATTACATCAGGAAACTTAAGGCTCTTTTATAATGGGATTAGACTAATTTACTGTAATATTCTTGGTAACTATATAAATATTTTTCTCATTGAATATTTTTATTCTAGAGTGGCTTTTTTATCTTTGATTCTTGATTTTTTTTCAAAGACATTTCTATCCTCATGTATTTTATTAGGTGCAAAATGCACATTTCTGGCTGCTATTTACTCTGTGTACAGTTTGATAGAGATTAGGGAATAGCTCACATGGAAAATGCACAGAATTTTGCTGACGTCAGTTGAATACAAAGAATTCTCATTTGTTTTTTGCTCTTGTGTATTTAAATTTACTAAAATGAGAAATGAAAATGTGACTAGTGTGGTGTGAAAGTTAAGCAAAGGGTGTTTCAGACCAACCAGTTAAGTTAAAGGATTTATTACATCTGTATGAAAAACCACCCTTCAGATTCAATAGGGATTTAAATATGGAATAAAGAACACTCCTTGCTTGGCAAGTAACCTAACTGGATAGAATTGTGAAATGAACTGAAATCCTAGGAAGCAAACTAAAATAAAGAGACAATTTGGACTAAGAGGTTAATGATGTTAACAAAGATTCATTGAGGAAGATTATAAACTAGATGTTAGAGGAGAAGCAGGATCTGGGTATATCGAACTTTTCTGGCTAATGGGATTGATGTGGGAATGTGCTCTTAGTTCTGCCTCTATTTACAAGGTGGATGAGGCCTTTTTTCTGTCTTTCTTCTGTTACAGGCTGGTGGTAAAACAGCCTAGAAAGCTGTGCTGTGTCAAGCAATGGATATTTCAGTGTAAGGCCAGTAGTAGTGTAGAATGAGACAATGGAATCATCTCACAGTGAAATAACTGAGAGAAATTGGGAAAAATTTCAGAGGTCTTCAGAGATACAGGCCCAGCTTGTGAATTTCTTGCCACAGACCAAAAATAATCTTCCAATGGAGTAACATGTGTTCCAAACCCATCCTCTATGTTAGCAATACCTAAAAGTCAGATTGATTTCATGTGGGACCGTCCAAGATCTTCAGTTTTGTGGTTGATGTTTGGTACCCCATGAAGATTATCTGATGCCTCTGTATAGGATTGCTCACTAGAGAACAGAATTACTACAATTTAACAGCTGTGAGTAACATTTAAGTCAAGGCAGCCTTTAAAGTAAAAGTGAAAATGGATTTATTTTACTCCAGTGAAAAACTTTCTGAAGCAGTTGTGTTTAGAGACTGTGATGCAGAGGAATAAACAAATACTTAGAGCTTTATGGAGCCTTGTATCTTTTATTTAAGATATTTTCTCAGTTCTTTTCCATTACCTGATTGGCAAATTAAGCTAACTATAAAGATGTTTCACACAGCTCTTCTGGGGTTGGATCCACTTATTTCTAAAGCCCCATTCTTGAGCTTGTTATCTACAAAATAGATACCAGCTTGTGATGAAATAGTCTCCTTTGCATTCCTTTTTCTTAGCTGTCTTTCTATTTAATACAAACTCACTCTTAGGGTCCCTACTGATTGGAACTGCTTCACTGACACCCTAAATTTGTCCTGCCTGTTGGGTTCTGTCTGGTACAGCTTCCCTGCTGTCACATATTGGGTTCATATCTGATTAATCCATAAACAAAACTACTTGCACAATGAAAATATAGATCTTTGCTTGGAAAGGTTGACTTGGATACCATTTGTATCTCATCTGAGTGTATGAAAGTTCATGTACATATGGGATATAGGAACAGGTTGACTTTAAAACTGTTTTATTGTAGCAAGATATAATTAAGCATGATGCATGCAGGTAACTTCAAGATATTGATATTAACAGACTGGTTCATTTGATGATTTCAAAGCATTTAGTTGTATTGTTTGCTGAGTCCAGGGCCATGGTAAGGAATTAGTGTTGCATAATTTTTCTCACTAGTTTTTTCACTAAAACAAAAGAGCTGGTGCTCTTTCATTATCTGTGAAATGAATCAAGAAAAAAATGGTGCTTTGGCACATAGTGTTATCAAGAATAACTTATCTTTGTAAGTGTGTGGTCAAAGGGATCAAAATGAGCATGTGCTGGTTTCCACTGTTATCATTTGATACATAATGTGTTAATGGTAGGGAAAGCACTGGCCTATTTGGCTGCATTGGCTAAGGAAGGAAAATACATTAAATTTGGATGATTCTTCAGTACCTTGCTTTCATTAGGAAACCTGATATTTTAAAGAAATTCAGTTTCATATGACAGAACATTTTAGTAGCCACTAAAATGTGAAAGGACTAAGGCAGCCCTTCCTTTGGATTAGAAAGCTGAACACCCAGAATGCTAATGTACTCAGTCTTCTGCTTCGCACGGCTTCTTTCAGAGCTTGGAAAATTGTGTGTTTGACTGGCAAATGAGGCATGCTAAGATTGAGTGAGCAAGAGATGAATGGGATCCAGTGTGGCTCAATGGAACAACCCGATCGCAGTTTGAACACAAACAATTACAAAAATTACTATCATTGTATTACTTGTGGTCCAGTTTTGATAACAAGACAATATTACTTTCTTCCTTTTACCAGAGAGTTCTCAAGATAGTTAAAAAGCTATTATTTTTGTAGGAATTACTATTGCAGATTTATTATTGTAACTGAAGTATTTCAGAGTTAGTGCAGCAAGACCAGCAATGTAAATTTTCTCTTTCTTTGTGGATAATCTATAAAGAGATGTTTGGAAACCAGAGCAGAATCCAAAAAAAGGTCTCAAAAAGACTCTGCTGATACACTGCTTTATTTTACTGCATTTTTTACACCAGGAGTCATTACCTAGGTCACAAAGCCATTGCTAAATATTAACCTCTTTCATTACTTCTATCATACTTAGTAGTGCCCTACTTATGAATGTCTATTACCTCTGACCAGACCCATTTCTTTTCTACAAATCATGGTGATATCTAGGAGGTTATTAAGGTTATATATTCAGAAAGTCAATTTCCATTTAGAGAGTATAGCATTTATTGTTATAATACAAAGTAATTTATCTTTTAAGGATGTCATGTGTCACTGTGAGCTTTCCAGCATCTCTCATGCTGCCAGTTATGAGGAATAAAAATTGCTCTGGTGGAAGAAACTGAACATTTCAGTATAACAAAATTTAAAAAAGGTGCTCAGCAGATAGGAAAAAAAGATGAGAGAAAGCTAATTTAAAATAATATAGTAAAAATTTTGGACAAATTTAGTAGATCAGTTTTTATACTGAGAGTTTTCTGGGATCATGTATTGCACTGAGGTTTTTTACTGCTATACATCAAATTCTATTTGCTGCTTAGGTAGATAACAACAGTAAATGTTATAAATGAGACCAAAATCTTTAGCAAAGATTGTAAAATATTTCTTCCCCCACTCTGCACCCATCAAATTAGTTTGACCTAGTTCTCAAAACAACTAGGAGAAAATATCATGTCATAGTTAAAAATTTTAATCTATTCATTAAAGTCTACAGGGAATATATTTTAAGGAAAACATAAGTTGAATAATTTATTAGAATTGCTAAACACTTATTTCATTTGGAGCAGGATCTGAGGTCTACAGGGTACATGTGGAGATTTTTCAGTTACTTTATATTCTTTCTTTTATTTTTTTTTTTTTCTGACTGAAAGCAGGAGAAAATGGACCTACATCCTTATTGCTACCTTGTCTTAAAGATGTTTGCAAGGTATAATTGTCTCTCAGTTGGATACTCTCCAAGGGTGTCCTCTTTTGCTTTCTTTTTTTGCATTATGCAGCACTGGACACTACAAAAGAGTAGGGAACAAAATAACCTTATAGTAGGTAGGACATTATTATGTGTACTGTCTTGGTTATTCTTTTCTCCCTAAAGCTGGAAAGAAATGAAGCCTTCAACTGCTGTTTAAGAAAGTTTTTAAGCTTTCTAGAATCCTAGACAGAACCTACCAGAAGATTTCTCAGATAGTTTTCAAAACATTGACTCTAATTCTGGAAGTTCTTAGAAAAGAGTCTTACTTGTGAGGTCAGATGTATCTTTGATACATGGAAACATGTATTTATAAGGCAAATATTGTCATGTACAATAAATAATCTATATCAAGTGGCTGCTATGGTTGGAACTGTGAGGTTTGTCTCTCCCTTTCTTGGAGGATTTTGCAACCTCAGACTCTTACACATTGTGGGAATATAAAACTTACCAGACTCTGGAATTATGCTAACAGTAATGAAATTGAGAAAGTATCACTGTCATTTTCTTTAAATGTTTTTTCATTTGTGCCATTAAAATAGAAAAGGGAAAAGAGCTTTCAAATGTGAATAAAATCCAAAGGTCATGTTCCATCCACTGCCAAAAACCAAGTGCCCTTTTCTGATGTCTGTTGACTTTTAAGTTCTTGATATTTCTTTTGGCAAATTCCACTTTGAATTCCATTTTCTGCACAAAGCATAAGAAAATTGCACATGTTATGTGGCATAATGAAGCATTATTGTAGTTCTGACTTCTTATTACAGGCCTGAAAGTGAATTTAGCCAAGGCAAGCAGGCAGAAGTCATTATCATCTGATAGCTGCTAAAGGTCACAAGTGACAGGGCCACAGGCATTCCTTTCATTAGAATAACATTGCAGTTAAACTAGAAACTCTTTATTTTAGTGCTTGAAAGAAGTATAAAATTCAAGTGCATAATACCTTGAGGATAAGAAACAACTGTCCTTAGCTTGCAACTAAAACATCTCGAACTTCTGAGCTTCTGCAGCAAAATCCAAGATGTTCATCTTCGTTCCCATTTTGCCTAGCTAAACTTTTTCCTCTTCTACTCCTTTCCTGCAGTCCAGGCTCCTGCTAAAATACCCTATTCTTGATAAACATCATCAGTTAAGACTTGTCATGCTGTTACAGGATACCTTTTTAAACTGTTGTGAATACTGTTGATGTTTTCATGCCAGACCTTGAAAGCTTATACTATGCTTATGTTTTTGCTGTAAAAGTATTCCCAAAGAGCAGTTGACTATCTCATGGAATTTGGGAAATTGAGATGACCCCTCACAGAGGATACAGAATTGATTATGACAGGATTTTAATTACACTGCAGCTACTGGCTCTCTGAATCTCCTCTGACAATGAAATCAAGTCCTCACTGAGTAGGGTGAATCTTCAGCTATTAAAATTTAATGACCACAATCTCTTTCCTTGTCTTTAAATGAAAATTGGCTTAATATTGATAACTTGCATTTTAACTCTTTGCTCTACACTGTACTACATTACTGCAAGTAGCACAGGTGGCCTAGCCTGCTTCTCCACTGCCCTTTTTCTGGCCTTACTGAACAAAGGATGTGATGTTGGTTTGTCTCCATGTTGGCCCAAACAAAATGCTGGCTTTTTTGGATAAAGATTTCTGCAGCAAAGCAGGCAGTTGAAAGCAAATGAAACTATTTTCATCTGCCTGCTTTTTCTTTTCCTTAATGATCTTACCTTGAGCTAGGATAGGTCTAGCCATAGTAAAAAGGTATCTCTGATTCAGGGAGAATTGATTTCATTATTTGGTTTTTCTGAGGAGAGGGAGTGTTTCAATGTTTTGGGGGTTTTTGCCCCCCACCATATTACATTAAAAGATTTAATGTAACCTATATGTCTTATGAAAGAATAGACACATCTCTTTTGTCTAAATGTAAAAATCACAATTCTCCTTTAGAAAATAGAGATGACATTTTCTGTGTCACTCTTCTCTCCTCCCCACAACTCCACCTTGTCCAAAGCCATTCGCTAAATACTGGACTCAGGTTGTCAGAGCTATTAGAATAGTCACAAATAAGTTTTTCTAGGAAAGTAATTATCTGATAGGTCTTAACTTTTGTTAATTTTCCATGTAAAATATTTTATTCAAAAATGTGGAAGGCACCATCTCTTAAGATAGAGAAGTGATCTTGCTGTAAACTGCTTGCTCACAGCCTCCAAGTGCCTTTTCTGTTCGGAGAAGCTTCATTATGTAAAAGCTGTAATACACAACACTAAGACCATATTTCAGGGTTATCAGACCTCTGACATTTCATTCTGGTTTTGCTTAGTAGATGTTTCTTTTAAGGCCTATAATTGGTGTGAGGAAAGAGAAAACAAAGGTCTTAGAAGGTGCTAAAATTCAGAAGAGGGAAACATGAGCGCAGTGTAATGGAAAAGATTCAATTCTTTCAACCTCTAGCTTGTGTGTACAGAAGTCCATGAGGATTTTATTTCTGTGACTCTAAGCAATCATGTAGTAAATATTCAGTGTGCAGTAAAGCATGGGGATGGCAATCTGCAGTGTTTTGTTTTATGAGAGAAAGGGAATCCAAAATGTTTAGAACTAAAGCATACAGTTGTGCCAGGATGTCCAAATGGTTTCACAGGAATACTGGGCAAGTATTATTCAGATTAGATGAATTCTGTAGGATTCAACCAGCGTGAGTGCTAAGAGGAATTATTTTTACTTGTCTTCTCATCCTGACACAATGATTGGACAACTTTGCCAGTAAAGCACAATCTTTGCAGTATAGGCTGAACACAGAATATTCTGTTCAGTTGTGTCAATCTGACTTTTCTGCGTAGATCTGAACAAAAAAAGAGAGATATTAATTTCTAACTACATATTTAACCTTTGGCAAAATGAAGATGGAATTGTCAAGTGGGCCATGTAAAGATCTTTACTGAAGGTTAATTGCCTGTGCTATATAACTTCCTGTTCTACTGTACCTTACATGGCTAACTTGAAATCTGAAAAGGACTGATGAACAAGTATAATGGCTTGGACATCAGAGGGGCTCTTTCAGTTTCTCTTCATTTAGTGAGGACAATTAGGCTGACTTGATCTTTGCTTTGCTTCCCTTTCCCAGTGGCATTTGCCCAAGCAGTCACTGAAAACTTTGTCATTTGCTTAGTTATGTGGAGAACAGTGCTGTACCCATAGAAATGTTCCTTCAGATTTTCCCTGCAGATGTTATGGGGTAGCTGCAGGTCACTATAGCCCACTGAGCACCCAGATGCAAAAATCTCCAGAGGCTTCAAAACCAGAGAGTGCTTTTAACCTGCTTACCCAAGGTGTTACTTCTGTATGATGTCCACCTGATAAGGTCACCCCAGTTGGGTTACTGCTCTCTATAGAAATGTGTTTAAATTGTTGTGGGTGATTCATATCAGTAAAATCTCATGTAACAATTCAGTTTCTCTGACTAAAGTAGTTTGCTTTCATCCTTGCTACCAGAGAATCCAGTGCACCTATCACCCAGGGATTCTTCCTTCCCACCCTGGCAGAGCTGAGTTTGTCAGACTCTGTACCTGGTCCCAGGTTAGCTGCTGAGGTTTTGGTGTGCCTGAGCCCAGCTAGATGCAAGAATCAACATTTGTGTGCAACAGGTTTGCACACAAGGACACACCATCAAAATACATCTGGACACACAAAAATGATATCTGCAGTAACACTCACTGTATAGTAGCTTAATCCTGGGTCCATAGGCTGATAATCAGAGGAACACCCTTGTTCTGGATATCCCTGATCCTACTCAGTGGACACTTTAACCTCAGTGGAGTTCCCACACCTGCACACAACAAGGTCTCCCTGGTAGCTGGTCCCCACCCAGCTGGGCACTTGCTCTTCAGACCCACACTTCCCCATCAAGTGGCGCTCACAGCTCTCGTGCTACTTCAACTCTTCCTTCTGGTTCTATTCTGATGCCTTTGTGCTCAGACAGCTTTGATGCTCATAAATCCATTAGATACCAAGCTCATATGAATAAATAAGCTCTGGCAGGCTGTCACCTGGAAGAGACATGATTAGTTTTATTGCTTTGCTCTGGCTCTCATGGAATTTGACCTTGAGTTTGTGGGTAGTTTGGGATAATATCTTCTATGACTGAAAACAGATGAAATTAAACTTAAGGTGAATTCAACTCAGATTTTATATTAGTTTATGTAACCAGTTCCCCAAACATGTAAGGTTCCTAGCATTTTAGTTCCTTTCCAAATAACAGTTTTAAAGGGGTTTATTCAATGTTCTCTTGCCCAGAATATGCAGCATGGTGTGAGAAAATTCTCCTTGTTTTCCTTTCTCAGAACGGGATTTGCAAAAGAAAAAAAGAATTCTGTTGAAGTACAAACTTTGCATCCAGGTTTTGATGGTTGACACAAAGGGATACTTGAAGATAAAGCCCTATATTAAGGGATTTCATATCATTATGAGAAAAATATTGACATAACTGGGACCGTCAGTAGCAGAGCTAGATTTGCACTGAACTGTAGGTGTAGAAGAGGGGATTGCAGGTGGCCTCGCCCCTGATAAGTCAGCTGTACTAATTACCAAAGAAGAAAAACAGCCTTGCCCTTGATGGGTTACAGCTGTGACTAATAAATAAAAGGAGTGGGTTGGCTGGTCAGAGGGAACCTTGAGAAGGAGGAGCTGGAAGAAGAGGACTTCAAGGAGGTAGAGGAGCCCTGAGGAACCATCCAGAGACACAAAGAAGAGAGTTGCTGCTGCAGTAGATCTGCTGTGAGGTTAAGTCTGGATCTGAGAGAGTTAGAGCCTGCAGTCATAGTTGAGTTACGGAAAAGCCTGTGGTCAGAGGCAGCAAGGAAATACAGTTATATTCCAGTAGGAAATAACCAGCAGTCAGTCTGTCAGAGAAGCCAAAAGTAGGAGCTCGTGTAGTTAGAGTCAGGATGGGTAAGCTGTAAAGAAGAATAAACTGGAGCCTTTCTCCCATTTTTATAATGAGTGTCTGTGTCTTTGCTCATTTCTACTCCTAATGAGAGACCTGCTGCACCACTCAACTTAATATGGTGGCATGGGTCAGGTGGGGAAGGAATATTTGCAGCTACAGCGAGGTTAGAATCACAGCTTCTGAGATCAGAAAGTATAAGGAAGCTGGTGGAATACTTCCCCTAGATTGTGAATGTGAGAAAGAAGGAAAGAGCCAGGTGATGTTCTTGCTCTCACTTGCTTAACTGAGGAGCATATAGTAATTAAACTCCTTTCATCTGTGGAACAAAAAACTGTTTAGGCAGTCATATATGCCTCTGGCAAATCTTCATAAATCATTGTTCCTAAGTATGCAAGCATAGGAGCTACTGGTAAAAAAAAATTTCTTTCATTGGGAGACCCATATTAAAAACAAATGTTCAGAGCCAGGTCCTCCACTCTGTTTGCTTTCCTTTCAGCAAATCTGACCTTTTCATCCCCTCAGATTTACCTCATAAAAAATGCTAATGGTGTATTATATGTGCTATGTTTAGTTCTCTTCAGACTCAACTCCATTAGTAGAACAGTATGAATTGCACAGAATGACCAGTTACTGGAACCAGAAACATGACTGTGGCCATGGATAAACTCACAATTCCAAACAGCACTTTCACTGTATTGAAGGTGTTTCTGTGGATTGGTGCAAGTCCCTTTAAACAACTTTAGAAAGATCATTCACAGACACATTTTCCTTTGGCTCTGCTGTAGTCTTCAGGCAGAGCTTCTAGCCAAGAACTTTTGACCCCTTCTGCTGCTGTGATGGCATTTCTGAAAACTTAGTTCAAGCCTTCAGTGTCCCTGGGTCCACTGAAGTTAATTATGGCGAACTACTGTGTGAAAAAAGTCTCCTTCCTTGTTTCGGCATAACATTTATTGGTCTCCTGGGATGAGGAAAGATCATGATGGCATATTCAGGTCACTTCCTTGACATAGCAGCTTTAAGCTTAACTTCTAAAAGTTTGAATTCAGCTATGAGTTTTTATTGGCAATTGAAAGTAGCTAAAAAATATGATTAAATTCTCACCCTATGCCAGCTTGTCTTCCTTAATTTATACTTACTGAGATAAGTTGACTGCAGTTTAAATTTAAAAAATTTGCTGTCTTGGAATAACACACACAGTTCACTTAAAAGTGGGCTAATTCTGAAAGACTTGGTAATAATTTTTTGTTCAATGCCAATATCCTTTCTTCTGTCTCGAGCTGTTTTGCGGAGGTCTGTTTTTGTGAAAAGAAGTTACAACTATGTGTCTCTTTGGATCTAGTTCTATATTATCATTATCACATTCTGCTATTAAAAATTTAGAATTCCTAATTAAAAAATTAATAAAAAGACCAAAAAAACCCCCAAAAAAATTAATTCCAACCCCAGACATATTTAGATACTTTAAATCTGTTATACACTGCTCTGGGGTTAGGGGGTAAATTGAACAAACTCAGTTTAGGCAACTGTAAGAGACCTTGTGGCACCATTTGCTACATTTTTTTGTTACAAATAAGTGTTGCATCTTTTTTCTTGATGAGAAACTATATTTTTAATGTAATGGAAAATATATTGCAGGTCCCACATCCAAGACACTTGGTTCAATTCTTTTTACAATAGATAAAGTATTTGTAATGTTTTTTTCCATTTACCAAGACAAGACCGTGAGAATGAGAAGAGCAAATACAAGTAGCAAAATGCAGCTCTAATCAATAGTGCCCACACATACAAATAGAAATGCACTAATTTCTGCAGGGTAGCCTTGAGTCCTACAGCAGATGTTGATTATATACTGTCAGTGAGAAAATAGCAATAAGCTCTTTTTAAAAATAGTATATTCTGCACAGTACATAAAAAGTACAGTATGTGAATGTGAGATGAATGAGAGCTGGACAGAGAGAGAATGAAGAATCAGCATATTTCTTATTGAATCTGCTTGATATATTGCTTCCTGTTACCTTGCAGGCTTCATTGTCTTGCTTCACTTAGAGAGACTGAGGGCAAGGAGAGAGAGGAAACTAATTATTAAATGGGAGTTGGTGGTGGTGAAGTATTGGTGGTGTTTAGAAAAAGGTATTTTAGAGTATGAAGGAACATGGCATGGAAAAACCCGTTGTTCAGGCCTCCAGTGAAGGTCCAGGTTTGGCTCTCATCTGTATCAGATCAGCTGCCCATTCCATACTAGGATAGTGCTCTTTGTCAGAGGCCAGAAAGGATTTTAGATAGAGGTTTTCATAGGATGGCTGTCGGTGGAGCTAGGAATCAGGAACAAATACTAGGTTTTCTAAATCCAAGAGGATTTTTATAGAAATGGCTGCCATGAAGTTGTGGTAGACAGCTTTAGACACAGTGTGTAAGAAGTTTCTTTCTAAAACTGGTAGGTTTGAATTCACATTTAGTCCTGTAGCATCAATGAATCCTATTAAATGTTGAGCAATTTGCAGATTCTGGTAAAATACATGTAAGTGTTAATCCTCCAGCTTAGACTAAGAAGAAACAACCAGGCTATTCAGGACACCAGTGTGGAAATATGAAGATAAATAAGGATCATGGACTAACCTAAAAGGGTTTTACAACAGGAGCTGTCCAACACCAAGGCTTTGGCTTTAAGCAGCAGGTGTGGACAGAACTGCAGTCCACTGGCACTTGCTGTTTTGTTTGAACTTCTGGTTGTGGGCACTTTTTATTCCCTATGTAATCACTCTATGTTTTACTGCAGTGAACAGGCCTTAGTTCATAGACTGGTATTTCTCTTCCTCATGCTCCTGAAGGTACTGTCTTGGATTGTTAGACTCAAAGGAAATGTGATCTTTGGAAAAGCACAAGCAGTCTGCAGTCTGAGCAGCACCTCCATTCAATTCATAAGCCCTATGGTGACAGTTCTTTGTGTCACACTTCTTATCTCTGTATTCCATTACTTAGCTGCCAAGGGATTTGCATCATTTAAAAGAAAAACAATACAAATCTCAAAGCTTCTTTAAGACTATTGTGTCTTATCAATTATGTTCAGTAACTCTGTTCTAATTCTAAAGGCAGTTCTCCCACTTGTCTCCAATTCACTGCTATCCCTTATTAATAGTTTTAGTTATCAATTCATTCCTCTGAAAACTGTTTAGTCATAAAATATTCATAATTATAATGTTGGTGCTATGATTAAAGTCATGTTAATACTTCTATTAATAAAACCTTCAATTGTAAGTGATAAAGTTTATATTTAGCTAGAATTTGTCATAAAAAAAAACAGACACAAAAACAGTTTTGCACAATGAAAAATATTTTGTATTAAAAGATGCTGCCAGGTATTTTATGATTTAAGTGTATCCTATAACCATGTCAGTGAGACATTGCAGAGCAGACAGTAGAATTTAATAGCTTTTTCTTGTTACAAGCATATTGTGTTTCCTTTTCTAAACACAGTTTCAGAGGCTTAATCTTGGTATTTATTCTCATCTTGGAAGGTCTTTCTGTTTTTACCCTGAGAGTAGAAAGTTTCATGCAGTGCTGGACTCCAAAATCTATAGATAATTGCTTTATGGAATGTCATGGTCATATTTGCACAAGTTGTTTCTGGGTTGGGTTACACCAACACATTCTCTCAATTTTGCAATATGTTATTACTGTGGTCCTGACTATTTCTTGCCCTTCAGGTCTGGGATAACACTCTTTATGTGACCAAGGAATAGATACATTATGTGGCCAGAAAAATAACCTCAATAAGAAAGAATCTTTTTCCTTTTCTGATTAAAACTGTGTTTTCCTTTGAAATGCTTCTGAGTAATTTCATTTATTTTTTGCCAGTCAGTGGTATTAGATCAAATAATGGCTTGACAGATTATAGTACCGTGTATTTCTTTATTTCCTTCTGAAAACCCCTATTTGTTTTTCCGTTTCTTTGTCAGTGGCTACTTTGTCAATGGTTTGAAATGTTTGCATACAGAATGATTCATCCTGTGCTGCCTGCTCAGTCTCGCACAGGTCTCTGTGAAATGAGTCCTTCTACACATTAGACAGAGCTGCAGAATCCTAAAAGCAAGTTAAATTAAATCTGGATAAAGCTGTGGTTTTATTTGGTGCCCATGTTGAAACAGATCTGAAAACAATGAAGTAGTTGGCTGCATGCAGATCCCAGGGCATGTGCATGGACCCTTTCTTAGTCTCCTTGGGCAGACACAGTATGTAAGGTCAGTTCAGAGGAAGTTCAGTTCTCCTCATATGCCATGAATACCTAAACACATAAGCAGGAGTCATATATGGGATGTTCTCAAAAAATATATTAGGAACCAGAACTTACACTTTTGAGTCCATGGAATGAAGTCCACAAGTGCTTTCTGCCCCTCTTGGAGTTTTCAGGCTGTTACTGTTATGGCTATGCTTTGATTGGGAAAATCCATGGAAGAGACAGTATGAAGGGGGCCATGCTGCCTCCAGTACTGTAACTTCACACTGGACTGGGATGAAATCTGTGCTCTGTCACATGAGCTCCCAGCTTTGTCACTTGGCAAGCAGCTCTGGAACTGCTTCTCAGTAGGACGAACCCACCAGCAGGAGGTGACCAAAGCTGAGGGGAGTTACTGTCACCACCAAATCTACTTCACACTGAGACCTGGGAGAGCCATATGATGTTGCACAATACCTAAAAGACGTGCAGGAATAGTTTTTGTGACCAGAGATAAAAATAAGCATTTTAATAGCTTCTTTAGTAGGAAAAAAGTAGAACATAAGCACTAAACCGTATCCCTTTTAAAATGTTTGTTAAAAGTTTATTGGACTTGAATTGTCCCAATGCTTTCCCCTCTTCTGCCTTCATCAGCAGGGCCAGGTCCCTAAACTGCTAGAGATATTTTTTGACATGCCCAGGTATTTATTGGCATGCACTTATTCTGATATTTTCCTTTCATGTAACATGAGCCTGCAATATTAAAACAGACCCAGGTTTAAATGATGACATGATTAAGAATTTCTCTCATGGAAAGATGCTTTCTGACCAAACAGTGGGTACTGCAATGAATCTGTGAAATGATCATTACTGTGAAATATTCTGGAGGGTACTCACTTTGATATGAGCAATAGGAGCCTGGCTGATTTCTAGCAATTAATTAGTACAACACCATATGTTAGCAGACACACAGCAGATGTGTATGTGTGTGTACGTGGCAGAGCAGAGTAGAAAATTCTGCAGTTGGAGTTAAAGGAAGAGAAAAGACTAATTTAAGGCAGAATCCAAGAATAGCAACTTTGATTTGTTTTCAAGCAGCCTTTCTGAACACTTAAAATGTTTATGCTTTTACTGTGGTTATTGGTAGGTTACTTCTATTTGTGTGACTTCTATTATCTTGTTACATGATAAGTCAGACATCTTTTTAAACTTCCACTGACTGGAGGCACACATGCCAAAGCCTTTGTGTCATACAGCAATTTTTCCATGTGTGTCTATCAGTTATATTAAAAAAGGAAATTGTCTCTGTAACCCAAGCACTAAAATATGCTTATTCTCTATGTACTTCTTTTAAAGTATTTAAACCATTGGTTCAAATGAGATTGTGTTTTTCTAACTGTAGTAAATGATTGTTAGTATCTTCCTTTAAACCAGGTATACTTGATTCTCAAACTGCTGATTGTTATGTCCCATCTCCTCAAATACTGCCAAATCTAAGAGATTGAGGAGTCACCCAGGTTGAGATAGAAGAGTCACCCAGTGCCAAGGTAGATCTATCACCAAGATGGAGTTTAAATAATAAAAGGCAATATCACTCTCATTCTATTTTAGCAACAGTCTGCATGAAGTGAGTTTTTAGGAGATCCATAGGGCATGTGAATGAATAAGTACAGTTTGTGCATTGAGCTACTTGGTAGCCTTGCAATAATTTTTTTTATTTTCTTAGAAGTCCAAGCTTTAGTTCTCCTAGAAAATTTTACTGTGTTTTAGGGTGAGGTGCAGCCCCATGGAAGATGCTGTTTCCACGATTCTTGTGAGTTATTTAAAAACCAAGCAACTGGAAATCACAAGAGCAGGCTTGAAACAGGGACAAAGTACAAGAAAGGAAGTAGCTCATTTAAAGAACATTCATAACAGAACAGAACCTCATGTTCCTGAAATCTTATTTGTTCTGCAGTGAATCTCTTCTCCCTTGTCCCTACCTGGTCATTCCTTTTTTTCCTCTGTGTGCCATTCAGCTCCTTGTATATCCTCAGTTGCTTTTCTTGTCAGTTACCTAGAAGAAAATTCTTGCATAAGTAGCACTATTTAAGACTATGTAAAAGATGATTGATCTGGCATATAGACAATCTAAAGGAATATAGGATTTTCTTAGTCCTTCTTAAAACAAGAAATCACACAATGGTTTCCTTTACTTTTTTTAAAGTTTTCTGGCAAGGTCTTAGAACCTTAATCTTTAATTTTTTGACTCTTGCCATGTGTCTGTCTATTCTGTTTTTTCTCTGAGGTTTGTTTTTTTTTTTTTTAATCAGTGGTTTGCTTCACCACTGGTGAAGGACCATCAAGGATTACCCTCTCCCCACTGCAGCAGTGCTCAGGGCTTTGACTGAATGACACATCAGTGTTTAAGTGAGTCTGATGGGTACTAAGTGAGAGATCAGAATATAATCACTACATCCTCAGAAACCTTCTAGGAAGCCAAAGTCAGAATCTTTACACTCGTGTAAGAGCAAGGTTGCTGTGGATGGAAGGGTTTGTGGTTAATTATATGTGTATCTTACATGGTTAAAATGCCATAATAGTTAGATGGGGATCAGGTAATACAGAACCATCCCCAAGAATAGAGAGCTGCCATCAGTTTTGTCACTTGATGAATGGAAATTTGAATGGAAGATGTGCTGTGGGGAGCCTTTAACAAGAACTTCATAGCAGGAGACTAATACGTGTTTGCTGTGTCCTATGGGATGCCAGTGGATCCGGTTAAATGTGCTGCAATATGAGGGAGATACCAGCAGAGGTCATGGAAGCAGGAATAAAAGCATGGAAAAGGCTGATGGACTAACAGACAATCTGTGAGGGGTAGAAGGTAAAGGCTGCCAGGGAAATCAGATGACACAGAGTGCAGAGTACCAAGAAGTATTCAGTAGATCACAAGCCTGTATAATATACTGCACTAATTGTAAACTTAGTGTCACCTTCTCAGAGACAATCCAAGCAATAAATACAAGTTATAAGGTCCATCAAACTCCAGTGCAAAATTATCTGCTAATAAGGTGTAACTGAATCATCTTGTGGATGAAAAAATAATTAGGAAGATATTTGAAAAATTAAATTCAAAAGCAAGGTACCATTCATGCCAATAAGAAATGACAGGTTTTTAATAAAGACCAAATTTATATTCAAGGAAAAGCACTTAGTGAAGATAAATTAAATTTGTTTATTCAGGCTTCTCTTTGTAAAGTTTCAACATCTATGTATGTAAGTTTTCATGATCATATATAGTAAAATTGTTTTCATTTGGTTATTGACATATTGAAATTACTTCTGGAGATCAGGAAGCTTAAGCTTAATTACTAAGCAATTACATTATATTTATGAGGAGAAACTTTCAAAAGTCTGGTTTATGTAAATATATTAGACAGCATGCACTGTGCCATTATTTTTGTAAGGCAAATAACGATAGATTATGTGATTTCAAGTCTAGTTGCTATTGTAAATAGTTAGACAGTGTTTTTACAAAAATGTGGGATTTTACTAAAGTAATGGAGCTTGAACCAGGAAATAGGAATCAAAGAGCAAGAAAGACAGGAGTAAACTTTTCTAGCTTTCTGTTGTATCTTCTACTACATCAACAAAAATTACAAATCACTGAAATGTGAAAGTGGAATATTTTTAAATACCAAATCAAATACAGGGCAATTCTCCTAATAGCCTTTTACCTTTTAAATGGTGTTTCAATTAGTATTGTAAAATGAAGTCTAGTTCCTTTAGTAAAAAATCTTTAGTTTTTAATAAACTTGCTGAAATGATTGAACTGAAAAAATGGAGCCAAACATTTAAACAATGTTCTTTATGTTTTTAGGAGCACATTTCTGTGCTTCTAGTTTGGGTAGCATAATTTTCGGTCTTATTTACAAATGTACAAATTTTATTTTTTGGAGATTGCTCATCACCTGAAAATGAGAAGTTTGAGGCTTTGCCATGGTTTAGCTAGTGTTTTAATTGCTGACAAAAATAGTCTACATTTTCTATTTTTTCCTTTTATAAGAAAAGCTAAAACCCATATATTTTTGGTGGAACTGAAGTTGTGGATGGGAAGTCTGTGTCATTAGAAGATCTTTAGTTACACTCTAATGGAGTGGCCTTGCTGTATTTTGCTGACACTGCACAGGAAGAAAGGCACTAGCACTTCTTTTCTACAGTCTTTTTTTCAATGTAACTGGTCAGCTGTAAATGAAAATAGACCTGGACTGTAAAATGAGCACTGAAAATGATCCCTAGATAGCTATTAAAAATTTGTCCTCTAGAATCTGTCTTGTTGTGATAAAGATGGCAGAAGCAAAATCAATTGCAAGACCTTTCAGAAAAATGACAGATTTTAGAGATATATATGAATATCTGAAGGGCAGAGAAACTTTAAGTTAGAAAACATAATTTCTAGCACTTCCTTTTCATATCTGCGTGGGCAGGACTGGAGTGATGGCAGCTGTCATCAAGCTTGCACACTATAAGTGGCAATATCATCTTATGAAAATTAGTATGTTCTGTGACTTCTAAGACTTCTGCTTGTGGAGTCTTAGATCCTAAGCTGTAATTGCAATTAATTACTTATAAAGCTATAAATTTTTAATTATTGCTTTTTAAAGAAATAATTCACTGCTTTTAAAATGAGATTCAAGGTGAAGTCTATCACAACTTACCTAAAATTAATTCTGGAAAACTCAGTTGCATGACTAGGAAAATAACCTATAAGATGTGCACTGCTAAGATCCAAAGTTAAGCTTTAGGTATTGCCCTGATCAAAAATGAAGCTTGTCAGCTATTTTAGAGGCAAAGAAGTGATCCATTTAAAGGGTGATAAATTTAGCAGTGGTTGACAGAGTAAATCACTTGGAGTGAGGGCAGCACCAAGAGTCTTTAGGGGCTTTGTCAGCAGCTCATGGTCTTTTGCTTCTGAAGCAAGTAATGCTTTATATCATGTACATCCACATCATCTGTATCAAAGATGTTTTGAAGCAACCAGCTAATTCCCACCTGAATTAATTTTTTTGTGAATACCTATGTTAGGAAAAACAGTGAAGCATGAGGAATGCTGCCTGATAAACCTTGACATGAGCAGTGGTCACACTGCTGTGACTGGGATTATTTTCAGTATGTGTGAACTTTCTGATGTGTGATCCAAGAGTTCACTCTCACTGCAGCAACAGTACAATTCAGTTCAGACAGTTTCTCAGAAGACAGAAATGACAGAGGCCCAGAATTTTTCTTGCCAGTGCTCACAGGACAGCACACACAAAAGTCTGAGCATTTGATGGTGTTGGATAGCAGTGATGCATTGTAGCACTACGGGCAGGTGCCTTCTAGCTTTACCTATTTTAAGAACAAGTAGCTGTATTTTATAATAGCAGGGTACAAAATACACTACTATGGGTTCCACACTTAGTTTGCTACTGCCTGAATAACACCCAGACAGCTGCCCCTCTGTCTCTGCCTGTGTGGTGTGTGTGCCCCAAACAGAAGGGAACAAACCATACATGAGCAGAAATTGAAGTTTTCAGTTTTGAACAGGAGCAGAGGTAGGCAGTCATCAAGTGGGTGGGTAAACATCACCACGGAGGCATCACTGGTTTTTGACATCTCTCTACCTCTCAAGAAGCCTCAGAGAGGTCACAGACAAATGCTCCATTATTTTCTTTGAAATAAATCAGAAGATGGAGATCTGGGGAGATGTCTAGAAAAAAAAAAATCTGTTCAACAAATTTCATTAAAGTTTTGACCCGAAGTACATTTTATGGACTAAAATACGTGGGTGAAAAAAAAAAAAAAAAAACTAGTGCCAGAGGCCTGTGACAGAACCTACTGAGACTTTGCAAAGATGGGAGATTTCCATGACACTTTGTGATGTTTTGTGGATATAAATTTGAGCAACTGAACAATCTATTAAAATTTGGCATGTTGTGTCTCTCATTCAGAATAGGTGGAGTCAGATTAAGATTCAGCTTTGGGAGATAACATTTATTAGTTCCATGGGGATCTGTGAGTAGAACCAGAAAAATACTTGGAATGGTGAAGAGAAGTTGTATCTCTATAAAATGGAGAGTAAATTTTACAAACTGTAGATTATAATTTTCTCCAGAAAGTTTCTGAGAACAATGTTCTTCAGGAAAGCTACAGTAATGATTGTTGCTTGGAACCAGTTAAAAGGATTTTTTTTTTTTTTTTTTTTTTTTGTTACTTCATTGGGATTTTTTGGGGGGATGATGGTTAAAAATTCCTTATCAGTTTGTACTGCTTTGCACAAAGAATATGAGCTGTCCTGCCTTCATGGTACCATACCCTCAGGGTAGGTTACTGCCTGTTATTTTATGAGGTGTATTCAACTAACTCTTTGTATTAAGGTGGGAAAGTAGATTATTTTTAAATAAATTACTGTTGTTTTCTCAGATTTTCCCCTCCCTTTCCAGGGCAGTATTTAAAAATGGAGCCAATTTTGTCTATGTTAGTCAAAACCTTTATTGTGTTAGTGGCCAGAGCAGTTGGTGAGTTAGATGTCACTGGTCAAGTGAGCTGTAGGAAGAAGCTCAGAGTACTCAGTGGCTTATATTTGAACCATAAAAACAAGTACAATAAATTCCAGCAAGAGAAAAAAGGTCCACATAAAAGTAGTCTGTGTAGCTTCATGTGGCTATTCTTGGAGTCAAAAACCTCCACCTAAACAATATTCACATTAAGGTGATTTTTTTAGGGGGATAAAAAAAAAGAGATAACAAAAGTACAGAATGACTCAGAGCTAGCCAATAGGAAAAGTGGAGGATCCACCCTTTAGGGGAATGAAATTGGTTATGACTCAAGTGTCTGATACACTGAGCTTCTATTTAAGCTCTGATTTTAATAGGGGAAAACAATGACAGGAGGTTGAGCATTTAGGCTGCAGTCTGAAACCTACTGACCTTGACAAAATTATGCTTATTAATTTGAATGCATGCTGAATTAACCTTGTTATAAATAAACATAAGGACCTAAAAAAAGAACTGTATATGAAATGTAGCCTGTCAGCCTGGTGATATGCAAATGAAGAGGACAGGACCTAGTTTATCAACTCACCATCTCTTTGTCACCCCTTTACTATTTAGATCCTTAGTTACCAGATATAATGAAGTAAATTTGTGCTTAACAAATGAATATTGATGAGGAAATGACTCATGGTTTTTAACAATTTATAATAAAGAACATATAGGAGGGTGCCTGATTTTATGAAGATATTACACAACTGTATGCCAAGGAATTCCTGATAATAAACCTCTTAGACATAGAGGAAAGCCACGACCTGCTCTTGAGAGCTTTTAGTGCTTCCAGTGGCTTTCTCCCTGTTTTTTGACTGAAGTCTAAACTCTGAAATTTAGTTCATTCCAGTTTTCTGGTTTTCAGTTTTGCACAACTTCTGCTTGAAGAAAATGAAAGGGAAGAATTAACCATGATACTTGAATTTAATAACAAAGGTGTTTTCCTTTTGGCTGCTTTAAAAGCAAGTTGTGTAGAAATCCTTTCTGCAACCTGAACACAACAGGTGGTGAACAAGCTCTTTGTGTCAAAACCTCTTTACACAGAAAGTCCAACCTCTCTTTCTGATACAAATACTGTAACCAGTGAAGGGCACTGAATTTTCTTTATGGATTTATGAAAAAATGTGTCTATTAACCATTGGGGAATGAGGAGCAGTGGGAAACTTGTAATAAAATAAAAGGGGCAGCTGTGTAGTTTTAGGGGCTTGGGTGTTTCTCCCCCAGTTACAATTAAAATGATGCTTGCTAATAGTAACACTGGTGGCATTTGCAGTAACCTAATACAGTTCTTTTTTTCTAACTCATCCTTTTTTCTTATTGATCCTCTTGTTTTCCCCTCTCAGAAAACCGATTTTAAACTGGTTTTGCTAAACAAGCTGTGGCTTAACAAATTCTTTAACTTTAACCAGCAAGAAGGAAAGGAAAATGAAATTATTTTATATATAATCAGAATAGATGCCTCCATTTACATTAACCCATGACTATGAAAATCTTATTCCTTTTATTGACCATTGACTAAAATTTATAGGGAAAATCCCTGCATGTGGGCACTCATCCATGAAGCAGGCTGCTCCCTACCTGGCTCACAGCCAGGCAACTTGAAAAAAGGCTGCCTTAACTTGGCCCCCTGTCAAACCTCTTGCTTTATCAACCATTTTAGGATATATCTTGAAAGCACATTCAGTTTGTAAAGGAAACTGGTGTTGAATTTCTCTCTCTGGGCCTTTTAAACCCATTGCTTTGTTCTGTGTGCTAACGTTCTCTATTGGTTATGGCAATCATTAATGTACTATGAAGTGCTGCATTTATTTGCTTAATGTTATTCCAAATCTTCTCTAAACAGCCCTGAACCAGGCATGGCTGGCTGTGCCTGGAATGCTGACAAATATCAAAGTTCATGGATGGTCAGCAGAGCAATGAGCTATGCACCACCCTGTGTAGAACATACTGTGTTTCTGAAAGACATAAGAACAAATGTATTTCTCTTTCAGGTGGTCCAGAATGTGAATGAGGTTTTTTAGCTGGCAATAGCAGAAATTGATTAATTGGTACAGCAAATATGAGCTGCGTTTTGCTTGAGCTTTGGTCAGGGGCAGAGCAGAACACAATGACTTGTTTTCTGGCAGAAAACTCTTTTTGCACCTCATAAATTAATCAGTCACTTAAGGCTCACTGATAATGTTACCAGAATGTATAGGGGGTCTTGTTATATGTATTGTACCTGCCCTACAGCACCCATGACTCAACTGGAAATGGGTAAACTGCTGCTTAACCACCTCTATACAATTCTCCATCTTTTTTCATGTGAAAATATTTCTCTGCTTCTTCATTGGTTTTTTTGACTGTTTTTGCAGTTGCAGCTCTAATTTGTATTCTACTGGGTAGTGATGGTGACTAAGAAATATTTAGTATATTCATTTCATGAATTTTTAGAAGTACCTGGGACTAAGAATGGGTAATGAAGTACATAATTTAAACTGATAATATTCTCTGAGATTGTTAGTCACGGGAATTTCCTGTGCTTGTCCTGATCAACTTATTGCTTAAAAGAAATTAATATGAAGTTTCTATCTACAGATTTTTTGGGAAGGACTAAAAAAATAAAAAAATGTAAAAGAAAGGAAAAAATAATCAAATTTGATGAGTTGGTACAGTTGGCATACAATGTAGCTTTGAGATTAGAATGGTTTGGATTGCAAGGGACCTTTAGGATCATCTAATTCCAAATCCCCTGTGTGGGCTGGGACTCCTTCCACTAGATCAGGTTGCTCCAAGCTCTGTCCATGAAAACTTCCAGGGGTCTCAGTTTCAACAAACAAGACACCAGAGCTCGATGCAGCTTAGAGCAGTGTTCTCCTTGAGAGCAGACTTTCCTAAAAATCCAGAGGAGGCAGCAAAAGGCACTGGCATGATCAGGTCAGAAGCCAACATAATCCATCAGCCAGTGATGCAGTAAAGGCCTGGCTTTGCCAGGGGCAGAGGCCACTGAGCTGCACTCAGGGGTGTTGGCTCAGGCTCAGACCCATGTGAGTGGCAGTACATGGCCCTTCACACACTAAATTCCCTGACCTCTCAAGATGTCCAAGTTTAAAGTAGCTTGAAGCATGTAATTTTTTTAACAAGAAAGGTTTTTTGCTATTATTATGTTTAGAAACACTGTATTGCCTTTGCTGCAGGCAATAGGTAGCAGGATAACAGCACTGTGACTCAAGAAAGGATTGTTAGCAGTCAGTTGGAATAAATGATTGCTGTTACCATTCAGCTGGAATAAATGATTGGTGCCAAGAGACAGCTATACTGCAAGCTCTTCAGCTGCTCTGGTTCAGTGTTACTGCTTAGAGTTGGAGAGCCTTCCAAAATCCTGAATTCAGTCTTCCAGAGGAGTTAGCAGAATATGAGATTTCTACTCTTCTTGGGGAGTGAAGGGGAGAAGAAATAAGTCTGTGTTTAACGTTTGGCATAAGGAAAAAGCTGTAGTAACTCCAGCAGCCTGAGAAACAGTCATTGCTCTAGATTGTGGCATTATGAAGCTGCTGTCACTTATATGTTGATTAGAGGAGAAAAAGATGGTGAGAGGTTAAAGGAGTGGCATGTTTGCTTGTGAATTTTTGAATGTAGTACCAAATGCAATTGGCCACCTACAGACAGAATTCATTAATACAGAATTTTATTTAATGCTGCAACAGCAGGAATTTACTGAAAATAATTGGGAAAAAAATCCAGTCCATTTAACTCCTTTCAGAGAAAATCTTTCTTCCAAAAGCTGCTATGAATTTAGGACAAGTGTAGGTCTCATAGTCATGGAATGGTGGCCTATTTCTAACAAAAAATACAGGACAATACTTTAAATCATGCTATTATGGAGCTAGAGAGTCACTTTGTATTGTCTTATTTTTTGGGAATGAGGATTCCAATAAAGATTGCAGTGAACACTCAAAATGTAATCACAGGGCCCTTCCAGTTTTAATCATGCAGGTAGAACACAGTTTGCAAACTGGATTGTGGACTCATAAAATGTGTACCTTTAGCTTAGCTTTCAGGGTAGGATTTCAGGAAAGGTTGGACAAGGGCAGAGGCTGTTGGGAGTGGCAGTCTGCCAGAGGGGGGAAGATGCTTTTCTGTAGAGAATGAACCAGGCTTTTCCAGCAGTGTCACCTGCCCAAACAGCATCCAGCTGCTGCCCATGTCCTGCTGCTGCAGGACAGAGCCAGACCCAGAGCTTCTCCCCACAGCTGGAGGGTTGGCTGCTGCCAGCAGGTGCCCACGTGGCACCAGGAGCAGTGGGATTCTGCTGGCAGCTGCAGGAGGAACAAGGAGCAGTGCACTGCTCTTGATCTGTAACCATTCACAATCTAGCTCCTGTTCCTTCAGCTGTCTCTGAGCAGGCTGTGATCAAAACACCTCAGCTGTGCAGGGCCCTGGGAAGAGCTGCAGGTAAACTTCTTGGAACAGGAGTGTGCTTGAAAGATTATCTCAGGCTTGCAGGAGGCAAGATAGGAGAGAATAATGCAGGAAATCTTTAATAATGAAGGATATAAAAGCTTCAGTATATGATTTGGTCTGACAAGAATCAGTCAAATTTGAGGATTTACCACTACATCCAAATGACTTAATTTTTCTTTTGAACTTAGCAAGAAAATAATAACTGTTAAATGGTGTACAGGAAAAAGTAGCTGTCAGTGTACATGCTCGTTTGACCTTCCTTACAAAATAAATTTATCCCTGTTGCAACTGTTGGTTTCACTGCTCTTTCCCATATTAATTTCGTGGGTTTTTACGTAAAAGGGGTTTACTTTATTTGAACTTAAAATTATTTTCCAGCCAAAATATCTTTTTTTTTCTTTTTTTAATTCAATGAAGGTGCTTTTAAAGAACTTGGTAAAGTATATGGCTCCTTTCTGAAACTCTTGAAGTGTAAGAAGGCTGAATGTTTAGCTCTGCTCATGCCAGCTCAAAACCAGGTACAATACCTAGAAGAAAAGGTCATTACCTCTTACTGTTCAAAGGCCTTTGTGAATGTACAAGATGTGCTACACACTTTGTCATTTTCCAGAAAGATCCTGGCCAGTTATTCAGATTTAATTTTAGGCCACCAGAAACAACCCCTGCTTTTTTTATCCTAACTGTCAAAGAAACTTCTAATGCAACCTGTATTGGTGTGCTCTTCCATAGGTTTTGAGCCCAGCAATTGATATGCTGAGTATGTCCTGAGTTTGTAGCAAGTGCTGATAAAAAGAGCTACAGAATGGAAATGAGGAGAGGGTCAGAGGGAGCACTGGAACACTGCTTTGTAGACTCAAATATAGGTAGAAACTTTTTTGCATGCTGAAAGGAAGACATGATGTTTGTAATCCCTCAGAGACCGGAACTAAAAAATGCACACCAAAGTAGGATCATGCATAGAGTAAGGACTGTGCAGATCCTGGTGGTTTTATTAAACTATTCCAGTCCAAAAGCATGAGGGCAGATTCTTGACTCAGTGGAATGGCTCTGTCAGGAAAGGTGTTTGGGTCTGGGATCCCTGTGCCTTTGGAAGGGACTCACACTGAACACTGGTTGGGAGGACTGTAACTGTCTTTACTTTGCTTTCTGACTGACACTTCTTCCAGTATTAGTTTCCACTGCTGTACTGTTTATCTCTGGCTGGTTTCTGCCTTCTATACTGGCAAATACAGCTCAGTGTCTATAGATGGGTGGTTTTCACTGAAAAAACATCAGGTCCTGAAAGCAGTCTCTCATCTTCTGGTGAGTGTTGAAGTGGTAATCTGAGATCACATATCAGCACCTGCTGATTGGAGATTCATTGTACCTTGTGATGCACTGTCTTAAGTAATAGCATTTCAATCAATATATATTTGAAAACATCTTAGTTTTTCATCAAAAAAAAAAAAAACAATTTAGCCTCTTAAAAATGCCTTAAAATAGGTAAATTTAAATACCTTCTGACCTATTATTCAGTGCACATTGTATAATGAGATATTACCAAGTACTTTATGGTATGTCCTTGTGTTTGAACTTGAGAAAAAGGGCTTTAATAATTGTCCGGAGTTCTTTCCATTCCTAGAGCATTTCAGCATATTCTTTTAATAAATACCCATGATCTGTATTTTTCACTTTAGAAATACTGTAGAGTGGTTTACAAAGTTAAATCACAGGCAGCTCAATTTGTACTCTTGAGATGTACTGCAAGCAACAGCCTTGAGTCAGTATTGACTTTGCTTCTCACTGTCTCATTGAAAAATGTGTTCTTTTGATGTCTTGGTTAATTCTGAAGAATTCCAACAATGAAGAGAGGAAGGACAGCTCCTATTTCTAAGCCATAATTTCTTTCCTATGAGGCAAAACTTCATTACATATTTGTTCCTCTTCTTTCACTCTAACCTTGACCTTTTCAACCAAGTGTTTAATTCAGGATATTAATAATCTCACTATGTTGGCAATTTATGACCTTTTTGTACAGTTTGTTACACAACTTTGAGAAAGTTGACTTAAGGCTTTGTGAATACATAGTCCTCTGTGCAGGAGCCTACGGTTTGTTTTCCAAGGAAGCACTCTCATATTCTGTGACAATTTTCCCTCTACTGAACAGATTTGCCATAAGACCATTTGACTCCTTTGTCTGTCCTTGCTCCCAAAGAAATTCAGATTTTCAGCTGGAGGACTGTTGGCTTAACTTTACACTAGTGTGTTTATTTCACTGGAGGCTCTTCAAAGAGCCAATAACACGTGGAAAATTTTGTTAGCTTATGCAGGAAAGTACAATTAGGAGTAGGGGTTTTTAAAATTATTATTTGATTTGTGAAGACCAACTGGATTTTATCTTTAGAAGATGTCCACAAGTTCCAATCTTTATTTGGTTTCAATGCCTGGGGGATATTTGCGAATATTTCAGCTGTTTTATGATGCAATGATTTAGAAAAGGGCATTCACTGGCTCCCAGTGTGCCTGGCTTCAGGTGCACCTGAACCACACATATTCATATCTGCCAATACTGAATATCTGAATGAAAAGGAATTAGGTGCCCAGAATTCCTTCCTACAATACAGGCTGCTGTTCCTGGCTTCCAGTATGTTCACAGAATTAGTTTTCCTTTCAGGTGATTCCTAGGGTGTGTTTATGACCTTTTTGTACAATTTGTCTTTAATTTCTTTTTATTCTTGTCTAAAAATTTTTGCCTGTGGGATTTTTTAAAATTTTTGGGTTTTTTTTTTTCATTATTAATGAATAGAAAACCCCCACAAAACCACAGTTCAGGTGGGTATGAAAAACACCCTGTGCGTTCTTAATGGTTGGAGAAATTTTCTGTTGGAATCCAAGTGTCCATTTGTATGTGGGGTCTGACCAAGCTGGCATTGGCATTACTGGGTGCAGTGGCTGAGTAATCAATCTTAATTGTGATACAAACCCAGAAGTATGTTAGGATCATACTTATATGATGATGAATAGCAGAACATAACTGATGAACCAGCATAGTTAATTTCATCACTGTAAAAGTTATTTTAGAAAGCCTCTCCACCCCACAGTTGGCAATTTTCTCTTTATAATGTTTTATGCTTTTATTTTTTTCTGTTTTTAGAGGAATGCTGTGTAGTACGATTAACTTGCCAATTTACATTTGCAGTATTACAAAAAACTCAGTTGTTTGATTTGAGAGAGACTACACCATGTCCTGTCAAATTTTGTTTCCTGGTCTGTAACCTTTATGGTTGCTTGTTACATGTGGTGAAGTAAGATATTTGACATAAAGGGCAGCCAAAAGAGGATGAATTTGACCTTATAAATTAATGAATAATATACAAGTACCAAAATGACATCTGTGTGAAATTGTGTTCCCAATTAAGAGATTGACTGTAATTTTATTTATATGCTTTCTATCCTTTTTTGGCGGAGAGATTTTTTTTTTCTTTTAATCTGGAAGTTCTTGACAGAGAATAGGAGGAAGTCTGCTTGCAAATAAGGAGGAACACAGGCTTCAATGTCTACTGACTCACCTAAATAGTCAAATGCTGAGGTACAACATTGATAGTACTTTTGAAAATCAAAACTTTTTATTGATGAGAAAATGTAGCAGCAGTAACTGTACTGTATGGACAACGTAATCTGTGAGTGACATGTCTCTGCTTTCTCCTGTGCACATCATGAAACATTCTAAACTATCTATCAGTTTTAAACAAGTGATTTTTTTTTAATTCAAGATGAAACACAGTGGGCAGGAAGCCTTCAACACTTTTATAAAACATTTCCTTTTAATAGTCATCTTGGACACAAACTTACTACACAGAATATTCCATTAAGCAGACAAACTGTAAGCTCCAGAGTGAGATTTTTATAGTGACAAAGTTCAGTTCCATTACTGAGAAAATGAGAACTTGGTCCTGCAATCAAATCAAAATGTGCTGACTGTAGCACTGGCCTCCAGACTTAGTTAAACACTTTTAAAGAAAGTAAGTTAAAATAAGTTTTTAGGTAGTTTTCTTGTGTTGTAGTATAAGGTATGCCAGGAATATTTACATATCTCAAATTAGATGATTCATTTTATTTCTCAGGTGTGAATTGTTTTAAATTTTAATTTGATTGTGAAGTATTGGAATTTAACATTCTTATAACATGGATGAGTCTTACAAGTGAGACTTACAGTAAAGTTAATTTCCAGTTTGTGATGTCTATGGTCCCTGCACGAGGCATAGGTTTAGACCAACTCCATTCCATCTGCACCATCACAGGGTAGAGAATGATGGATGTAGAAGCTAAATGAGAAATGACATATGTATAATTTTTTTAGTTGTGCTCATGTAAGTGCTAGAGAAGAGAGTGAATCTTCTGTTTCTTCATAGAAGATGAAAAGAAAAACAAAGCCTCAAAGCTTGTGATATCAAAAATAAGCTTCACCACTCTATAAGGCAGCTGAGAAAGAAAAGGTCGATGTGATCTGGCAGTGAGAGCAGTTCTGTTAGGGTTTCTCTATTCATGTATATAAATAGCTCCCTTACTCTTAAAAAGAGGAGGAACTGTATTTTATCTTATTTATATTTATCTTATATTTTTCTAGAATAAAATTCTAAAACTTCTTAACAGAAGTCATGATCTGGAACATAAATGGCTGCTAACTGCACAGTAGAGTTTTCATGTGACAGATGTATTGCAAAATAGGCATGGTCCTGACCAAGCAGGATTTATGGCTGTGAAACTCAACAAATGTTGTAATAGTTTTTCTCATTTGAAGTTTATTGTGCTTATCTAGATTCCTGTGACTTGCACATGGATTATAAATGGTAGTGTACAGATGTTCTCACAAGCGTTAGTGCACATTACCTCTTAAGTTACTTTAGTGTTGTTAATACAGATGTAAAGCTATTACAAGACTGCTATTGAAGATTCTAGAACTTCCTTCCTCATCAGTCTGAGTACAGATTAAGTTCTTATTCTTTTTACAGACAGCGGGAAGACCAGGAGGGCCAAACATGCATTGATTTGTTTGAGAGTGTTTTATAATGTGTTTGCAATTGATAGTCTTGTTGGCAGCCAGGTTCCTCCCAGGCAACCACAGCCTCTGGTTCAGTTGCCCTAAGCAGTTCAGTTAAAGAAAACCCACATCAAATGACTTATCTGACTGATTGATCAAAATATGAATTTGCATATGCTTCTAAAAGAACCTGCAGGAGGCTGTTTCTATAAGCAAGAAGCACCCAGATATTCTAACTCAGGGCATCACTGGGATCTGACAGTGGCAACTAATTTGCATATTGTTAAATCATTAGATATTTTCCAACCCCATAAAATTAATTTGGCACATTTCAGATATTATCTACTTATCTCCACAGTGGCTTCATTATGCACCCTCAGAAAGCAGCTAAGGGAAGTGTAGGATACTCTGCTTTGCTTCTTTTGGCAAATTACTTTGTCAGCTGAAACTGTTTTTCCAGCACCACTGCCCCTTCTGGATCAGAAAGTGTGGATTGTTGTACTGGCTTTGGCTGGGGTGGAGTAAATTTTAACTGTGTTTTTGAATTGTGCTGAAAGCAGTGCTGCTAGCACAGGGGTGTTTTAGATCCTGCTGAGCAGTTCTTGCACAGCATCAGGGCTTTTCTTCCTCTTCACCCACTGAGTTTTTTCCCTTCTACTCTCCCAATTGTCTCCCCTGTCCCACGGGGAGAGGGTGAAAGAGTGGCTCTGTGGTCCTTGGCTGCTAGCTGGGGTGAAACTGTAAGAATTATGCAGGGAGCTGCTCTGTGCAGGTTTGCCTTGGAATTCTGAGAGCTGTTTTGTGTCCTTCTGCTGGCAGTGACCAGAGGAGCTATGATGACATTCAGTCTGTCATCATGCTGCAGATTTTGGCAGCCAAATCTGGTTGGACTTCCAGGGAGTCCCACTGTACTTAAATTAGACACCTGAAAATAGAATCCAAACTTCTCAGGTGTAACCTAGCAGTCTGGTAAGCACACAGTGACCTTCTTTTTCCATTTGGAACATAGAAGAGGATGAATTTAAAGACAGAATTTTTTTATGATGGAAAAATAATGACGCTTAATAGAGGTCCTACAGAAAAAGTGGTGGTCCTCCTCTAATTTCTCCAATATTTTAAACCAACAGGACAAGTAAGGGAGTAAAATACCACATCATGTGTTATTCTTCTAGATCTAGTAATTACTCAGTGTCTTATTCTGCCTCAGTTGTGGTGCTGGGATGGCAACAGAACTGTATCCTATTATGCATCCTCTGAAGCAAAACAAGCAAGGACTTCTGTTACTTGTACTTGATATTGCTTTTACAAGCAATGGAAGTAGATTCCTTTCATTTAGAAAACCACTCTGGATATTCAGCTAGTTATACAGATCAATATTTTATTAAATCAGTCACGTTGAATAAGCAGCATAAATCTAAACAGATGATATATCTTCTCACAGGATGCTATTGCACAGCAGTTCAGAAAGACCCTTACACTGCTAGTGTAAAGTAAGACCCAAGTCATCACCTGAAACCAACAGGGTGCTGGGGCCTCATGAGACTTTGCTCATTTCTGACTGAAATGGCCAAAGACAGCTCCAAGGACTAAGCAGTAGAAAAATTCTTGTTTATAAAAAGTGTCTTTCAGAGGGAGGTTGTCTGTTATCTTAAAGACTTGAGGGGATTTTGGTGTTTAGTCTTATGTTTTTATTCACAAGAAAGCAGATATCTTTATCTGGCTTATGTGCAAACTGTGTGGAAATTTACAGAGAGTAATGAAAATTGGAGTAGTTGGGGCTACATGACAGTTTTAACAATGTTAACATTTTACCAGGGTTTTCAAAAAAAAATTAAGATTGGATCCAGGCCAATATAGGGTAGATATCTCTTAACTAACATGACTTCTTGCTTATTTTCTTATTTTATGGAGGATTGGTACCACATAGGTTCAACAAAATGTAGTATTTAAGGCTTATGATCCATAAACTGCAAGGCAATTGTAATTTGAATTTTACTGATCTGTTTTCCAAGTACAATACTTCTTTGTGAGACAGAACATTTGTCTGTTCCTAGTTAGCAATATGAAAAATGTGCTTCTATTCACAATTACAGTCTGAGTTGCTGTTCTGATTATGGATCAGGAACCTTGATTTGTCATGTGATAAAAGCTGCAGCTCAGTAATGAAGTTGAGAAAAAAAAAAAGGAAAAAAGCAGAATATTTGAAGAACTAGAGTACTAGCTGTTAAAGCAGGAATAATTATACATTTCTGGTGTTGAAAGAACTGTGATTTTTCCCAGTATTCAGCAAAAACTTTTTCCACCTTTCAGTAAAGCAGAGAGGATGAAATGCAGGTAGAAATCGGAAACTAGAAGTGATGGTACTTAGGAAGGATAAAGTTTCATAGACTACAATAATAAAAATAAAATTAAATAAATACTTTTCTAATATTCCCAAATGACACAAAAAAATACAGGATTTTGAGTAATGGATCTTGAGTTACATGGGCTAGATCATTGCAAGGCAGCTCAGAAGTAAACACACATACAAAGAATATCCCAGGAGTCTTCATGTGAAGTGAATGCAGAATATTAAGTAGATTTGGACAAAATCTGCTTATATATAAGAAGCACTAATCCACCATAAGTTTTCTATCCTAGTTTTTATTAAATAGGGGACAGTACATGAAAACACCAGAGTATTACGGTGTGATCTGATCAAAATGTCAGAAAAAGTTAAAGAAAAATATTTTTTGATCTTAATTTTTGCATTCCGTATCTTGTAGCTAAACGTTTTTTGTGTTCTGGATTGTGCAGACATTATTTACAGCAGTTTTTCCTGTAAGTCCTTAATACCAGAATGAATCTATTTAACTGTAAAACAGATTTAGAGAACATGCATTTTATGAAGATAATAATATCTAGGCATGCCAGATACTTTATTGTTGTTATAAAATATTATTTGATAATTTTATGATCTTGTAAAGTTTATGCTAATGCTGCTCTACCAGGACCCTCCTGTGTACAAAGGGAATTAGAAACTTAGCAACTTCCCATCAGAGTAAATATTTGGTGAGTGAAGAAGTTGCCTGCTTTATTTTCGTACTGGGTATCAGTAACAGTGGCCAAGCCAGAATTTTCATATCACAGCACTGAGGATTATTCCCAAGCATACACAGAGACTCATTTCTTCTTAGTTTTCAAAACTTGAGCTGAGTCATAAACTATAGAGCATAAGGAAAGCAGTCAAGTGAAGAGAATAAACAGGACACAATGATGTGCAGTAAGAGTCTATGGGGCAGCTGTACAGCTGGAGCTCGAGTGGAAATAGGTTTCTGAGAAAACAACCAAAAAAACAAACCCCCAGACTGCATCTTAAAGAGGGTTCTGAGAGGGATTGCAATCTTTTACTGGCATATATAGATGGAAGAAATAAGAAATGTTATTATTTAGGAGTAACACCATGCTGCTTCTGCAAGCTAAGCTAGAAATCAGATCTGTGAGCATCCATAGGCAAGAAAACACAGAGTTGTTTTGGTGAGAAGCTTTTTCACTACAGCAAAAGCTCAAAATCCAGCAGCTGTGAATAACAGGAAGAAGAGGAATAAATCATATTATATGTTATAATAAAGCAAATCCATCTGGGATTAGGATTGCTGTTATTATTTCAATTAGGAAAAAATAAAAATATTTTCTTACTGGAATAATTACACTAGCAGAAAAGTTAGCAACTTTCCAGGAAGCTTCTCTATTTCAGTGGGTTTTTTTCTTCTTTTTCTACTTGGGTTTATTCCAGTTACAGTGTTGTATGTTGTAAATGCCTAATTTTGTTTTATTTCATTTCATTACATTGTTTTATAGAAAAGACAGATATTTTTATCTAGGCCCTCATGAAGTAATTTCCTCAAATTCTTCAAATACCCAGGTTAGGAACCTCCATTGTAGTCCAATATTTGGAGATGAAGAACAACTGCAAAACTTGGGTTTTTTTTCAATAAGCTGAAGGCAGCAGAGCAGGGGTGGGAAGGAAGAACTGAGTAAGCCAATCCTAGACCTGTCAGTAAGCTAAATAAATATTAAGCAACACACTGTTGGATTTTAACCATTTTGTATTCTTGAATAAGAGCAACTGAAAACTTACCTTGAAAGAGAAACCAACTCAAAAATGTTTTCCCATCTTTTAAATTATTACATGCTGTTTCTTTTTTTCTGTTAACTTTTCTCTAATATTCAAGGTAAGAAACTTACTGTGTTCTTGTTAGATTAAAGGGCTAGGCCAAAAGTCCACAGAAATACATTTGCAATTGAAATGTAATTTGCAGCAAAGAGAATGCTCTCACTTGAAGCAGTATTGGTTATTTATATGACTCACCTAATCAGAAATTAAAAAAAATACATTGCATTACTTAGTTTATTAACACCTCATACATATTTTGAACATGAAACACTTGTTATACCAACTCCAAATGATATTCATGGATTCCGAGTTGTCTGCTAAGGGATAGGACTGAACATTTCAATTGATAAAGGGAACCACAGGCAGCCTGGGAATGAAAGGAGGAGAAAGTAACTAACTAGTTCAAAACAGCCCTGCATTAATGGATGCACATGCTGCATTGCTGCCAGTCTTTAGGAAAAATTAGATAAAAAATTTGTGGGACTATGTAGCTAGGCAGGTCTGAACCTGCTTTGAGGCAGGAGAAAAGGAATGCCACCTTCCCTAACTTTAATTTTTTATGACTCTAATGTTGATTTATTCTTTGTTGTCTTTGTTTTGGTCAGCCTGAATGAGAGGAAAGACACTGGAACATTTTCTACTTTGCTTGCTTTGTGCTTAATCTAGATAATGAAATGCTTTTTCTGTTTGTGAACAGAAGCATATTTCTACTGAAGTTCAAAAGAGGCTTGGTATCTGTCAGTAGAAGTATCAATATCAAATTATAACTTTACAAAAAAGGTTGTGAAAATGTGTTTGTTCAGAAAAAGTTTTCAAATGTCTCTCATTGAGCAGGTTCTATATTGTATCAAGCTGTATATGGTTTGAAAAGAGACAAAGCATTCCACAAGATCCTCTTTCAGTGGAATGGCTAGTGATTCTCCATTTATGAGAAAATGGAAACAAAAGATGCTTAGGCTTTCTTACTGATCTGTGTGTTGTCAGTGGGTCATTCCAGGTCAAACCCAGCTGCTCTGCAGCTGACTCTGTCTGCCCATACCCTGAACCAGCTGTGGTCACCTTGGCACGAGGTGGGAGATGTGTGAGAGCGCTGGCAGAGAGCTTTCCCTTACGGTAATGAAGTGTCACAGCCTGGGAAAATGCCTTTCTGAGGAGGTGTCTGGACTGAAAACAAGCCAGGCACATCAAAGGACCTAAATCCCTGACAAGGGGTTTGAAAAATAGGTCTGGGCACACAAAGGAACAAGAACCTGGCAAACACAGAAGGGAATGAAAGTCCCTTAGGACTTTGCCATAGGATAATGTTGAACAAAATGTTTGAGAATGGGCATCTCTTCCTAGAATTCTGGTATCACTTTACTGAATGCTTCACTTAAAGGGTTTTCAGTTAACTATTCAGATATTTTCTGTCAACCGTTCCTCCTACACAGTCGCCACTTCATTTATCTCTGCCTTGAATGACTCTCTAAAAAATACCATTGGAGAATTATATGGAGTTGTGTTGTTTGTCACCTTCAAGAAAATAAAATCTTTTCATGAGTCAAGAAAAGTAATAAAGGACAAAGGGCTGGATTTGGAAGAGCAGCATATTCTTATTTGTTTCCTTAGAAAACTTAAAAATCAGAGAAGATATATGTGGGCAAGGAAACAAGTAGGAAGAGGTCTGGAGCTGCAAACTGTACTTTTTGAGAAGGCAGCTCTAGTAAAATAATCACGAACCAAAAGAGGTTTGGTTGAGTTGAATTTAGTGTAATTTTTTGAGAAATGTCAAGCATTTTTGTCTATGAAAGCAGAAATAAGAAGCAGTGCTTGAATTTAAACTACTCCAACCGTAGCAGTGCAATGAGGAAGACATCTAAAGATGCCTCCCTCCTCAAAGTCAAGCTTCTGAAATTGAGTACTCTTCATGACCTGGTTTTAAATCTGTTTCATTTGCTTGTGCTAGCTCTGGAGAATTTGAAAAACAAGTAAGAAAATTGGCTTGCTGTGTTTTTTGCAGTCCTGACTGTGGAGAAGCAAACAGGAAAACTCTCTCTGATAGTCCAGTGTATTTTTTTTTTTCAGCTTCCATTTAGATCTACAAGCCATTTTTTGTCAGCAGTGTGTAGTGTTTTGTGTGTTTGTGGTGATGTTTAAGGGCATTTTACTTAGTTTAGGCAATACAATTTGAACCCAAACTTCTGACATTTAAGAACTCTTTTCGTTTAATATCCTTGTTGCTTCTTTTCCCCACGAAATCACACCCTATTTTTTTAATACATTTGTTTTTCAGCCATATCCATTACATTTTAAAAGTATTTTAAGCAACTTTCCAGAGACTTTTTGGGTTTTCTTGGCATTGCTTAGAAGTCAAAATTTCTCCAGCAGGTCCCTTTATTCTGCCTGGCTTCAGTAATATTTAATACCTATCTGGTACTGGGCACTTGGCCCAAAACTGGTTTTGATCACTTCTAACGACCTGAATTTTAAATCTGAAGGCAGTAGAAGCTGTGGTGCTCAGAAGCTATGAAAAAATTGAAGACAAAAATTAGGTAACTTGAAAATTGCTGTTTTGGTCTTTTAGTTACGAAAAGGATTTCAGTTTTGCTTCTGAAGAGCCCTGCAGTGACTGAGCTCTCTGGCTGTGGTCTGGTTTGCAGTGTGAGGGCCAGGCAGGACCAGCAGAGCTGTCAATGTTCCCCTGCCTGTTCCAGGTCACTGACAGCCTGGAACTTGTGATTTTCAGTCCCTCTCTAATGGATTCATACACAGTTAATTACAAAGGGCCATTTTCCTGGATTGCAGCCAGAGTAAAGCTTTCTGAAAACCACTTTTCTACAAGTGTCTGAACTTCTTGCTCCCCAAAGGTGAGAACTGTGAAGTTTGCTGTTCGTGCACAGAGCAGATGGTGGCAATGCCAGTTTCTATAGGAGCAGCTTACATGAACCCTGGTGTGGAAGGTCAGTCATTGGGAGTGAAATGTTAATTAAAATTGTATACTTTGGAGTCCTACTTTTCTAATGATGGTGCTGGTTTAGTCTCACTGCAAATTCCAATAAAGCTGCTGCCTGCAGCAGCTCTTACCAAGTATCTCCTTGCATTAGCTTTCAGACATTCAGGAGTCAGACTCTGCAATTCAGCTAGACCTGTTTTTTTCAATTTTTCAGTGAAAAATAGCCTTTGAGTTTGAATTATTCCCACTGCATGAGGCAACTTTGGTCTGGCAGAGGCAATACTATAGAGGCATCTTGTGTCAGCAAAACCACTGTAATAGGAATCAAAGAGAGGACATGGTTAAAACCCTTTTAAATATTTTTTTTGGCTTGAAAATGGAGAAGAAAATAATAATAGGTTTATATTCAATTGTGTTTAATTTCATAATATGACACTGTTTTGTTATGTTAATTTCATAATACGACACAGAAGACCAAATTGGCTATTCCCAGACCACCAGGTGATTCATAAACACCTGAAAAGTCTCTGCAGTGGGAGCACACAATTTGCAGAGAGAGCTAGAAAACAGATTTTCCCAGGATAAACTTTTCCCCACTGATGAGTGTAATCCTTGAATAATCTTATGATCTTAGTGCAAGTCAATGCTGCTGCTATCAAGCTATGAATGATGAGTTCTCTGTAGATCCATGTCTTGAACTTCTCCACTCTAAATCAGCCTGATACTCAATTTTTCCCCAATTAATTAATAATCAGGAGACTCAAGGAGCAGAATGGATTACAGAAAGCCCGCAAATGAGATCAGATGCTTTTCCTAAATTAATTCATGAATAAATTTGAGATACTTCTCTTTCTTTTGAAAAAAAAAATTATGTCCTATTTTTCTGTCTTAAGGAAACTAAAAAAAAAAAAGAAAATAGAAAACCATCAACAGTTTTAAAAACATCAACAATTTTAAAATGAAACATTACAAATTTTTTCTTCAGTGGAAAATAGGAATGTACTTTTAGATTTAGGGATTTTTCTTACTGTTGTGGTGCTTCAGAACAGACAAAATATGTATACAAAATGTTTAATATTCACACTTAGTGGAGGTCTGAAGTTATACATTGCATAAAAGAGCCCAGTCTAAATAGTTCAGAGGCAGAGCCAATACTGATCTATATGTTGTATTTGGCTGTCAATATAAGTTACACAATTTCAGCCTGAATCATAAGGAAAAAATTCTATTTTGAGATTTGGGCAAATTACTTCATTACAGAAGTTGGAAAATATTACCTCTTGGCTTTTAGAAAATGGGTTTATTTGTTGTCCTTGTTCTTTAAAAATTACATGTTAAACATGGGGAATATTTTATTTCACAACTTTTTAGAGTCCCCACAGCTTTACACCTTTTGTTCTTAAATTACTGAACAGCTGTTAGGGTAGGAGGACTAGGGAAGAATTACACTTTGGGAATTGATCATGAAGTCCTAGAAACTGATGTCAAAGCTTCAGGGAGGTACAGAAGTGCAACAAGAGAGAATGATTTAAAACAAAACCAGTGTGATCTTGGGATCTTTAGAAATGTCACTTTTCAGATGATCCTTTGTATTCCTAAAAAAGGAAGCAGTACTTGAGACAGTGATGGCTAACAAGGTTTTGTCCTGGTTACAGGAGTTTGTCACCCCTAGCAGGTGGACGCCAAACATGTTTTCCAAATTCCTGTGGAAGAAACATGAGGGAGTGTTCCAAGCAATGTCAGGCAACAGCTATGGTTTACTAAGAAAATATAGCCATGGGATGCAGTAGAATCACACCAGTCAGTCTTGCCACCTCTCATCACCCCTGGAGTTTTGTTTTCAAGCAAAGAAACAACCTACAAGACCCACGGCTTGGGAACCAATCAATTCAATTCACTGTAGGCAGGAAATGCTGGATTGCAATAGCTCACCTTTTGTATGTGGCCACAGCACACAAGTGCCAATGTTCTGCTGCATCTTCCAGGCTTCAAAGTGATTTTGAGAGGAAAACAGGGCAGCGATTTGGGCTGGTGCACATGTGATATAACCTGATGTGTTTTCCACTGTTCGTGAGACACTGTTCTGGTTCTGTTCTGACCTGGGGGAGATGCAATGCTGAACTGCACTATCAGCAGGACTGGTACTGCTGGCAGCAGGGACCCTTGGGTTTCCATGCACTGTGACAGAGCTCTGGTGGGGTCTAAGGGATATGGAAGATGCTCACAGTTTGTGGGTGCATCAGTTGGGGTGCAAGGCTCTGTATCACATTGCCATTAAGATACTTCCTCTCCAGATTTGCACATTCAGAGCTTGAAGTCCTAATGCACTTTTATCCACAATAGAACCCCTCTTCTCCCCTCCTGCAAAATTTTTTAGAGTTCTGTGTGTCTTTAAGAAAAGGCAAATGAACTTGCCCTGTTGACATAATGGTGAATACCTTTAGGACTTGCACTGTGTCATTCTTTATTCTATGAGTAGTCCCAGGGAAAATTAAAAGGGCTGCAGAATTTGTTATAAACAGCTCATTTATTCAGGAGCATTTGCAGAAAATATTTACTGATCTGTTGTGAGGGATAGTGAGATTTTTCACATGTTTTAATTAAAATGAATGCTTCTGTGTTTGCATAATAGGCTGCTTTGCTTGCTTCGTTGCCTACTGGTTTTGCTCTTTTTAATTATTTCTTATGCAAGAATCCTTTTCACCTTCTCTTTGCTCTGAGCAGTTTGTTGTTGTTCACAGTTGTATTTTCACTGACAGCTTGCTTTGCTGTGTTTTCAGTGCATAAAGAGCAAAACATATATTTCAGTCTCAATTACTTTCATTTTAGATTAGGAAAACTGAAATACAAAGTGAGAACAAATATAAAATCTTCATGAGAGAGAAAGCAAAGAATCTCTAAGATCTGCAGTTTAAAAAACTCTGTAAACCTTTCATCTTTAATCCTCTTATAATGCTGTCACTGGCTGACAGGCAGGTGGGGAGATTTTCCATTTTATGGCACAAAAAGGACAGATTTGTGATTAAGGCATAGATTGGGTCTCAAAGGATTCTAGTTCAGTTTACCTCTTTTGATATAAACTTTGTACGGGTGTCAGTTTAGAATTCACATTGCCTGTATATTATTTTTTTTCTTTTCTCTGTAAGGATAATAGTTCTCTGTCTATTTAGATGTAATGGTATCAAAAGTTTTGTATTTTTCAGTGGAACTCTAGACTTTGCTGTAATGTGAAATTTAGGCCTCCAGTTCAGGGATGCAGTTGTGTATGTGCCTAATCCCTGTGGGAAGTCAGACTAACAGTGTGTTCAGTGTGTCTCCATACACCCATCTGATGTGGAAGAAGGAACACATATCAGAGAAATTCAAAGTATTAAACAATGCATCTATTAGCAATTTGAAATTTGCACAGTACAAACATTCAGTAAATTTCAGTGTTGGGTGTATGTTTATATTTCAGTGTGTTGCTAACTCTGTCCTACAAGCAAAAATGAATATTCATCTTTTAGGTGCTGCACAGACAGCAGTGGATATTTCAAGGGACACTTCAGTGGAGTTTAAAATGCATATCAACATTTTAAAACACCCTTTTTGGAAGCTATTACCTTTTACTCATGTTGTCTGGCATAAAGACGATATATTTTGATCATATTTTGTTGTTGTGGGTTTATCTCATCTTTTATGCTGTCCATCTCGTCATGACATCAGGTTCCTTTTCACCTGAGGTGAAACATGCCTTGTTTTATCTTAAACGGAGTTTTGTGCACTGGGCAGCTGTGTGACCCCTCATATAATATTCAGTCTTTCAGGCCTATAGTATTATATAAGCAAAGATGTCTACACCAATGAAAGAAATGAATTTGTGATGGTTTGGCAAGCAAAACATTTTTTATTTCCAATTAGTGAAACTAGGATGTTGTTTTTTAATTGCAGATTAAGAAACCTAAAGTGGCTCCTTGAGAGCTATCTGATGTCCTATACTACTCACAATTTTAATATTTACGAGACAGGCAAATTGTGTCTCTAGATGTTTTTTCACTTTTCCCAGAGTCTGTCAAATAGGTCAAGGAAGAAAAGAATCAACTGCAAGAATGGAAAAATGGAAAATCAAATGGAAAGAATGGAGAGGAGGCTTGAACAAATGGCCCTTGCATTTACCACTTGTCCCAATAGCAGTATCATCAGAGAAGTTCTTGGTAGGAATAATTGCTTGTCAGTGTGAGCCAATTTGTTCTGGTTTTGCTTGCAGATCATGGAGGTTATAGAGCACTCGAGGTGGCAAGTTCTGTGCAGGTGTCCAGGATCGCTGCAGTCTCTCTCTCCTTGGGACTTTTGTCAATTTATCCTAGGCAATGTAGAAACCATCCAGTGGATTTACGTTCATTTCCTCCTTTTATTCTTCTTCAAAGACCACTTTCACAAATACATTTTCTGTTCCTCATTGCCTCCAAATATGTATTTCAGTCTTAAATGGATTAAACTCAAGGGATGGGTGTAGAGTCCACATCCTTGGTTTCCATGGTAGCAGATGGAATTTCTTCCAAGATTGCCTGCATGAGTGAATATGAGGTACAATTGAAAGGTGATCACCTAGAGGAGGATTCTGGTTTCTTGAAACTGGAAAATCTTAATTTTATGTACCATTATTAGTCAATGATTAGGCAATCAGCATGGGGACAGAGAGACTAAATCTTGGGATTTTCCCTGCCCTTGAGTGTTCTGTTTTGACATGTGAGATCATATTTGCCTGCTGCTGGTAATGAACTGAGGTGATTAATATCATAAGGTTAATAAATAAGCTGAAAGAGCCTGAATGTTTGCTATAGGTTTCTATAGGTTCTGTTACCTTGAGGTAAAGGGACATTTTAGATTCTAAATAGGAGTAATGCAGTATATCTTTATAAGTCCTCCCTCAGCCTGCAAAAACACCCAAACCACACTCCCCTTGAGACACAGGGGTCTGTCTCTGTCTAGGGGTGGCATTCATAGTGCTTCCCTCTTTAATATGTTTGTGCAGTTTGCTAGACAAATTGAAAATTCAAAGCAACGCTTCACCTACTCTTCAGGCAGAATGATATTTCACAAAGAATAGTTGGGCAATGTTTATGAATATCATGAAATGGTTCACTTGCTTCTTTTCAATATTTACTGTAAAATATGTAGTGTGGTTAAACTGAAGATTACCTGTGAAGATGATATCCCCAGCTGGCACTTTAACCATTTAGTGGTAGAGGAAACATGTTAAAGGTATGAGGGAGATACAGAGTAATGAATGCTATTGACTCTTTATGCACTTTAATGTTTAACTTAAAAGTGTTACGAAGAGATGATGTATCAGTGGAGTGATGACTTTTTAAAATTCTGTGTACACCTGTCCAACAATCCAATGAAAATGTTTGTTAACTTGTGAAGAATCTTGTACCTGTCTCCTACGTTTATCTTTTTTTGTGCTAGTCTGTGGATCTCGGAGGCAATCTCTACATCTCTGTGAACTTGGGTGGAGTCAGCAAAATCCATGACAAAATGTGACAAATCACACCCAAGAGATGGTTCTGCAGTTTTGGGGTGTGTTTTTGCTTACATAGGTTAGAACATGGTTCTGCAGTTGAGAGCTTGTGTGGGAGATTCCAGCAGGGATTTCTTTGCTCCCTCTTTGCTTCCCGCACCTTACAAGGTGGGTGTTTGGGACTGAAGGCTCCTTACATGCTTGGACCAAGGAAGCAGCTCTGTCCAATGTCAGTTTAAAGGCCATTTCCCCTGTGTTTTACAACATAGGCCAATGAAATGGCAGCTTTTTCTATGTATAAGACCTGGAGAAAAAGTGAAGATAAAAGTTCTGAAGTTCCCATAGATGACTAAGTGGTAACTTGCCAAATCACTTTTTTTTGTGATCTAGCTTTTTCCCTTCGGTTTTGATTGTCTAAATATATTAAGGACAGCTGACATGAGATTTAAATTTAGAAAAAAAACTTCTGCAAAGAAGGCTTTTAAAAGAAAACAGGTGTCTTGGGCTGAAGAGGAGGAAATGAATTAAAAATGCTGATCTACAGAACTAATTACAGATGGTAACTGGACTTTCAGGTGGGGATGTCTTCATTGGTAGTTGTGACATAACTCTCCAATGGTTCTAGTTTTTAAATAACAATGTATTCCAAATTAGTGGAAAAGTGCAAACTTTAAGCATGTTAATTCTTAAAATGTATCTAATGAGTTTTTAATTTATGGTTTCCATTATTTTTTATATTTTCAGGGATATAGTTCTTTTGACTGCTTTCTTTTCACTCACGTTTCTTTTGTAATTATTTTAATTTTTTTCTTAAGTACTTCTTTTGTATTTTAACTCTTTGAAAATCACATTCCTCTTAACTTGCAATAATTGCAGAACATCTTTAGAAACTGTTGCTATTTAGAATAAAGTGCATTGTGTCCTACTGTGGCATGAATTACTTTGATTAGGATTCTGATTAATATTTTTGCCTGCTACATATGAATTAAACAGAACTTTTCAAGTTAGTAAGATTTTTATCACTAAACCTGAGAAAGCAGTGCTTTCCTTTTCTGCTTCAAAATGTTTATTGAATACATTTTCTAGGCAACATCAGAATCACTCAATCCATTTATTGCTACTGTGATAAATTATTCAGATAGGATAAAATTATTTATTGTACTAGTAATCAGTATGATGTAGGGATCTGGAAGTGCTTCTTAAAGGAATGGTCATGATGTTCTTAGTCTACCAACATTAATTTACTAAATTACTATGGCCTGAATTTTTCTAAGATGTTTAAAAAGACAAGTAGAGAACAGAAAATAAGCTGCCAATATTTGTCTTTACTTAGAAAAGTTTATTGCAAAGTTAATTTAGAGAAATTTTTTTTAAGACTTCCTCCCAAATACTACTTCTTAGTTCTAGGGGATTTTTTTTTTTTTTTGGATGACAGGGTTAAATAAGGGCATCTTTGAAAAGGAGCATCTTCTCCCCTTGTACTTTTCCTTTCTGCCATGTACATATTCAAGAGCACTGAGATCTCATTTCTTCTGTGCCTGGATGCCAGGAGAGTGGGAGGGAAGGTAGAAAGAGCAATAACAGGGTACTTAGCATTTATTTGGCAAAATCCCCTGAAGAATTTTTGCCATTATCTCAGATGTACATGGGATGTGAACTTCAGTCTGTTTGCATAATCAAAACTCGTGTGTCTGCATTAACTCACATTATTGTCTCTTCCCCTTTGTACAGGTAGGAAAAGCATCCTCTGGAGACTGAAATGCATGTTCATGCAATGAGATTGTATTCAGCTTATCCCTTAGGAGATATTACCATAGCAAATCTTATCTCAGATTTGGGATGGATTTTATTCTTAAATTACCTGTTTGATCCTAAATTCCCTGTAAAGGACAAAATTGCCAACCAAGGATAAAAAAAGTGGATCAGATGATTTTCAAATTTCAGAGATTTTGAACAAAGCCAACCACTTTACTGCTTTATCAGACAGGCGTCCTGCAGTTTTGTTCACTTCTCAGTAGCTCTAAGTTATGCAATTATGGAAGAGAAGTATCATTTACACTTGGGCAATATTTGGTCCGAAATGCTGATACAAATGCCTAAAGAAACAATCAGAAGTGATGTAGAGAGAACAAAAAAAGCTTATGGCTCTTAACAATTATATGTAGAAACATCCCTTTACGTTTAACTAGTACAAAATAATAACACTGAATAGCTAATACATTTTCCTGTTTATCATAGATGCTGAAGCTTTTAAATCAAAACCTTTTTTGCATCATCCTATCTCATGCTGCTCAGCACTTGTGTTAGTGTACTGGTTTAGGACCAGAAGAGATGGGGGAGGAGGTGCCAGTAGCACTTGAGTAATAACCCAGGCAGTGGGTGGGACCTGCCAGCTTGCACGGGCTGTAGCACACCCGATTCCTTCATGGGCAGGTGAGAAGGCCCTTTAGATGGTTTTGGAAAGAAGCCATAGTTTTGGTTAAAAAAAAAAAATCTCCATCTTTTGGGTTCTGTTCAGTCCTACTTTCAGATGTACTTGGCATTTAGATTTCTTTGCACGCAAGTTCTGGATATGAGGTTGACAACAGCTGGAAGGAGGAGCTGCCCTACCTCTTCTTGAAAGTGAGTGCTCCAAAGGACAGGAAAGGTTTCCAGCACCTACAAATGTTATTTTATTAAAGCACAGGCAAATGTACTAGAATGAGGTGACTCTTCAAATATAGGAAGTTCTCATCAGTTATGGCAGAGAAGTTTGAAACAAATGCCTTCAAGTGTGCTAAGAGTTTGCAAGGTGATTTTTTTAACATAATTTTGCTTTGTATTTTACAGATTTTAGATAGATTTGTAGCTTGAGCTAATGCGTTTCCCATGTGACATTCTCTCCAGGTCACCATCTATGAGGTGTTTTGTTCCTATCTGTGCAAATGCTCTGTAGCACCTGGGGGGAGCCAGAACTAAGTCACACTCTCTGGTGCTCATTCCCCTTTGTAACCAAGCCCGGTTTTGGATGTTTCCACGGTAAATTTAGAAGTAAAATTATTTTAACAAATCACAATTACAGATGGCTTAAAATTATTTGTAGTTTGTTTTCATAGTTTTTGGTTGTGTTTTTATTTTTAATTTTTGCTGTGGCATATTTGCAAAACAATCTGTAGAAATAAATGGGGGAAAAAACCCCTTTTATAACTGCATGATCATTCCTGAAGTGGGTGTGCTGCTGTTTAATTTTGTGGAGTGTTTTCATTTTTTAGACTTATTTCTTCTCTATGCCAAATATTTAAGCTGAAGAACAAATGTTTTATCTTCATTCAGACATAACAAATAGTCAACTACCTTCTCTCATGCCCATATAGTCTCCAACTGTGACTCTTTGATGCTGAGAATCTCCCAAGGACCAATGAGGGTGGATTGGCCAGTGTGTAATTATCCAACAGAACTACTGAAGACCCCTTAGAAACTGGCAACGCTACTGAAACCAGCCAAAAAATGTAAGGAAAAGTTTCCTGAGGTTTGAAAGAATTAATGACATCTGGATTGGCATGGCCATTGTCTTGGCTTTCCAGAAATTCTCAATCATCTTCAGCAGCTGTAGGCAGTATCCTCAGGTGTTTGAGGACAGCAGGACAGCTCCTATATGGGGAGGGCATAGTTTGGGTGAGAGTTATGCCACACCTGGAAGTTGTCAGGGTCTGCAGATTGTGCCAGTCTTGGCCCTCTGGAAATTCAGCATAGAGGGATGGGCCTTAACACGAGCTGACTCAACTCTTCCGAAAGCCAGGGAAATAAAGGTGTGCTTCAAGTTAGCAATTGGTCTGTCCTACCACTTCTTTGCTTCCTGACATCAAGTCCATTAACTTTATTATTCCACTTATAGCTTCTTTAGAAGTAATAGTTTTCAAATTGCAATAATTTTTCAGGGTTGAAATGGAATCACTGATTTAGGTGAAACTGTGGGGTGGTGATTTTTGGGACAGAAGCATTTGTGCAAGAAGGATACAGCACTGCTAAATCAGCAGGAAGCCATCAAATTCAGGTGAATGTAGCTGAGGGCAAAGGAATTGGAAAGAGCACAAGGAAAGTTCTCTCTTGTATAAGAAATCTCACTGTGGCAGCATATTAAGGAGTTGTGATAGGAGTAGAACAAGAATGAGAAGCAGAAAAGCTTTTTAAATTGGAATAGGTTTGTGAGTTTGTAGAAGTGCTAAAACTATCTGTCTAGTCTTTCCCTTCTAGTCCTAAGGGAAGCACTGAAATGATTTCTGAGAGTTCATGGATATGCATTGTTTTGTCAATACAAACATGGAGACTTTTTTTTTTTTTAATCTCAGTAAAAGCATGGTAAATTAACTTGGAGGTTTTTGTTCTTTAATACAGCAAATTATCCAACTATGCTAAATCTTCTCTAGCAGGTCTGTCTGACTTTCAAGCATTTATAGCCGGATTTGCTATTTTTGTAGACATCTTGTAAATATATTAGCTGTGTGGATGTCTCTGTGCTTGTGTCTCATTTTAGGAATGAACTGAGAAGGCTTGATTTGGAGCCTTTTTTGGGAAGGTTGGTGGCTTTTTTGTGGGGGGATTGGGTTTTGTTCTTTTTTTTTCTATGGGTAAATTAGGATTAGGCTTCTCACAGCAAAATAACTGAATATATAGTCAGGTTTATAGCATATGCTTGAAAATTCTAAAGAGTGATGGCAGATTAAATCTCCTCAGATATAGGTTTCAATATACCAGTATTAAAAAGCATGTTTCTGGTGGAAATATCAATATTTCCAATGTTTTTAATACTGGCTGAATTAAAGCTTTATTAATATTTTCTTATTTCTTTTTTCCCTTTTCTCACTTTGATAATCAATATGAATTTTATGTGAATTCAAATGAGAATATCTTACCCAGTCTAACATCCTGTGATCTGAGTATTTTTCCCATAAGAAAGACAACCTTTTTTAATATGTTTTTGTGAAATAAATTGACGTTCTGGAATGAATTATTCAAGTGTGTTTGCTGACTTGTAAGCAAGCTTTTAGTTCATGTCTGTTATTCAAGATCTTTTAAAGGTCATGAGCTTTCTTTTACATATTGAATAGGTATGTTTTTCATTGTACATCTTGTCTTTAAAAAAAAGCCTCACAGTAGTGTGTAAGTAGGAAGTGTAAGTCTTTTAATCTACAGAATCCTTCTAAATAAGGAGGGGAAAGTGCACTGGGTCTTAATTTTTATAAATGGAGCAATAGATCTCTCATGGGTGTAATAAACCAATTTATCTGTGAAGCTTTTCATAAGATTTAATTAAATTCTCAGCAAAGTGACTGAAATTTTGTTTGAAAGACAACACTTTCTTTTTAAAATGTTATTTTGTCCTCTTGGCTGTAATTAGGTTTCATTTAGATGGATTCTTCATATTTTACTTTTCTTCTTTTTTTCACTCTTAGTACTGGGTTCTGCCCTGGATGCTCCCTTAGTTTAAAAGAACAGGGTTGAGTCCCTCAACTGCAGAAGCCCACAAAAAGACTTTAATAGCTACAGGATGAAGTCTTCATGAAAAATAATTTCCAAATAACATTACCTTTGTACTATGGCTACACTAAATGTGATCCTTCATGCATGTAGATGGAGCCTGGCTCCCAAAGGTACTCTATTAAAAGTTCAGAGAACTTCAACCTTCATTATTTTAGCCTTGAAAATTATTTTCTGTGGATCATTTTGCTTCTAATTTGCCTTCTTATCTTGTTGTCCTGGGCTGGCACTTTAGTCCATTAATGTGCAAACTCTTTTGCTTGCTTGTCTAATTGTCAGCTGCAGCCTGGATAGAGCAGGTCAGCTTAATATTGACTACAGCCTCTGGGTCATACCCAAGCCTCAGTTTCTTTCCTTAACTACCAAATTCTCCTGAAAATTCTTTTTCTCATTTTGTCCTGCCTTTTCCCTGAAGCATGAAAAACTCTTCAGCAAACCTGGAAAAGTCCTTGCTTATTTCCTTCCAATTCTTTTTTCAGCTTATCTCTACTGTGGTCCGACAAATACCAGATTTGTTGGTAAGGCAGATAATCCAAACCCTTTTATGTTTTGTATAAAACAATGCTATCCACTACAATTTCTGCAGTTAACAGAGCTTTCTTGTTCCTTTTCTGACATTATTCACTTGCCTAATTATTTTATAAATACACTTTTTTCTTTTTCTACATGTTTTAATCCTGAAGGGCTTTGGGGACACAGGTGGCAGGAGGTCTAAATATTTGGATCTCTGATAGTTGTTGCAATAACTGTCATTGAAACTGACACATGGTTATTAGGCCAGTCCAAGCATGTTATATATTTATGTAACTGTGGGAAAATGAGGTAGAGTAGATTTTAAAAAAGACTCCTTGATTTTTTTCCCCCTTTTTAGTGTGTGTGTGTGTATATCTTTAGCATTTTTTTATTGTACAGAGGCTAAAATTATTCCATACTTGCTTGGCAAAATATGTTTTTTTGAGGCTGGCTAACATAAAAAATAAGAGAAATGTTGTTGAGTCATGCGATCTCCCTGAATACCAGCTCTTTGTTCATAATCTGGGTTTGTAAATGTTATAAATGTATAAAGATTTGTAAATGCTTTGAAGGTGTCCTGTTTTGGTATAATCCCTGGGACAAGAGTGTCTTGTCTCAGTCAGTATCTTACATCCTCTTGGAATGTAAATAGCAAGCAAGTAATTGTGCCACTAGAGTATACTTGATAAAACTTCCAATGGCACTCTGAACATCCTCAGACACATCCCAGGGCAGTAATATTTATTTGCAGTGTGATGAGCTTGAAAACATCTCAGCAAGCCTGGTGCATCAGGAATGAGTTTGTTCCCTGGAATACAACTGGGAGAGTTAGTATGTATAATGTATATATTAGCATAATGTTTTCTCTGATGTGTATACGTGAACATGTCTCTATAGATAGGTTTCTGGGCAGTTTTCTTCTGAATAATAACACTTATTCACTTATCATACCCAATGTTTTGTGTACTGTGGTGGCAATCTGGCTTTACAACGCAAAGGGTTTTTTCTGTACTGAATAGGTAAATAATCCCTGTTCAAGGAATGCTTAGATTGCACTTTGATGTCAGCTTCTTTCTGGGAATTACGTGTTTTTTCATGAACAGTTCTTTTGAATTTTCTCCATTTTCCCCAGAAGGAAATGACAAATCCCCTCAGTAAGTGTGGCAGGATGGAGGGTTTGGGTAATCACTGATTAGAGTCTTGTTTCCTTTACTTTGTGCCATGATACATGGTGAGAAAAGTTCATTCACCTCCTTAGGGCAGATGTGGTGCGCTTTTGCAGTTTGTGTGGCTTGCATTATTGAGGTGGGGATATATCAATTCTTAACTCCTCCCTTGATGGGAGGAGAAGCCAAACTTGCACAAGTGAGGGATTGGACCATTTGTTCCTCATTATTGCATCTTATTCATCAGTACTGCAGGTTTTCTTAGGCACAGCTAACCTGATGGCTGAACTAGGGTAAAGTGCTTAGAGTCACATTAATTCCACAGATCGTGACAAAAAATAATTCTATGTATGTTAACCAAAATGCATTTGCACTGAGGGCATTAAAGGGCTGCTTTGTTTCATAGTAATTATCTGTAAAACCTATATGGGAGCAGGGAAAAATTGAAATTTTAAATGCATAGCATTAGTCACTCTTAATAATTGAAAGAAAATAAAAGTTCTTAAATCACTGACTACTGGGGGAAAAAAAAATTAGAGATCAGTCTGGTACCAGCTGAAACACCTTCCTATGTAAAAGGTGATTGACACTCATTCACTCATTCAGATAGTGGAGACTCTAAGTAGATAAAGGAAAGTTATTTCTCTTTGGAGTACTTCCAATTCAGTGATTTTTAATTTTATTTTTTTTATTATAAGTTAACCTTCAAAATAGCTAGTCTTCATTCTTTAAAATTATATGTGAATCATTTGACTACAAAATGAGGCAATGCAGAGGGTTATAAGGATTATAATCACTTATATTTTGGCAGCTGATGAATCCAACCAGTGAAGCAGTCTAGTTCTCAAAGCATGCTTTTAACAAACTCATCACAGCAAAACTGGAGTTGAGTGCTGTAGTTTTATTGGAAAAAGTTCACAGGTGTGTGCAATTCCTTTATTAAAATGTTTTCAAATACATTGGACTAGGAGCAATTGATGATCAAGAGATATTCCTTTTTTTATACATTTTTATTTCCAAAACTATACAGACATTGGAAAACTTTCCTTTTCCTCTGTTTCAATTAATAATAATTCTGTAGTGATAAGCTATAGGTCTCCCTTTTCAAGCTGCAAGCCCACTTTTCTGGTGGTGGTATTTTGCATCTTTGACAAATTAAAAAAAAAAACCAAACCCTCAGTCATATTTACATGTGCTTAAGGTTGCATAATTGAACATCATACAGGTTCTGAAAACCAGTGGTTTCCAGGATTCACCCAGGTGGGTTGAAGGTTTTAAATACATACATAACTGCATACATGTGGTTTAGTAGCCGAGACACCTTCTGTTCCCTTTTGTTTTCGAGGCTATCTATAAATTCTGCGCTAGCCATGGTAAAGGTTTGTTTTAGTAAAGGTACTCACTGAGTGAAAGCAGCACTGACAACAACTATTGCTGATGAAGGACATGAATGGGCAGAGAACTGTGTGTGTATATACAATAGAAGGACTAATGTTTCAAAATTAACTCAGAGCTCTTATGTAAAATAACATCTAGAATAAAAGCTATTTCCTGTACTGAATTAAAGAACAAAAGACCCCCACAAACACTTGAGTCAGGAAAAAAGTGGATCTCAACATGGGAAAAGAACAATAGAAGCACGTGGATTAAATTCGGAGCTGATCTTGCAATGTATAATTACCGGAGATTCAGTTGAAATATAGCAACATTAGCAATGGGAAATGAAGGCTACAACTGCAGAGGACACATACATTACACATTATGAGCTATTATATTGGCCAAACAGATTTGTCTATATGTTATTTAGTTGAATCCTTAAGGCTTCTCTAATATCTTGCATGACAGTGCTGTCTGCTTGGATCTTCCATGCATGAGGGAGAGGGGCAATTTTTCAAGAAAAAAGAAAATTAGGTTTGTCCACATTTCAATTACAATAGCACATCCAGAGACACAAAATAAAAGACAAAACTTTATAGTACCTTTTTTCATTTATTTTGGCCCCCAAAAGATGCATGCACTAGGCTTTATGTACTATAAGGTATTGAAATATTTACAGCATTGTACATGTGCTCTTAAAGGGATGGCAAAGGGAAAGGTCTGTTTTCATCTTGGTGGGAGTAGAAGTTAATTTTCCTAGCTTAATAATACCTATTCAAAGTGAGAGATGACTCTTCCAAAAAGAAAAGCCCACAGAGAATAAAGCTATAGCATAATTATAGCCAATGTTAACAAACTGTACAGCACTTTACCTGGGAATTCTCCTCTCTCTCACTCCTGTTTGGAATCACAGTATCAACTCTTAAGTGATGTTGCTATGCTCCCCTTGTCATCTCTGGCCTGTTTCTCTTTATTCCAGCAGGTGTAGGTGTATATTACCTATTGACATGATTTTATTTTTAAATTATTTTGGCATGTGGAATGGACATGTAATTCACAATAACCTGATGGCAATTTTTGGACAAATGATATGACGGATACTGACGGGATTATGGCACTAAAGAATTCAGATCACTATAAAGCGCATCATAAATACTTCAAGTGGATTTAGGAAACCATCTCTCTAAGAAATTCAGTGAGTAAGGCTCATATCACTGATTTCCTACTGCTTTTAAAGGTACAGATATGACACCCAATAGACCAGGTTGAACAAGCAGAAGGCAGTTGGGAAGAAGATGCGGGCGTAGGAGTCCATTTTGGCAATGCGGATGTGTATTCTGCCGTGCCTCCACGCTCCCGTCCGACAATCCTCAAAGCAGCAAAAGAAGCTGGCACAGTCCTTGCCATCGAGACACTCATAGCCATACTCCTCATCCCTTTCTTGGAGGTGTGTAGCATTGTTCATTTGGATTGTCGCTGATCGGGGCCGGATGTCAATAGTAGGTGCCTACGGTGGAGTAGCAAAAGAAGAAAAAGAGGGTAGAGGGAGAAACTTTGTTATTATCACCAGACCAGTTGGGAATGATGGTCGACATGTGCATGATGGTTCTAAGGGGGGGTACATGGGAAATTGTTGAGGTGTTCTAGTGGCAAAATTACCTTGAGCTTATTAAAAGCAGTTGCATCATACCCTTTAGAGGAAAGCAGCACAAACCAATCTAAAGTAAACAGCTATGGGAAATCAGCTTCAAAGCTAAACTGAGTAAACATGAGAGGTTAAATGAAACATCCAGGAATGTAATTGATGGCATTTTGAGTTTTTGTTCTATAGTTTATATAGCTGCTTGATATCTGAAGGTAATTTGTGTACTGCACATGAAAGGAACTGAATCAATTGGAAATGCAGGATTTTAAAAGGGGTGGTTCATGTTGAGAAAAAAGAATGTATACACAGGAAAAAGGCAAAACCTAGGTTTTTTGAAGATCAGGAGAATCTCTATAAGACTCTCCAATTATCTGAATATTTGCAGCTCACCACCTACTGATGTTCACCAACTGGAAGGTTCAACATGTTCTGGATTTTATATAGTAGCTGTACATGTATATATACATACATATAATTAGACTGAATTAAGCAAGTTAAGCATTTAAAATACATTCACTGGGTGAATGCTGGGATGGTAGGCATTGAAATTTCATGCTGATAGTTATTAGAGAAACATAACAATTCCATTCCATAAGTGTGCAAATTCAATGTCATTTATTTTGTGGTTTCTTTCCCCCCTCCCCCTTTCCCCCGCCTTTAAAATTTTTTTTTAAATAAAATCTCTGGATTTCTGAATGGAGTTAAGGCTTCAGTGTGGAACACAACTGGATATATTAGGCAATTTTCTAAGTGTGTTGATCCAGTGACGACATTTAAAATCTATATGCATCTTAAACCCTTTCAAAACTCTGACTTTTTTTTTTTGTACAATGAACAGCATTTGAGTAATTGATGGTGACATTGCGTTTTTTTCAGGTCAACATCAGTACAGATTTGGTTTTATAATTAGGAGTGAAATCAGAAAGGTTATAAATCCAGGGTCAGAGTTGAGTTCCAAAAGGGTGTATTGCCGGTTTTAGACTAGCTGGTGCTATTGGATCCCATGGTAAACTGAGAGAGAGGAGCAGAAATGTTTTGATGTTAACCTCTCTTAATTCATGAGATCCAATAATGTTGGTCACTCCTGAACTTAGGTAAGTTCAGAACCATTGTGGTGTTTGGGCTGCTGAATCAACTCTACAAATTGTTTAGGAATTTGCAACCATTCTACTTAATTAGGAAGTAGCTTGAGTAGTTTTCTCATTAATTAAAAGACCAGACAAAACACCACTCTCATCTAAGCTCTACTAGTTCAATTCAGCAGTCGCATGCAGTGAATTTCCATTCCAAAAAACATTATACCTTGAAGGAAAACATCCGAAGAAGCTTTCATTTTGTAGACAGAAAAGAGAATCAGAGGGTTTTGTTTGAAATTAAAGAAAGGAAAGAAAGAGACAAAAAAATGTAAATTAAAAATATGTTTCTAAAACACAGTAAGTCAAAAAGAACTAAATTTATAGAGATATTGGGATTACAGCAATTGAAACAAGTATCTGTAACAGAAAATCCCCCACATTTTCAACTTGTCACTGTCTTCTTTACATCTGGGCCAAAGACATAAGATATCGAATTCCTGTTAGATTTTCATATCCTGAGGGAATTCTAGTCTTTTATGCTGAACAGTTTTGAAAGAGGCCATTCACAGTTTATAGAAGCACTTTTTAGAAAGAAGTCTTTTTACCTGCAGACTGTGCCCTGAACGCTACTTTTACACTTTTTAGACTCTGGGATTAGGATTCTGGCAAGAATTTATAGTTCTTTTTCTTCCTAGATGCTCACAGATAGGCAATGTAAAGAACAAGTTATTCCTCCTCAAGTGAATGCCTTAATGAGGTACATTTAGTTTTGCTCCTTTACCTGACTGCATAAGACACACTTAGACACAGATACTTTTATTTCCATCTAACATAGGACATATCACTTGATCATTTTACTTTTGTTTTGCAGTCTACCTCTCAGCAGCTTTTAAATTTGAAATTATAGGAATAGTATGTACTGAAAGGTTCTGTAACTGCTCTTTTTTTCTATATCCATTTTTGTGATATATTTTAAAACTAAAAGAGAATATTTTCAAAAGTCCTTGAATATGTTAGCAGAGCAAATAGAAATTACTTTATTCTTTTTTAGGTGGAGATGAAAATATTCTTTATTAAGGTAAAACCCTTTTCCTTCATGTTTTTCACTTTTTTTTCTTTTAGTTGGTTTAAGGTTTTTTTTTGGGGTTTTGGGAGTTTTTTTTGGTTTTTTGTTGGGTTTTTTGTGGGTTTTTGTTTTATGGGGGTGTTCTGCATTTGGGGTTTTTGTTGATTTTTCATTTGGGTTTTATTTTTTTTTTTTTGGTAGATGATTAGGCTAAATGTTTTAGAGATTCTAGACAACACATTTATCAGCTCAGTTGCCAAAGGCAAGGAGAAAACTGTCCTGGACAAAATAGGTATCAAATTCTTTCACTGTCTGGGCAAAAGCCCAATTTGTACTGAGGGTGTTCCCAGGATTTTTTTACAGTTGTTATTATATACATTATTTTTACTATTGGGTATCATAAATCCATAAGTATCATTATAAACTACTGCAAAATCGCTTTCTAAGGCGGAGAAGTAGGTAAATAAGATAAGAAACGTACAAAAAATGAATTTAAGGAAACAATGGAAAGGAAACAGATGCTAAGGGGAAATTGGAAAAAGCAAAACACCAAAGTTTGAATATAAAAGTTTAACTGTAATCCTGATTTGCAAGGCAGTCATGTCAATAATGTGGACAAAAGGTAATGGCATAGAATATTGTTAATACTAATACAGAGAAACTGAGATCTTTTTATAAAGAGATCCATATATAGCATAAATAATGGCTTTGGTAGTTGTGGTTTGCAGAACACTTTGGTTAAAAAAATCTTTATCCTAAGAAATTAGTTCATCTGGCATCCAGAAGACTGTAATATATGAGCTTTTGGTTCTCAAAGTCAAGGTTTGCATTCCTATTGTTACAAAGGATGGGTATATAGGTAATAGAAAAGTATGGAAAATAGGGACTGTTATAAAGAGGGATTTAAATGCTCTCTTAGAAAAACTAATTAAATTTTAGGCCTTGCTGGTAAAAAGATACATACTGGGTTTTTCTTCTTTTTGTCTTTATCCTTGCTGGGCTTTCTGTTGCTGACAAAGTAATGCAAAGTTCCATATTCCACCAGTGCAGAGAACACAAAAATAAAGCAGACTGACACAAAAAGATCCATGGCTGTCACATAGGAGACCTTGGGAAGAGATTTACGAGCAATTGTACTTAGGGTGGTCATTGTCAGGACAGTTGTAATTCCTGGTAAATAGATAGAAAAAAACAGAAATAACATTACTTCAAGTGGAAAACTGATTTTGCCAGTTATCTCTCTGTGATTGGTTTTGAAGTGTGCCTGGAGTTCAAAAACACAGCAAAGGTATTCAGTGGCACATTGTGGCAGTGAAATGCCAGTTCAATGGGAGCTTAGAGGATTAACAGGGTACAGGGGTAATGTGACATTTTTCGTTGTCACTGCCAGTGCTGCTCTATAGAGTACTTTGGTTAGATGAATTTTAAGAAATTTAATTAAAGGTTTTGGTTTTGTAGTTTACTTCTGGGGAGTTTTTATTGAAAATTGAAGTTTAGGGTTTATGCGCCCAAATGCTTAATCAGAGGAAGAGCAAGATCTACAAAAGAGAGGTACTGTGACATGCCCCAACATCCCTTCCCTTTCAGAACATTATTACATGTACTGTGATGTAAAAAATGTTAAAAATGCAACAGAACAGTCAAAATCTACCACAAGTTTAATTGCACTGTTGGTTTTACTTTCTTACTGGTGCAAATTCTCAACAGAGGGACAAGTCTGTTTTGTGTATCTAGGTAAAATTTAACATAGGGGAATGCATTTATTAATTTTGTACTTCTTTACAGCAGGTTTTATAACCTCTTTTTAAAGAGGATGTGAAAAAAAAACCAATAAAATGCTTAAAGCTTTCTTTTATAGAAGCCATTGGTCCTCTATTATGTTCCTTCTAGCGAGTCTGGAATGAAAATTGTGTACCCTATTTTACACTCCACTGCTCTGTGCTGTGGTTCTGTGAAGAAATGAAAATGCTGAGGGAAAACCTGAAAAAATTCTCACTTGTGTGGATTTAATGTAGGAAAATGTGTTAAAGTTTCTCTGGCTGAATGTTTCTGGTTTTTTTCTTACTGTTTCAGCACAAGCAAGATTAATTTTGTCTCTTAGTTCATTTGTGGAGCAGTTGCTAAATGTGTAGAAATTTCTAATTCTGATTAATTGCATGTCACATTTTCATGTATAAAGTTTTGGACACCACCAAATTCAGTTGATTTTTTTTTTTGCCTGAAGTCTTTACTTGATTGTTGGTTTCTAAAGTGGTCATGGTGGTGCATTCTCCCCTTGTTAGCACTTGACACACAGCCAGAAAGGTGGATTCCTTCTAGGCAATTATTTAATTCGTGGTGCCAGTCACTGTGATACAGAAGTAGAACAAGTGAAATTAATGCACCCTGCCTCTAATCCAGCTGTGTCCCCATCCTCTTGATGTTTGTAAAAAATACTGCTGTAATCAAAAAAAAGCTTTGGTTGTTGACAATCTACAATAGTCAGAATCTGACATGGTAAAAAGGAAGACATGCAAATATAGCTCAGTCTGTGCTATTCCTTGGAAATTACTGCATTCCTCTAAATGAGGAGAGTTTGTGTGAAGTTGTCTGTTCTCATATTTACAAACTGCTGATCTGCAGAGGTGTCAATTGAACATGATAATGCTTGAAGAAAAGGAAAGATAAACTCACCCAGTGATGTTCTGGCTGGAACTGCATCCTTATTAATCCAGAAAGAGACCCAGGACAAGACAACAATAAGTGTGCAGGGAATGTAGGTCTGAATAGTGAAATAACCCATTCTCCTGCTCAGGTTAAAGAAGACAGACATGACTACATAATCTCCTGTAAAACAAAAGTAGAACAAATAGAATTATATGTTAAAAATCCAACATAAAATTTGTATGTAAGAGCTAGGGCTTTCCTATTCCACATCTAGGGGGTGTGTTCGTAAATGTTAAACTGATTCACCAGACTGATGTGATGTGACTTTGTGCTGATGGCAAATACACACATACTTCTTCAACACAGCTCTAGCTCAGGAACCAGTGGTTTTTCAACACTAGGAAAATTAGCAGTTGTGCAGATTCACTCAGGGAACTTTTCTGTGTGATTTCAAGGGTAACCTGCCTTGCACGGCAGGAATTCTACCTGAGTAATTCCTCAGAACCACACCTGCCTGTATGATCCCCTTGCAGCAGCCCAGGGTGTGGGGTTGAGCCTTCCTCCAGTCTCTGTGTCCCCATTAGTGTGCTTCCAGCCCCACTCTCAGGTGTTGCATGCTTTCAGAAGTACTTGCTAAATTTTTCACGTTCTTAACTCTTCTTCAGGGCTATGCTGTGTCAGTAATTAGGTTTTTTTTTATTTGCCTGCTGAACTTTTGTTGTGTTTTCTTCTCTAAAATGATTTGGACCCACATTTCCGAAGTGACCTCAGAAGCTAGGCTAGAAGTTACTCAGGTGTACATAATACATCATTCTTATTCAGTAGTTTCTGATTTTCTTTCCAGGTTTTCTTCCAGTCTCAAATGATTAAGTAAATTCTATCTGGGCTCAGGAACACAGCCAAGCTTCAGTTATTGGTGAGTTTTTTTGTTGTTGTTGTTTTGGGTAGGTTTTCTTGGTGTTTTTTTGGTTGGTTGGTAGTTTTTGTGGGGATTTTGTTGCGTTTTTTTTTTTTTTGTTTTGTTGTTGTCATTGTTGGTTTTGGTTGTGTTTTTTTTTCTAAACTAAAAAACCCTAGTTCTTATCTTTACTTCACATTACAGCAGTCCTGGGAAAAGTCTTGATTGCAAAGGAACTACAGAACCCCAGGGTACAAAGACTTCATTGCAATTCAGTGAAATGCAGCCCAGAGAAGTCTCTAATGGAAACAGGATATGATTTACAAATACAGAGTGAGCCAGTTTTCCAGTTATCAAAGAGTCTCTGTGGCTAATGCAATTTCTGCTTAGATCAGTACCTTTAGTTAACATTGATTTCCTTCTTTTCTTGCACAAAAAATTTCAATTTCTCCCAGAATAATCCCTTTGAACCTGAGAACAGAAGAAACTTCAGAGATATTTTTCAACTGGTGCTTCTCTGTTATTTTTTTGAATTTGAATGTCCATATTCCTGGGATTGACTGGCTTTAGTTTAATTATATTATGTTATAATTAAGCCAAAAACATAAAGCCCCCAAATTTTAGATATGCAGTTTTTTAGGTGATGTATTTGAATATGAGCAAACAAGCATAATGAGTACAGTCTGATGATTTCCTTAGGTCACAGATAACTTTACATTGTATGTGCATGTCCTTCATGTACCAAAAAAAGTCCAATCTATCAAAAAACCAGCACTCATCAGCAGCACTGCAAAGCTGAAGCCATAAAATTACAGTATGACTCATTCTTCATCTCTCTGGATCACATATTAACTTCCTAAGGAGTGATTATTTTTTCAGTTTTTGGAATTATCCTTTTATTCATTCACCTTCATATATGCTGGTAATAGCATTGCTATTTCAATTTTATTCTGCTATGATATGGCAGAGTCACTTTAGGCAGTAGCTATTTTACTTCCATGCAAACTTTTTTAAAGAGAAGGATTTCATGCTCGCTGTTATTATATCAATTTAATGGGACAAAGAATTTTCAGAAGTAAGAGATGAAATATAAACCCAAATACAGATTAGAACAGAAAAAGGTACAAAAGGCCCAGAATTGAAGTTTAAGAATTAGATATTTTATTGCTGTTCGTGTTTCTTTCTACTGAAGTTCCAACTGCTCTGGGCTCTTTTGGAGTAGATGTGTGAGGTACCAGATCCCAGGTAACTACTTGCTCCTTATTTTTTGTCCTATTCTTGCACAGGTCTTTTTGCCCAAGAGTTTGGCAGCTGTTTAGCCCTTTTGCCTTGTACTCAGAGGAACAGAAAATACCAGTCTTCAGTACACAAGCCATAACTTTCCTATAGGTATCAGAGTTAAATCCAAAACTCAGCACCTGCACTGAGAAGAGCTAAATAGAGGTGGACCAAGGCATAGTGCAAGGCCTCCCTCACACACTGTTCAACAGCTGTGTGTGTGTGGCATTGTTCACAGGGGTCCCAGGATGAGGGAAGAGACAAGAAAGTTGACTCTATATTTTAGAAGGCTTGGTTTATTATTTTATGATATATAATATATTTAAACTATACTAAAAGAATAGAAGAAAGGATTTTATCAGAAGGCTAAGCTAAGAATAGAAAAGGAATGAATAACAAAGGTTTGTCTCTGACCGAGACAGTCTGGGCACATGGACTGTGATTGGCCATTAATTAGAAACAACCAGATGAGACCAATCACAGATTCCACCTGTTGCATCCCACAGCAGCAGATAAGAATTGTTTACAGTTTGTTCCTGAGGCCTCTCAGCTTCTCAAGAAGGAAAACTCCTAAGGAAAGGATTTTTCATAAAACATGTCGGTGACAGTGTGTGCAAACCCAGCCCAGGGGTGCTGTGGGTAACATGTAGATATACATCTGTGTGTGTAGAGAGAGAGCATCCTTAGTCCTTCTCTTTTATAGACCATTTCCAAATACTTCTGGGGTTTTGTTTGGTTTTAGTGGTGATCCTCTGGTGTCCATGGAGACTTGTCTGGATTTTTCCCTTAACCCAAGGAACGCTCTTTATACAGTAAACTATTACAGCTATGTTTTTACAATATTGTATGCATTATTTTAATTTTTTTGTTGCTCTTCATAGTGTAATCTGTTACACCTTTTAAAACATAAACCAAGCCTGTAAAGGCCTTAGTCCAGCCACTGGCAGTGAAACAGAACTTTGAATTCTCTGTCATGTCGAAGGTGCACTTCAGAGGGCACTTCATTCCCACAGAGCATTAGCAGTGTCCCCAGGACATTTGCTACACAAACTGGAGACACTCTAGGTGCAAGTGTTTCCTATCTAATCAAACAAAATTCCCTCTGCTTTTCTTTTTTTTTTTGCTTTTCCTTCTAGTTTTTTTTAAAATACACAACTTCATAAGCAAATATGCTTAGAAAGAACATCTCTCTGCTTACAGGTTTCAAAAGTTCAAAAGTGATATAATTGTTGTAGGACTTTTGACCCCCACAAATATTATTGCACTTTCCTTTATGCCAAGACTTCCTTCCCTGAGTCTTGCATTAAAAAAACCATACTACTCCAAAATTATATTTGTAGGGGACTCTATCAGTTTCTGTTATTTAAAAGTCCACAGCATTGTTCTGACAGACCTTATTTTTCATGCATTATAGAATTGGAAATATTTAACTGAAAGCTCAAGGAAATAAGAGAACATATATATTTTAGGAGTTTTAAGGTTTCTACTAATGGAGAACTTAAATCAGGGGATGTAAAGACTTCAGTGTCAACTATAACTTGCCAGGCAGTGTGGAACTGACCAGCATGAAGAATCATTCAAGGATGTGTAAATTCTTTTAAATTACATCTTACTTTCTAATCTGAAAGCCTGCTGATGCTGCAGGCACTGTTGTGTTATGGAATGTTTCAGATCCTTACAAAAGAAAAGAGTAATGTAAATATTTTACCTTGCTTTCTTGGGGTTTTGGGAAGTGGGATGTAAAGGTGACTTTTTTTTTTTTTTTTTTTTTTTTTTTTTTTTTTTTTTTTAGGTAAAAGAAAAACAAATGGAGTTTAGGAGTTGCCAAGACCAAGCAAGCTGGTAATTCTGTAATGTACTTAATATCTCTTCTAGCCTTGAAGTAATGTGTTCTGGTTTTGTCTGGGACAGGGTGCATTAACTTCTAAGTAGCTGGCACAGGGCTGTGTTTTCATTTAGCATGAGAATGATGATGCCACACTGATGTTTGTTGGTGCTAAGCAGTTCTTAGCCCAAGTTCAGGAGTTTTCTGTCTCATGCTCTGCAGGTGAGTGGCTGCAGAAAAAGCTGGGAGGGTGCATAGCCAGGACATCTGACCCAAACTGGCCAAGGGGATATTCCACACCCAGGGATGTCTTGCCCAGTACATGAACTGGGGGAGTGGGCTGGGAGCTGCCAGTCACTGCTCAAGGATGGGCTGGGCATATCAGTCTTTGGTGGTGACCAATTGCATTGTGCATCACCTGCTTCTCTTGGGTTCTGTCACTTTCTCCACTTATTGTTACAATTATAATTAGTGTTATTTGCATATTTCTAGTAATAGTAATATTTTAATTATTGTGTTCCTGTGTCAGCCCATGAGGCTTACCATTTTTTTCTGATTCCCCTCCCCACTGGGGAGGGGTGGTGGGTGGGGAGTGAGTGAAAAGCCACGTGTACTCAATTGCCAGCCAGGGAAAACTGTGACAATAATGAGAAAAGGAAAAGAGGACTGAGTGGTGCAATGCTCCAGAGAAGGATCTTGCTGGGACTGCCAAATTTACTTAAGTGATGTTGGAACGATATAGCAGCAGGTCTTCTGAGATTTTGAATAAAAAAAAGAACTCTGAACATACAAAATAATGCAAGACCTAAGATGTGAAGTTTAGGACTCAGTCTCAGTTGTCACAACTCATACATCCAAAATGCTAAATGCATTAAGTCCCCTGTGAAACATGGACTTGATAGTGCTTTGCTTTAATCACACCTTTTTTGATGGAATCTTGCCCCAGCCCTGTTTTTATCCAGATTTGGTTTATTTTCTGGCTCTATTCGTGCACTTCTCAGCTCTTTAGCTGAGACCAGCTTAAATACTCTGTTATTTCCAGATTATCTCTGTGCCTCAGGTGATTCTTCACTCCTGGTGTGATGCCTGCATGAAGCTGTCAAACTAAGACATTAGTTTAGTAAAAAATGGCTAGACCTGATCCTCAGCACACTGTCATTTATTAGTCCTCACTTGGCAAATTTCTAATCTTTTCATTATTACTTCATCATCTTTCCCTGAGCTCTATCCCTTGTTTGTCCAATATTGTCTGCTGCAGCAAGAAAGCTTCTCAGACTGCCAGATTTGCTGTTTGGAGCAATAATACACTTTTGGAGTTTTCTAGAAATGAATGACTGTGCAGCCTGACAGTATTTTTGTAAGACAACACACTTAAACACTCAACATTTGGCATTGTAATTAGAAGATTTTGGATTATTTAGCCATTCACCAGAGACCTTACATTCCTTTTGTCCATTCTGAGGTATATTTCTATTACATGTGTATAGAAAGTAACAGCTCCATAATTTTCAGTTTTTAAAGAAATACAACAATTTCCTTGGAGAAAATAATCTTCTTACACTGAGGAGCATAACTGATCCTTCATATATTTATACCCCTCTTCTCTTTCTCTGAATGTACACATTTCTCCTATTCCTTTGTAGTGATCTGTGTTTGTATCTGTATGTAGACAGACATAGTCTTCAAATAGCAAGTTAATCAGTTTCTTCATGGCAAGGACAATGACATATATTTAATGACATATTTTTAAACCAGAATGCACTCCCTCAGGAAAATGGTATCCAGGTCGTATTTATCCTCATGTATAAATGCTCATATCATATTTTCTACTAAGTGCATATTCCTCCCAATTATGTTTGGAAGTTCAGGAGATGCAGAGCAGTGTTCTGACTTGAGACACAGCATCTTCATGCTGCCACACTGAATGGGAAATTGAATATTTCTCTTGGGGCACACAGAGGAAGTACGTGAACCTTAAGTCATTTCCAGAGTGAGAGATAATTTGAAAATTAGATTAATGCATCAGTATTCTGTGCTTGTGACCTTAGTAAATCCTTGCAAAAGGTTTTCTTTCTAACAGCCCTGTTCCATCCTAATTTACAAAAGCAAGTAACAGTCTGTATGAACTTTGGAAAATTGTGGTCTTCCTCATACCATATAGTTGTGTGATTTGAATACCAGGATTCTCTTCTACAGCAGGGGAAGTGAATTCCTGATTTGAGGCACCATCTGTGCATATGTGCTGGCCTAGGTCCCAAAGGTTCAATAGAAGAAATTAGTCGTGCCAGGAAGCACAGCCAGGGGGAATGTACACTGTGCTTAAGTGATTTAATCAGCTCAGTGGGTGTGATCCTTCATTGCTCCCTGGTTGAAGAGTCCTTTATACCTGTGCAAAGTGAATGGGGAATTACACCCATTAGTGCTCTCTTTATGCATGTTTAAGTGACTGTGCAAAGTGTAAGGTACTGGGGAAAAAAGCCTCTAATTTGTACTCAGAAGTGGTTTGGAAGCTAGTGCAAATGCAAGAGAAAATAACACCTTTATAACACCACAAGATTTTGGTGTCTTAATTATAGTTCAGGTAGCAGCACTTAGAGCTAAGACTGCCTCAGACTTAGTATTATGAAATTCCTTCTGTTGTTTAAAATACTGCTGGATTTAAATTATTGAAAGAACTGCAGAAGAGCTTCAAAAATCATATATTGGCCACACAGTCAAGTTACTTGTATGTGTTAGTTCAGTTCATTCTCAGATGGTTTTTGACAGGGGAAAATTCAGTGTTTCATTTATGTTAAGGATGTGGAGTTTTGAACAGAGAAATTCAATTAGGTGACGGGCTGGCCTTGTTATGGGTTCACACTATTAAGTCATTCATGGCTAACTTAAAAGCTTTGGAAAACAGTGAATGTGTGCATAGACATGTCCATATGAATAAGGTTTTTGAGAGTTAAAAGACTTTATTTCTCTCTGTTTCTTAAAAGCTACACACCATTCTGAATGGCAGAAACAGAGGGATGGTAGAAGTGGCTCTCTTCTCAAACTTTGTTCCTTTATATATTCTACTACCTAAAATCTCCAGAATTTCTCTGTGCTGCTGAGAGTTTACAGCACATGAGCTCATCACCTCGTGCTGCCTGCAGGGTGTCAGGAGTTTCATTGTGGAGAGCTCCCTGAGTAATGACAAGTCTTCCATCCCAGGGTCTGAACAGGATTTTCTTTGAGTGTTTAGTTACCTTAAATATTTTTGTCAATGTATAGTAGTATAAAAAAAAACAATGTCTGTTTTAGTCATTCTGATAATGTTTATAATGTAGAGCCTTTTGTGTTTAAATTTTTTAAATATTTAGAGAAACCAGATTATGTAAGAGAACATTGGTAAGGAATCAATATTTGCCAGCAAAGGCTACCAAATATTTATTATATCCTTGTAAAATTTGAAGTTTTTCTCCCCTACATGAATTTGTTAAACTTCCAAAAAGTCAGATAATGCATTGTCCAAACTCTCCCAGAACTTCTAGCCATCATTTGCTCCTTAAGAAGATATCAAATTACTAAAAACTAGGATTGATGTAGGTTATATGATATGTAATAGGCACAGTTTCGTTTGTGCAGCAAATACCAACCACCTGGTTCCTGCAGACAGAGATGCACCCAATGTCCAGATTCCCAATGGGATTTTAACCCCCATATTTACACAGAAACCATACAGAGAGGAGCAAGCACTTTTTAAATTATTTGTTTTAAGGGACATGTGAAAATAGAGATGGAAATGGACCCTTTTCTCAAAATAAACAACTATATAAGTAAATGACATGCTTCTAAATGGGAAGCCCTATCCATTTCATCTTTCTGGATGGAGTATACATAGGGGGAAAAAGCAAAAACAAAGCCTGGTGCCACAGGAGGGCACTGTCACCTCAGAATAGAAATGAGAAAAGCTTGCAAGTCTGGCAGTGGAAAACCGAATGTTAAAAATTTCTAATTATTCTTGCCATTGAGTGTTTATACCAACACTGAAATGGCACAACTGACTTGTGTGGGTCTGGTGTTGGAGGAGCACTTTTAAAGACCAAACCAAGTCTTGTGTGATAGAAACACCCCCAAAGTAGCATCACCTTTATGCTACAAGTAATGAATATAAACGGAATCAATTGTTAATGAAGAACAACGGTGGCAGCAGAATTTATCTTCTTTTCCTCATAAATAGCTAATAGATACATCCTTGTTCTCTCTCTCTTTTGCTGTCAGCATGGCCAGCAGTCTCCTTTTCTATTAGGCAGAAAGCACAGCTAGTGCTCTTGGTTTATTGTATAAGGAATGGTAAATGGTGACTTGATGGAATAGATGTGTTTTCTTGGGTTTAGTCATGGTACCTGGAAATACCATTTAAACAGTGGTGCATGTCTATGAACATCTCCTCTAGGAGCTTCTAAATCTCTCTAGTTCCTGAAAAGTTGTTGGATTAGTACAGACTATGAAAATAATAGTAAATGGAACCAAAAGGATTCAAAATGCATCCTTCATAAAAGAGTTAGCCTTGGTGCCATTTTTAGACAGATATTCTGTCTAAAATAACTAAAACTAACTGGTAAACTTGTGGGGCATTGCCTGCAAAGCAGCTGATTTCCTTCCCACTATGTGCCCTCCTGGCACACTGGAGGGCAGCAAGGTTATCTAAAAGCTGCTGCAAGTGGAGAGAAAATGAAAGGGGGAAAAAAAAGAATATGGACAAAGCCTTTTCTCTTTCACGTCAAATCAGGTGTTGGTATCAGAGCTCTGGTGTATGTTCTGCTCAGCAGTGGCTGGAGGCAGATCCCTGCCCTCAGAAAAGGCAGAAAAAGCAGAGAATGGGAGTCAGGAATCAGAGCTCTCTACCAGATCAAGCAAGTGTCAGACTGTGGATTACGTTGTATAGTGCAGCTCTAATCTAGGATGAAAAATCACATAAATAGCTTTAGATTGGTATTAGTATTTGTCCTGATGAATCTTCATTTGGCTTTTGTGCCCATCTCTTTTCTTGCCCTGACAGGGTCTATATTTGGAGTTTTGCTGGCATTTACTGTCTTGGTAAGGGTACTGAGTCAGCCTGCAAATACAGTTCAGTGGGATGGCTTACGCTGTTACAGTGGCATAAAGAAAACATGAGATTTGTTCTAAACACACAGTTTTCTATGAGAATTCAGATTTAATCTATTCCAATAATAATCTTGTGTGAAACCTAAAGTGACTTATTTTTTTTTCATTTCCCAACAGATCAGAAAGTTCATCAGTCTGTCAAGTTCAGTACCAACGTCCTTCTAAAACTGGTCTTTTGTCACATGGAAAAATTATATTCTCTTACAGTGCAATGTTTTTACATATATGGCACAAAAATAATTTTGGCTGAAGTATTTATTTAATCACTGGGCACATGACTGAATTCATTTTCTTAAAGACAGGACAGAAATTTGATCTCAGTACTAATTACATGCTGATATGTATGAGATTTATTTGTTCCCACAGCCAGAAATGAAAAGTCTTGGGCAAAGGTAAAACCAGAGGGAACACTGCTCCCCAGATATCTGACCTTGAGACCTTCTCCTTATCTCATTCTTTGCCAAATGCCTTTTTCATTGGTTCTGTCTTTCACAGCTTTTTGTTCTTTCATTGACAGATTTTTAGACTGCATAAGGGCCAGAGTCTCGAAAAAATTTGAGTCTCTTCCTTTCCAAAAATGCTCAATAATCTCTTTCCCTCTGAGGCTTAGCTGCAGAATACCACTAATTGTGTTATAGAGCAGTCATGTTGTGAAGTGAAATAAAATGGTGTAAATATTTAGACTTTAGGACAAAGAAAGAAAATAGGCCATGGCATTGCAGGTATTTGCTTTTAATAGACTTGCACATGGAAGTAGTGCCATTCCCCACCTGACTGCTGGCATTACATAAAAATGAGGTGAGCCATGGTCATTGCTGATACAGCACAGCAACTGTACCGAGTGATTTCCCCAAAAAATCTAATAGTAGAAATTCTTAATATCCATTTCTAAGCTGTGATTATAGTTTGATTATGCAATGAGGTGAAACAATACTAAGATTCTGACAAAGCTTGCACACTAGTCCATTTATATAAGATGATCTCTGGGATTCAGATAGCTGCAAGCCTGGTTTTCAATTTACATTCCAAGGGATGAATCCTAACTGCATTGCACAGCTGGATGGAGGGCAGGAGATGGAAAATCTGGTTGTTGTTTTTTTTTTTTTTTTTGGTGCACTTTTTAGAAAGTGAGGCAGTAAGGTGCATGTCTGTGTGTTAATATGTCTGCCATTAAACACCTTGATTTCCTGTGGGAGCAGGCAGAAGAGAGCTGCAATTAGTTTATGTTTGTGAAATGACAATCTCAGCAGATGAAACTTCTGCAAAATGAGATGAATCATTACACTCATCCAAGCAAATGAAATTTCTTTATGTATGATGTGACTTTCTGCCCAACAGTTCTGGATTTTGTTTGGTCCTTGGCCACTCATTCCACTTGAAATGCTGTTTTCTCAGTTCATTTGACAGAATGTGTTCCGTTCCTCATTAGTTTCTAATTATAGGAGGAAATAATGTAATAACACTAGGCAGTAATTAAAATCTATTACTGTGTCTGCACCTTCTCTTTGGAATCACAGAGACAAGATTTAGCCTGAGAATTTTTTGTTGCTGAAAAATGTCAGTATGTGGAAATGTATTGAACGGAAACTTAGGTGTGTTTGTTTCTAAGGTTTTATCTGTGGGTGCCAGAAGTCTGAGAAAAAAAAAAAATGAGCATTACTGACTGTGTGTGTTTGCCCCTGATATGTTTTTTTTTCTAGTTTGTGACATAATTAAAAGCAACTTTTTTTTTTTCTTGTCTGTGAAGGTGAATAAGCTATTACATTGGCATTAGCAAACACAGGAGGGCTTTTAGTGTGCAGGATTAGCATTCAGATGTGACAGCAGCAATAGCTTGCAACTTCTGAGTGAACCATTATGCTCCAGTGTGCAAATAATCTTCAAATTATGGTGCCTTCTGCTCTTTTTCTCATTCCTCTTTGCCTGGGTAGCATCAACCAAGGATGAGAGCTCAGCGTCTCATCTCAGAATGCTCAGGAGTTGTTCAAGTCCTAAAGAACCTCTTTGACTCACTGTAATAAAAAGTCCATCCAGTTCAGAGGTTAGAAAATGTGAGGATTACAGGAAATAGCAAGTTAAGAGAGAAAGTAGAGAGTCACCATTTCCAGACAGCAGCACCAGCTGGGGTGTTACTCTGTCAGGAATTTTGCTGTGCCTGACACATCCTGTGTGTCCTTGGCTTTTTTGAATGTCTGGCTGCTATCTGAATACCTCAAGAAAAGCTGTCTGCTTCAATGAAATTATGCACCTATAGCAGGGCTCTGTGCATGTTTAAAATAATGACTTGCTTAATTTTGATGATTTAACCTATTGCCATAATAATACAGGCTTTGATATAATGTCATCATCAATTTGAGCAACTAAGAAATATGTTTTATTATAATAAAACATTATATTACACTTATTATATATTACATATTTCATTCACTTTGAGGTATCCAGATGGTATAACCACTTTCTGACAGCATCCAAACCTGCCTGCTGCAGAGAGAACTGGAAAGAACTTCTGTTTCTGTGCTTCAAAGCATGAAGTACAACACATCCCTGGTACTTGAGATCAAACACACTATCAGAATTATGAAATGGCATGGAATAAGGATTGTCAAAACTTTGTAAATTTTATCATGTTGAAATTTTCAGCAGTTCGTGTCTGAGAAAGAAAGCACAAAATGGTGATTGTTTTTGAATTATGGGGTGGCAAAGCACAAGATGGATAGCAGACCATGGGTCTACATATGTGGACTTTCTAGGCAACTCTGCAAAGGATTTGTCTGAAAAGAGAGTCTGGGCAAGTCCAGGAGTAATAAGAGAAATGCAAGATATAAAAATGGGAATTAAATCAATGTGGCACTTTGAGGTCTAGGTTAAAAACTGCTAATAAAAATTAAATACAGACTTATTTGGTGAGTGCCACGAAGAAAAAAAAAATCAAGTATTTAATAATGTTGGTCTAAATAACAGCAGTCCTACAGACATGTTGGAGAACTCCCTTGAGATTAGTACTGTTTCATGAACTTTGTGCAAGTCCTGGTGCTGAAATAACTGCAAGTGACTAATATAGTTCATAAACATCCCTTCTCAGATTTGCTTTTATATCTTTGTGAATTGTCTTGCACGGCAGAGCTCATTCTTGAATTCCTCTGAATGCCTTTCATTTGGGGAGAAGAGGAATTTGAGGATACAGTACATTTAATCTTTGGTTTTGATGCTTCCAGTTATTTTCAGGGCCAGGAGACAGTAGTACATAACCTGGGGCTGCAATAAAATTTGATGTTTCCTTCTACTTCCTCTCCAGAGGAGAGAAGGCATGACTGCATGGAGGCAACGTTCTGCAGGGGAGCTACAGATTGAACAGATTCATTCTGTCTGAACGCCCCAGCAGAAGAAATATTTATACAAGGAAACACCACTCAAACACCAGCATCTCGCTTCCAGTGGGTGCACAGGGAGATGACTGGGAAGACAGTACCACAAACAAAGAGCCCAAGGGGTGCTGGGAGGGAGGGATACATCTGCCTTTATTGCTCAGCTTCCAGCATTAGACAGACTTCTTTTTTCTTTTTTTTAACATGTTTCAATTCCATTTATTTTTAGCTTCCATTAAATATTTTAGAATACTTCATCAGTGGATATTTAGTTTTAAACCCCTAGAAAACCAATTCAACTTACCAAGACTAAATTTTACTTGAGTATGAGAAGGCAAAACATCAAAGACCAAAAGTTATACAGACCAGACCCAAAGCAGGGTAGTCACCTACCAAACAAATGTCCTGGGCTTTAGAGAGCTCAGTAAGAAAAGAAAACATCTTTGAGCACAAGAGCCCAACAAAGATACGTGGTAAAATGTAAATAGTCCTGTTGGAAAACCCTGTGCACTCACTCCCATGTGAGCTGTGCTTTTCACCTGCTGGACGTGTGGAAGGCTGTACAGGAGCAGGCTCCCATTAGTAGGCATGTTTCAAGAAGGGTGCCTGCCTCATAGGATTTAGAGCTGTAGTTAGATTTTTTTCCTTGAACTGAGCTTAATAAAAGGAATATATTAATTGCATGAAGTCACGTGTATTACCGAAATAAGTGATGTGTTACATATATTAATATATTAAAAACTGCCATATACACGTGACTTCTGCTTTTAAAACCACAAATCCTACATACAAAAGCTCAGAATGAAAGGAAAAATATTTTCACTAGATGCATCTGGGTCTGTGTTTAGTTTGACTTGTTTGAGAGTAACTCATTTATTGTCAACAGATTTTAGATGCTTACAAAATCTTAAAACCATCTTTTAAAACCACAGCTTTATAAGAGATTACCAAATTCCCTAGAAGAAAGTGCTCTAGATCTCACATATCTGACTATTAAAAGTATTATGTTCTTATTGTTGCCGTTTACAACTACTTAGAACAATTTTTTTTTAATTAAAAAATGATTGATATATTTCTTTTTCTACTTGAGACATTCTTCTAGAAGAGACTGTTGTGGACCAGTATTTGAGAGGCAAACATGGGTTTTATTCTCCTGCTATCAGTTTGCCTGAGGACAAGGCTAGCTCTGTGTGCGGATTCCAAGTTGTTTCTCGTTTATTAAGTATTTTGTCTTGTAGAAGCCAGGTGCAAACCTTCAGCAATGTGCAAATTATTCTTGCTCACAATCAGAGGAAGCAGCAGAAACATCCGCTGGCAAAAGTAGGTGTTGCAAAAATTGTCTAAGGTGTGATTGGTGAGGAAATGAAATGGAAAAAACCTAGCTCTAATAGAAGAGTTATTTATAAGCTAAGAAAGGAGATGGCAAATGTGTTTGGGTGTGTTTTTAACATCTTTGGCTTTCTAGGAGGATATTATTGGCATCAGATAGAAATTAAAAGTGTTGAAGGAAAGAAAAAAGCCTTTCAAACCACTGTCTCTTTAGCTATTAGAAGGGGGGAAAAAGAATTTTTAAAATCAGAGAAGAAATAAAGACACTAAAGTAGAAGGAGCTAGGTTATTATTATAATAGTAAATAAATGTAGAGTTTAAAAAAAACATAGATGATGTTCAAGAAACTAAGGAAGAAAGACCGAGAAACTATGCAAAATGACAGACAATGAGATATTGTTCTAAAACTGTACTTAATTCCAAGAGCAAGGCCACAGGCCTGAAGGGAGGAACAGAGATAAAGAGGATGCTTGGTTTGAAGATCATGCCTCAAAAGAGACAGCTATGAATCATGAATAATTTATACCCAGTATTGCCATTTGAAGTCAAATAGATCAAGCTTAGGACGTGAAAAAAATCTTTAAAGACTACAGATAACCATCTTGAAGCTTTAGTTAGCAGCTTCACAGATAGAGGTAGATCTTCTAGGTGTATGTAATCACCCTAGTCTAAATCCTACAAGGTATTTAAATGGCTCTCTCTTTTCAAGAGGAGACCTTTGAAGAAGTATTTGTTTCTCAGACAGACAAATTCAGGATAAAAGTTCACAGCTACTACAAAACTGGTTCCCCTGGGAGTCCTTATTCCATGTCACAGTGTGTACTGCCATCACATTGTATGTTTGCAGGCCCGAAAGTGCAACCTCCTAATATCTTAAAAGTGAGGTTACAACAACGTGAACCCCATGGGTAATGTCTTTTTAAGACTTTTTTCTTTTAACATTTGAAAATGTTATATCCTGGAAAGCTTTTAAAAACAAACTGGCAATTGTGGATCCAAAGCACTGTGAAACATGCAGGGAAGGATGAATTTGGAGTCCCACAGGACCGTGGTGAGGGAGCTGTGCATGGAGCTGTACTATGTAGGCTGGGCTGCACCCTGCACATGGCAATGTGATGTGATGGCCCTGGAAGCCAGATCTCTGGGGGATCTCCTATGTTATTTTTTTAGAAGTTCAGGTGCTGTGTTTGTAAAAGAGAGGTCAGGCTGCAACAAGTGACAGACATCAGAAAAGGTTGATAGGCTCCAAAGAGTCTTTCAAAGTGTTTTGCTCTTTCTACAGAAAATACTTTGTTTTGATCTTTCTACAGAGGTTACCAGACTTCAGGGTGGGGTGAGAGGTTGGATGCAGAAATGATGCAGTGGCTGCTCACTCTCTCTGGGACAGTCATGATGTTACCTCAGATGCCATAAAGAGAGAAGGATACTCAAAGCCCAAGGCAAAGCAATAAAATTGCAAACATTAACTTCTCACACCCAACATATTTGCTTTGAAGGGGCTCATGAGTTTCCTGAAAGAGATGTAGGTATGGAAACGCCACCCAGTGTTCTTCGGGAAACAGAGAACCCCACCAGCTAAGGCAGTTCTGCTCCTCCATGGTGCCATGCCCAGCAGCAGGGGCTGTTCCTGGCCCAGCTCTGCTGGCCACGTTCCCTAGGAAGCACTTGGCTCTTCATGTGCACTTAGTGCAGGTGCAGGAGGAGTAACCAAAAGAGCATTGAAAACACTGCCTGACTCGCTTTCATTCTACTGAACTCAGAGGCTTAATTTGTAACATGACTTTCAGTTTTTAATATATCCAATGATAGTAGTGTTTTCAAATTGTGTCCCAGCAGCTCCCAACCAGATCAATATGAAACATTTTATTATTTCTAGAACTTCAAAAGAAGATGACTGATGGTAGTTTTTGAAAAATACATATTTTACTGATGTAGTTTCCTCCTTGTTTTTTTATCCCAACATCTCTATGTGAACACATTTTAAAGCCAAATGAATGTTGGAAAACATGAATATGGGTATAAACAAAGTTCTTCAAGCAGCTCTCAACATGAAACAATTGATCTGTTGTTCATTTGTATTACCTTGAGCAAGAAACCTTGATTTTGGAATACAATTCCACTATCATGGGAATTTTATCTCAAAGAAAAAAGAGTTTGTATCTCCCAAGTTTACATTTCCAGAGTAAATGAATTGAAGGTCATAAAATTAATGTTTCTCATTGTGCTTTTCTAAAAAGCTACTTTTTCCTTTAAATTTGTTTTTATATTGTGTTGTTAGATTTTTTTCCACAGGTAGTCTCTGATATTCTCTAATAATAAATTCTTTTGATGAAATTTTTTACTTGTCAACAAAGATACATTTTTTTTCTCCCTTTTAGAATGGAAGGATATCCAAAGGTTTTCCTATACCTATACTTGATAGTATGCTAGTGTTTCTCTAAATATTGTCATAGAAGTGTTGACAATCCTTGTTTTTCAAAATAACATTGGGAAGAAAATTAATTTTGCTCATTTTCAATAATATTTTTGCTTTTTCTAGGATGAAATCAAATAATAGAATTACTCAAGAGCATTTTTTCTTAGCTCAAACCCTTAGCAGTAGTGGAGTTAACAGTATGCTATCATGAGTGCCCTGGTTATTGCTCTTGCATTTGTATGACCAAAGTCAATAAATGCAGTTCCAGGACTCTGCAGTTTCACCTTAGGATTTTGTAATCCTAAGGGACACAATCCACCAGCTCTGTTTCAGACCAGACATTTGCTACCATAAGATAAGAAAGGAAATTTTGGTGAATTACAAGGATGGTTGAAAACATTCAAACTTGTTTTCTTCTGGTTTTGCATAAGTATTTCTGGGTAGCAGCAGAAGGTAATCAAATCAATGCCTTTTCTTTGACTGTGTGTTTTTGCATTCTGCTTTAGTAGAGGAGGAGTGTTAAGAAAGGTCAAATAGTTATTGGTGTTTGCAACTTGAATTGGTAGGGTGTGAACTCACTGTAATACTTTTGGAGGGAGGCAAAGGAAATGAAGTGTTGGGGGGTATTTTTAACTTGTGCACTGAGAATGGAAACAAGAAGAACACATTATTTGCAGTAGTCAAAATCTTCATAATTTTCTCAAATTTTGGAACAATAGACAAGAAATAAAAAAATAACAATTACTGACCACTTTCATAAACATTTCTAGTCTCTAGCATTAAGACACACCCAAGGCTGTTGTGGTTCTTTATGCATTAAGTCTTGAAAAATATTTTCAAATTCTCCTATATAGGGCATGATACAAGAAAGTATTATTACATAAATTTTATCCTGCAGCTCTTTAGCCTTAATTATGCAATCTTCTTGAGAGGAGCAAAGAACTCACTTAATAGACTGTATCACTTTTCCAGATAAGTGGCATATTTTTAGCTTCTGTAATGTACGTTGAAATGAGGGCAATTATGCCTTGTTTCAAAAGGCAACGTTAAAACACACTCTATTTACAATTCAGAATTTGTTGTAACAATACAAAATGAGGGAGTTAATGTTTGAGAATATACAATGATGATGACAGCTATTTGAACATTAGACCATGCTTATTGTTAGGCTACTATATTCCTCTGTGAGAATGTGTTGTCAGCCTTGTAAGATGGGATATGGAATTGTAGGTAACACATATCAGAAAATGAAAGTAGAATATTTTGTAGTCACAAAGTGCAGCAGAGAGTTTCAGTAGTTTGTACATCATGCACACATTTTCATTTAACATCCCAGTGTATTCTCTTTTTTGTTTCTCCCATTTTATTTGATAAAAGTAATTAACAATTAAAGCTCACTGTGAAGGTCTCTTCAAAGTTAGCGATGTTAATTTAGTTTTGTTTCCTTTTCCATGTCTTTTTTTAACATATGGCTGAATTTGAGTATTATTAGCTCCCATGGATGCTGCCTGGCTCTTGTTACATGTGACACAGACTTGTATGTCTTATTTCCAACCAGCTTTTCAATTATATCTATTCAAATACAGTGACAACAAAACAGCATCTTGGCTAAGTAGGTTACTAAAAATGCAGTGTAATGACAGGGGTTTGAGAAACTAGAAATTGCACTTGCAAAGTGAAGGGATTTAACTGTGTAAGAACAGCCTTAGAGGAATATGTTTATTATTTAGGACATATATGTGCCCCAGGCAAAATGAAACCTATTTCAAATGAACTATCCCTACTCTATGCACATTATGAACACTAAGCTGTCCTCATCTTCACACATCCTAATGAATTAATTTTTCTCCACTGAGAATGAGGAAGATGGTGAATAGCAAAATCAGGCCAAGGGAAGAAAATACCTTAGACATTATCTTATAATCATTGTACTACAAACATGTTTTTTGAAATAAAAAGGGTCTGGAAGTGAAACATCAGTACAGAAATTGACCATCAGTTCTACACTGATCAGTTTGCAGGCTGCAGAGATCATCTAGTGCTCTGCAGATGAAAGGATCAAGTGCTCAGGATCCTTGTGATTTATCACAGGATTGCTTGAACTTTAGTTGTTTGAACAGTGCACTAAAAAATATTTATTTGTATCAGTGGTTTAAACATTCTTATTACCTATTGCAAAAATGCTTAATACTCAGACTTATTTTAATTCTAAAGTAATTGTGACCATACATTGTTCTTCACTTCTATGTCACCTGGCCTGATCCTTTTGAACCAAAGATTTCTGCCTGCAATTCATTATATTTAGGTTTAGCTGCAACTCCAGGAGTGGCATTGCAGTGATTTTCTCTTGTGTTGTTTCTGAAAAATCACTCAGTGGTTGGAGCAGGATGATTTCATTGCCAAGCAGAAATTATATAAGGGAGCTGGGATAATAAGCTTTGTCTCAAGGAGTCACCAGTACTTATGAAAATATATTCATAGGGGCATAAGAGGCAGCACAAGAATTTTTATGCTTGGTTATGTCCTGGAAGTGTTTTAAGATATAGACTCTCCCTGTTAACTTGCTGATTTTATCATAAAAGTAGAAACATTCACAATTCTAGTTTTTCTTTCTTTTTAATAATTCAAATATCCTACAAGATCTAATTATTTTCTTGCTATTAAATAAAAAAATATTCTTTAAAGGCAGTGTTTTATCATATCTACAGAAGTATATTTAATGCAGAACCAATCTTGCTTGTAACATCTGTGTTTTGTAATTACCCAGCAATAAGTTCAGTGAAAATGCTTGTCAGATCCCACATTATCCCTTATTCTCTGGTTACTTTATATTAACTCTTTTTTGTCCTTTTCTGACCTTTCTGAAGCTCAGTTTAAGCTTTAGCAGGCCATGCTTTTAGATATGGAAAACGTTATGAAGGACAGACTCAGAATAAAACCTTGACTCTCAAGAATCTTTGTTCAGTTGGGGAGTTATTATGAGGAGGATTTCAGGCCCCAGCAACCCTTTTCCTCAGGGACAGTCATGATTTTGTTTTGCTGAGGTAAGAGAGTCTAGGAAAATCTGAGAGGAAAAAAAAGGCTGAATTGTCACTGGAATTGGAAGAAAGTCTTTAACCTCTCTCAGTAAATGAAAAGTAATAATCAAAGAGCCTTTCAACTCTTTCTATGATTGGGTAGAAGCAGGTGGATTTCAATACCTGAATCTCTAGAGATACAAACCTGAACAGAAAAGTCAGATTCTCTCAGTCTCTGAGAGTTTTAAACCTATTGATTCCCTAGGAGTAGTGTTTGGTTTTTTCCTGTCAATTAAACCAAAAAGATCTAATCTGTCACTGTGAGAAGAGATGGCAAAGTGGAGGAGTTTTTGGGTCTGGGTGCTTTCTGCAGCACCTCCAAGGGTGATGTCCCTGCAGTGCCATTTGTGCCATGGCCAGATCTCCCTGCTCTCCATCCAGACCTTTCCCAGGAGTCCCACAGCAGCCAGCAGGGTAATGGCAGTGACCTGCATCAGAAACTGGCAACATCATTTCTATTCTCTTGTGGTCACAACTGAACACAGAGCTGAAACCAGGCAAACCCTGGCTATTAGTTATCTGTATTTGCTTGGTTTCACTGGGTTTTTGTTGGATATGGCATTTGTGTTAAATTCCATGGCCTCAGCCTGAGCTGTTAAAATGTCCCTGGTTTTCCTATTGCTGTGCTGCCACAGGGATGGGTCCATGGTGATTTGCAAAGGAATTGCAGAGCAGAGGATGAACACAGAGGTGCTTGAATGACTCAAGTGGGAAGGCAACTGTGGATTTTTAGCCAAGGGCTGAAGCAGCCAGTACAGGAGAGACTCCAATGTATCAGCCCTGAGCTCTTCCCAGCCATTCCAGGTCAGGCCTCTGTCCTTCATGTCTGCTCTTCATTCTCTAGTGCCCTGGGAGGTGTCCTGGGAAGCCTTTGGTTTGTCCCTGTAGTCCTGTCTGTCTCTACAGGGATGATATAAGGATAACTTATGATATAAGTTCTGATTTTCCAGTTCTAAAAAAAATGCATACATAGATCTTGGAAGTCTGCAGGACAGGGACGATTCAAATTGCCAGTTTACTGAATTAGTGTGTTTATTCAGTCATGTACATTTTAATGTAAATTCTTATTTGCCACACAACTAGCCAACTGGAAAAAATGTAGAATATACAAAACTTAGGGAATGAAGGGAATTGTATTTCAGTTTTATTCTTTGAAGACACAGTCCTGGAATTTACATTATTTTCAGCTAGCCAATTATTCAGCAGTTAAACTTAAGTAAATGTTCATTAATTAATATGATTTGATGCATGAAGGACCAGCAGGAGTGTGTGGATTATTTAAGGAAAAATTTTTTCACATTTTAGAAATATCTCTTATCCATTATTCTCCAAAAGAATATGCAAGTGTGGTTACCTTAGACTGGGTTTTATTCCCTAAGAGCAAGGTCAAACTCTTGTACAGAAGTGTCTGTAACCCTTTTTAATGGTATTATACAAAATTCAACTCCTCCTGTGTTTTCTTTCAAATGATTATATTTGGGTGCAGTAATGTGGTGGTTCATGCAAGTTGAAATAAGGGAGAGTTTGAATAAAAAACAACACAAAAAAAATTTATGAGCAAAAATACTTCCTGTTGACTCTCTTACTAGGATAGGTGGCTATTCATAATGGAAGTAAAATCTGAAGGTGTAGCTATTAAGGTGTTTTAGGGTTATTTTAAGAATTGAGGATTTCCATTGAGGCATCAAACAGAAAAATAGACCTTTCAGTTTATTGTGTCTACCTTCTGTTTTAAGTGTTTCACTGTCCTACAGAGACAGTGTTCTTCTAGCAAGCATGTTTAAGGTAATAATTTAATACACCTTTTTCAAAAACAAGGATATTGAGATAAATACCTTCCATACCATAAAGAGAACAGTAAGAACACACAGAACAATTTAATAGTCATCTGGGTTTTCTGACTTACAGCTTATGTCATTTTTTGCTCCTCTGTAGAGTGGATACAAACATGTTTAACTTCTGCCAAAGCAGGATGCAGGTAGTAGTACCTTGTACCATTCATACCCAGCATCTTCAGACAGGAAATGTTTGGAGTTCTCAGACAGATCTCCCTGGCAATGCCATATGCTACAGTCAACCCATGCTAGAGCCTGAGGCTGTGTGTGGGGCTGGCAGGGATTTCTAGGTGCACTGGAGATCCACTTATGCCCATTTTTAATGTCAGGACTATTTCCCAATGCAGATTTACAAATCTGATTGCAGCCGTCATATTTTGCCTTAATGAAGAAACAGAAGGCGACTCCTGGGGTTTTTTGAGCATTATGAAACCTCTGGGGACTGCATATCTGCCAACAGTTCAATTCATTAGGAAACAACTTTGAAATAAAATATAAAAGCCTAAAAATACATCCTCTTCCACAAACTAATAGCCCTGAATATATTTTCCAGATAAAACAGAAACCAGACCCAGATTTACTTATGTGGTTTAACAGATGCATAGCAAGGGGAATATTTAATTACCCATTTATCAATTCTGAGCAATACACTGTCTCTATTGCATAGCTCCCATTAGCTCTCTAAAACATAGAAAAGGAAGAAAATAAAAGGTGTTTACAAATATTGCCTGACCAGTCTTGTGGCTCCTCTGCAGCTTGTTGAATTGCTATTTATTAGTCTTCTAATGCCTTTGTATCTAATTAAAAATTCAGGACAGGCTCTGTAAGTAAGCAGTAGACAATATCTGGTCTAAAAAAAGGAACTACCCAGTCATAGAAATGAACTGGGAATTCCAGAAGCTCCATCTGTCCTGAATAATTGCACATTTACAAACTGTTTTGCATAGTACAATATTTTATATGTTCAAAACAACTGGAATAGTGAGTAGAAGTGCAATTTATGTAGGAATTTATGAAATTCATGGAAACCTATTAGTAGAATTTCAAGACTTGAGCTGCTTTTTTCCCTCTTGGTCTGTGGTATGATTTCATAAACTCTCTGATTTTAGGATTTCTACTATTTTCCTCTCTACCAGCATTGGTCATTGTTATGATTTAAAAACAGCCTGGTTGTTTTACTGCTTTGATCATCAATAATCTTTTCTTCCAGTCTAGTTCCATACTTCCAAGTATTTCTATAGGTCACATTTTCTAAATTCCTTACTTGTTATTTTCCCCTGCCCTACCTTGTCTTTCTCAAAATATTGCACTTAAAAATGATCTTTTTTATTAATCAAGAAGAATGCAGCAATTTTTTGACATAAATTTTTCACAGAGCAGCACAGTGAATATTTCTTCCAAGTTTGCACACAATGCTGAGTAACACATCTCAGGGGCGGGGTTTTGCAATAATATCACAATCTCTGTCCTTTGTGGACTACTACAGCCCCCCAGTTTTTGGGGTTTTTTTTTGCAAAACTACTGCTGATTTTATATTTGTACAGTTGATTATTTCTTTCCTAAAATCTTTCCATCTTAAAGGAACTAATTACAAATTTTGAAATGTCCTATTTTCCTGTTCCCAAAGTGCAGCATGTCCTTCTCAATATAATCCATGTTTGCATTCTATTTAACAAATCTTATACCCCTGAATCACTTGTTGCTTTCTTTGTAAGAACTACTCATTAGTTTGTTTGTTACTTTGTTTTTGCAGCTGCATCCAAATTTTGCAAGTTGGTGAATTTTTGTTCTCAAGACTTTTCCATCAATTCATCCCTTTTTTATTGAAGAATCTCATTGCCATTCACTGGATAGAGGTTTACACTGTGAGCAAAAAGGTCCCACACCAGAAATGGTATTTTCTAAATAAGATATGCCCTCTTTGAGCAGTGATTGTTGACATACGTCAGTAGTACAAATTATCTTAAATCCATCTCAGTTTCTAAGTGTGTGAAGTCAAGTGCAGTAGTTTATATAACTCAGATGACATCAAGTGTCAACATGGACTCTATTAGAAATAATCTAAACTAAACCAATGCTGTTTACACAAGGTAGATTTTAGTGATAAAGCAAAGGAAAAAAATACAGATGATGTATATAGACTATTTAGTTGGTTTAATGAAATGTCCATAAAGCAGAAGGTTTATAGTTAACTTTTAAGAGTCGCCACTATTACTGGACTCTTATATTAGACTCCATTTGCTAAGTCATTTCTTACTGCTTGATCAGTGACTTTGGAAGAAAATTCAAGTTGCATATAAATGTTCGGTTTGGAGAAAAACAAGCTGGTAATTCAGGGTGACTTACTTCAGATCAGAGAAATAGAGGGATGTTTGTAATATTCCAGTTGGGTTTTTTCAGCTGTTGCTGGGATTTGCTAACTAAGGGACAGAATTCTGACATCTGGCCCTTTGAGTTAATCTTGTATTTCTGCAGTGCGTGCAAAGGAAGAGCAGCAGATAAATGTATTAATTTCAGCAAGAGCCATCAGGTCTTAGGAAGCTTACACTCAAACAAGCCTTGTCCTTCTCTGCCCATAACCCAGCTCAAATGTTCAGCTTTGACATGACAGAAAGAGAGTAGTGGAGTTTGTAATGGCCAAATCTCAGCTATCCTGATTCTCTCTCCAGTCACAAAACAAGCATTGCCCTCAGGGATGAGAAGGTGTTGGTTGCTGGGAGGTATAAAGCTGGAAACAAGTATTTGTTTTGAAATTAAGTAAATAGAGACACTGAAGGTTTCCTCCAGTTTCAAATGCCTTAATACTAGCCCCAAGATCCTTCTGTTCTCTAACTGTTCAATTTTGTATTCTCTAACACCCCTTCTTTCATTCTGGTTTCTCTGGGGTTTTTTTTCACCTAAATTTAATTTTGGGGAAGAGTTTGTGGGAGTATAGTGTAGCCCTCTTTCCAACATCTCATTATTTTTTCCATTGCCTCCTCCACTGTATCTCAGATTCTATCTCTACCAAAGCATTGGCATTAGTTTGTACTGAAATTCTGCACTGAAAGTAATTGCATGAAGTGTCAAGATTATTTTAGCAGTCTGGGAACTCAAACTTTTAACTAGGGTACTCTGGCTGCACCTAGGTTGCTATTAAATTTGGAATCTTTTTTTTGCCCTTACTGTTCATGAAATTTTTGAAAATATGTTCATGCTAAGGGTGTAATTATAGGTAGAGTGTGGGTATGGCTGAGGAATACTGGGCTTAATGTAGTTTCCAGCATGCTAATAAGTCACCTAAGGAAGCCATGAGGACCCTTTGGGCTCTGTTGGCTTTAAGAAAATATTTGTAGGAAATAGAGCAGATTCATGTCAACTGCTACGTTATTGGGGTTTTTTTTTCCTGTCTTCTATTATTTAGATGTCACAGCTAGATCAAAATAAAATCTAGTTTTGCATATCTGTGGTTACAAAAACAAGAGGAGCAATGAAAATCAAGCACAGGGTAAGCACAGCAGAAGAAATACATACACAGGACATTTTTCCAAATTTTTATACTCAGCAGGCCTGTGAATGCAGCAGCAGCAGGCTGAGTTGCTTTCATGTGATTTTTAACTTAAGAATTAACTGTTTTGCTGCTTTAAAGTGCATGCTAGCTGCTAATTATTTTAATGCAAGCAAAATAGACTAGTGTGTGTCATCATATTAAAAACTATTAATGCCAAATTATGGGAGTACTCCAGGTGAGTACTAACAGTTTGAATGACTATACACTGAAAAAAGAAAGGTTTGCTTTGCATGAAAAAGGAATTATTTTCTCTTTTGCATTTTACTGTTTATTTCCCAGTATGCACCTCGTTCACATTAACAGAACATTAGAGAATGTTTTGTCACCAGTGCTCTCAATCAGGGTGTAGGAAGCTTGTAGCATGTCAAGATTTTATTATTTTCTATCTCTGGTCAAAAATAAAAAGAGTTGATTAGAGAATGGCTCAAGCAGAAAATTAAAGAAAATAGCAAATAGAAGAAACTCAAATTAGGGCTGAAATATAGATAGTTTTTAATTTGGGCAGGATGAGACTGGAAGCACACTTGGGTGCAATGCTGCCATTTGTGCTGTCTGAGGGGAGATGCTTTTATTGCTGCTGATATTTTTGCTTCAAGAGCCCTGTGTAATGGTGGTTATTAGCAGCTATGGCTGGCAAACATGCTGCTCTCCTGTCCTCTTTTGCACCTTTGTTTGTTTTCCTGAGAAAATGAGAAAAGTTTACTGCTTCCTTCAATACTTGACTCAATACCTTCCTTGGCTACAGTGGCAGCAGACTCCATGAGGCATACATCGCTGCCTTCTGGTCTTGCCCTGCTCATGAGACTGAACACATCATTGGTGCTTAATGTCCAGAGATTAAGGAGCTGGAACTTGAATTAATTCTCCATCTCTTTGCTTGTTCTCCTGTGTAATGTACAGCAGGCTCCTCTCAACTCGAGCGTATCTCACTTTCCTTTTTGAATAAAACAGCAATACCAGTCTTGTAGAAATAAAATGGGTGGGGGTATTTCTGAAGTCAGAATAAACACAGATGTCTGAATTTAAATTAAAATACTTGCCAGAACTATAAAGTAAGGTAAAAATTGCAAGCAGACAGAGAAATCCCCAACCTGCTTACAATTCATTGTTCTTTTTGAAAGTAGGAAATGAAAGACAAGGGATATCATGCATATACAAGAATATTAACATGCAGTTCCTCTTTACATCTCTCCTCATCGTCACTGGTTTTCTTTCCACCAAGAAATAAAACAGTACATATGTCTAGAAAAATATATTTTTTTTCTGTTTAGTTAGTAGGGTTAAAATTGTATTTTTATTAAACACTGAATACTTCTTCATTTATCATTCTGAATTCTGTTGCTTGTTTCCAAGGAGATAGAAATATGAAGGAAGGCCATCTGAGACTCTGATTTGTAAGGCTGTTCTCTTTAATGAAAGTTGAATGTGCCTTATTTTAGGGAACAAAATAAACTTGCAGCCTCTGTAGTAAAGAGTTTGGGACTTTGAGTTTCACTTACGTGCAGGCTCACTTTCTGTGTCTGGCAGTGGGAAGGGGATTGTAAAATGTTCAGTGCAGTGTCATATCATCCTTTAGTGGCTCAGTTCTGCTGTTTTCTGCACTGAGGCAGTGCAAGTTCCCTCACCTGTCCACCCTTTGTAGCAGTAGCTTTCTCCTGACAGTCAGAGGTTTTTTATGGAGGACAAGAATGGACAGTAGACAACAATTAGTTTTTCTTCCTGCGAGGAATTAAGAAATGCCAAAGCCTGTAATTGTTCAGTGCAGTGTAAATGCTAAGTTCTAACCAGAGATATCTTTCTTGGTTTAATTCTGTTAATAAAATCCCAACAGCCTGGAGGTAAGTCCTTCAGTTGTCTTACCTGAAGTAGTCTTCACCACCTCAGTTGTGTTTCGGAGTCCTGTGAAGGCGAACTGGTAAAGCCTCCAGGAGCGGGTGTCCCCCACCTCCACCGAGCTGCGCTTCCACTGGTAAATGATCTCTTCTCTGGGGTAGCCATCTTAGTGCAATGGAAAACACACACAGCTCTGTTTCATAGTCACTGCTAGGCTTTAGGGTGCTTTGGGGAGTAAAAATACTACTAGCTGTTTCTGGAAAAAACTGGGGAAGCATATTGCAAGTAGATTATAGATTTGTTTTTCTCAAGTTACTTACTAGTGTGTTTTACTTAATGTCACATTTTATTAATTATAAATTATACTAGTGCTTGAGATAAATTTTTAAAAAATAGGTTTTTCACTTTTGTGGACCTAATAGGATGCAATTTTGCCCCTCCTCCAGATGCATCTGCAGCTGAACCAGGAATTTACACCTTGATCTAACCACGAGATGTCAAATCTTTGGTTCCAACTAGTGCAATAGTAAAACACCTGTGCACAGAGAGAAAGTGGAAAGCCAGGACACCTTGATGTTAGAAGTAAAAATTTCTTGGTTTATGGTCAGATATAAGCATAAATTAATCACATAGGGTCTAGAAATTTTATAATTTTTATAGCAGTCCTTTATGATATTTGTGAACATATATGATGCATGAACTGAAAAAAAAAATCAAAATAAAAGTAAAAATCTGTGGGGTATGTCTAATTAAGAACATAGCCTTCACTGACTCTAAGTACTTAAAACAAATTTATAATAAGTTCTATGTGGGTCAGAAAAAGGAATATTTTTAACCATGTTACTTACAGCTTGAAAATTCCAGTGGGCAGGAGTGGACATCCATTGGGAAGTTATGTAACTGTAGCTGACACTCAGCATCAATTGTCAGCCTGAGAAGAAAGAGATCAGGAGATACTTATATATAGTAAACTATTGCTATCTATGTAATTACTGGAATATTCCAAGCATTGGAAGACATCATGGCTACTGATAAGCAATATTTCTTTTTTGGTTCCATAGACCCTGATCATCTACTTTCTGGACTGTGTAATGGAAGAAGGTATTAAAGTTCTGTTCCTGTGCATCTGAAATGGCAGCATTACTCATGACTGACAAATCCATAGGTAGGAAGATATACAGGTCATCTCATGAGCAGTGACAAATCTTTGTGTCACAACATGCCATAAAGCATTAGGAAAATGTATTTTATGTGACAAAGATTCTATTTCAGAAATGATGGATGGGAGTCCAAATTTAGACATCTGCATCCAAGACAGCCATCTAGACTCCCTTCACAGCTAGTGCAGAGGCACTCTGAGGATACACTTCCTCTCACTCCAAAATAAGACATTCAAATTTAATCAGAAGAAAAATGTACTAAAAGGTGTTTGTCTCCACTGAATATTGGGAGAGTCTCCCTGATAACTCAGGTAGTATAGCTAAGCTCAGGAAAATGCAATTGCTTTCAGAAATCCCAAGTAAAATGAAGTGTACCCTGTAGTGTTCCTGCTAAAAACTCCACCATTTTTCACTCACTCCCAGCCCAGCCATGAGCTGCAGGATACTTGGACTTTGGAAGAGAGGGAAGAGGTGAGGTGAGAGATGGCAAAAGAAAAAGGGTGGGGTAAAATGTTTGTTTCAGGAGGTGTCTCTAGGAAAGCTGTAGGTTTGTGGTCTTTGCTGATTCTGGGGTGTCTCAGTGATGGGGCTGGTTTGTCTCCAGGTTCCTGAATAAAGGTGCTATGGGCAAATGACCCTGAGTCTCATCCTGTGGGATGCAGAGGGGTGCTGGGACCACCAAGTTAATGGAGTCCAAAGGCAACATTTCTGTGTTAGGGATTTAGGGAGAAATCTAATTTCCCTGTTCCCCTTCTTCTCATTTTCATCGTCTCCAGTACCACAGATAGTTGATTTCCTGCTGGGCAGGGTGGTTCTTAAACCTGGGGGAGGAGACTGAGAAAACGCAATCACCCCTTCTGGATCCCTCTTGAGGACAGAATCCCAGCTGTGTGATACTACCACATCTCATTTCTGGGTTAATTGTGGTTGAATCCTTGGTGCTTCCTGTGACTCACCAGCCCAGCTAAATATACATTCACAGCAGATACCTGTTTGCAAGTTCTACCAGATACATCTCTTTCTAGTGAGAGAAAACAAGGAAATTGGAGAGGAAGGTAATAAAGCCCAAGCAGACAGTGGTGTAGCCAAGTCCAAATTTAACATTTGGAACGTTGATCTTGGCTCATCTTTATCAGATTAACTTTGATTTGCATTGGATTTCAATTCCTATTATTCTAATATGCAATAAATGTAAAGTAGCTATGAAATAAAACTCTTTTATAATTCAGACAGTTGCAACATTAGAAGGTTGTCTTAACCAAAGCTTCTCATCTATTCAGTAAAATTATGAGTGTACTTTTCTTCAAAACTTTTTTTTGGCTACCAAGAAAGTAAAAGCAAAATAAAACTTTAAGAAAATGTAGTCTTAAAGCTCAGATGTCTATCATCCCATGTGCTTATGTCTATCATCTTTGATTGTATAATCTCATTTTAAATTATAAATTCTCTTGAAACAGTGCTATGTTTGTCTATATTTTACATAAACCCAAATATTACATCACATATAAGAAAAAGTATAAAAACAATCCCACAGGATTTTCACATTTTCAGAGTATATTACAATCATTTGGAATATGATATTTCAGTTGTTACTGATGGCATACACATAATTATTGAAAGGTACTTTGTCTTAAAAGAAAACCTATATACATGACTGAGGAAGCTGTACAGGTTGACCACATCAAGTTCAGATCCATGAAAATTTGGGTGGAATGGGGCATATCCATAGGTTTGAGTTAAATATTCAATGCTGGGATGGCAAAATCTTCTTTGCCTAAGATATTTGAGGAATAAATTGCTTTTCAGGGTGGAGTTTCATCTGATTAAATTGTAATCAATTCAGAATAAGAGGCCTTTGATGTATGTTGTACATCATCAGTAGGTCCTTTTATACCATCTGCTTAATTCAAGGATATTTCACATCAGTTTAACACAATAAAAAAGTAAAAGCGACTAAACCAAAGGCAAACAATAAAACATACCTGAAAATGAAGACTAATTGCTATAAAAATGCTTATGTTAATGTTAATATAGGAAGGTGACTATTGTGGAGCAAGACAGTACAATCTGTGAGAAGAAATATAACTAAATTTAATACAATTTATATCTGCTAAGTTCTTCCCTTTTTCAGGGTTGTTTGCATAAATATATAGGAAAACTCAATTTTTTTTCCCTTCAGGCTAATGTCAAATTACCTGAATTCACAGGATTATTCTCTTTGGCTTTCCATAGAGAAAATGAAATTCAGGTATAAATACCTCAAAGTGTACAAGACTCTGCCATCATTCCAGATCCTGAGCATCCTATTCGGCGTTGTTATCCAATGAGCATCAGCCTTCTTGGAATTCCGGAAAAACGTGTCTGGTATCCAGATCTTCCCAACCATGTTGCTGTTTAATCTGAGCACTTTTATAGTGCTGTTGAACTTCAGACGTCTGTCATACCACGTTTGGGCGAAAAATATATCAATTGTATATTCCTGTTGTGTTAACCAGAAATACTGATGAAAACATAGCACTCAGCATTCCACATAACTCCTGACAGCTTTCCTTAATTTCATATGAACAAACTGGGAACTATAGAAGGTGATTCTAGAACTGATAAAACCAAACTGGGAACTATAGAAGGTGATTCTAGAAGTGATAAAACCAATCTCTTTTGGTGAAGTTTTGAAGCATCTTTTACCAAAGATTTTTGTTTTAAAACAATTTATTATTTTACTATTGAGGGTAAAACTAAGGTGCAAGTGAGTGTCATATGCACCTTTCTAATTCTGTGCCCCCACATCTGCTCAGGTCAGAAAACAATTATTATTTCCTTGGATCAAGGACAGGAAAAGCTTGAGCTGACTAATTGCCTGTGCCCCCTGGTTGATCTCAGAAAAATGGTCACGTCTCTGGAGAAGTTCTAGGCCTTTTACTTATTATCTTGTGGTGGAAAAAGTGGTAATATCACTCATTAATGCATTTCCCAATTTTGTAGCAATCTGGAAGATTGGTTTTTCTGGAGTTAAACTGTTGCAAAGCATTTGAAAGCAGAGCATATAAAAGTGTGAGGATAGGTTAAAACAATTATTTTTTCATTTACAGCATATAGCTGAGTTTTCTGACTTGTACAGATTTATAGCTCATTGAGTCCTCCCATCCATAATTAAAATGAGATTTTAAAAATAATAGAGGTATGACACAACATCAAGAACTAATGGAAGCTTTGTAATGTCAAAATGATGGAGACTTTGTAACAAGGCAAATGGGCAATCCTTTACCTACCATATTGATAGCATTCACAGGGCCAATGCTATTTACGTACATGTCAGTGTGAATTATTGTCGGTTTAACTGCAAGAGAAACAACAAGAATCGGTAACCAGTGAAGGTCAAAATCAACTATGTGAAAGTCAAGCAGGAGCATGTTACTATGGCATCTCTCCTCTGTGGTTGCCTCACATTTAAATGTGCATATAAAATAAATACAAATTTGCAACCGTGTCTTCAGTTCGAAATTAGTTGGAGACGCTTTGGACAAATTCTTGTATCATTTATTGTATCAAAACCAATTCCCTTATGCTGTGAGAACAAATACTGAAACCAGTGTTCATAGCCTAGAGAGGTTTGCCTGACTGAGAGGATCTGCATTTTGTCTCAGGTCACAGCAGAGCATCAAAAAAACCCACTATCAACAAAAGCAAACTTATTTATCTTATGATGCCTTGCATCACTTGTTTTACATTGTAATGCCAAATGCAACATGACTGCTGTGGCCTGCATAGGTGGCTGTAGATAAGTAACAATTTTGTGAGCCCAAAGCCAAGAAACTTAAGGCTCTAAGGCAGAAATGAAGAATAGTTGTTACATTAATTTATTTTGAAATTACTCCATTTCAGCTTTATTCTTCATATATATCTTGGCTACAGCATGTTTGTTTTTATCCCAGATAATTTTAGGAATGCTTTCCTTCTTTTGTGTTTCTAAAGTCTTGGTTTAAGTGAAGACAAATTCCTCTGCTAATTTGCTGTATACATACACTGAAGGTTAAAGACTCATGTTATCCTTCACTGTGAAAAATTCCTTAGACTATTAGCCACTATCAACTTGTTAGCTGCCTTCATTAACCTTGCTGCTCTCTGCTTTCCTCTGTCTACCTCATCCATGAAATCTGTGCCTTTTTCTATAATCTTCTTACTGCTGTTTCCTCTTCTGCAGAGGTATTGTCTGCTTGCTCTGTGCTCTCATGGGGCTTCTCAAACTGACTTTCAGCAATTCAGGGAGGTTTTTTCCTTCCAGTTACCTCAGTAATCAGTGGAGAGGAAGATCCCTCCAAAAGGTGATTGAGTCAAATAAGACTTCCATTCTGAGTGCAGGCTTGGCTCTACCTCCATTGGCTGTGGGAATCATCTGGGCAGATTGGCTTTGCTTGACTGCAGTTATCTCTTGTGAACCTCCTCCTCTGTGCCCTATTCTGTCACCTCCTGCTTAGGCTGCATCAGTCTGTGCAAGCCTGCTGCTTTTGAGGCTCTGTATCCATCACATCATACAAAGATTAAGCTGTATTAGCCTCTTTTTGGCCTTTCTTTCCATTTTATTATTTGTGATTCCCTGACAGAATCTCTTAGGTACAAAAAAAGATAAAAACTTGCTTTTTCTTTCCACAGAAGTTAAATTCTGAACATCATATACAGGTAAATCATCACAAGCTGCCTGATTCAGCAAACTGTAACACCCTTATTAGATGTCTTAGGATAGATTCAGCCATCTTAATTTATGCCAGCTTCCAAATCATGACTAATTTACATGCTTCAGATGTTTTTCTGCATTGCATTTTAGTCTTGTAACTACTTTGAACGGATTCTGCTTCCTGAGTAGCATAATATGACATGAAAATTCTTTCTCTTCACTGCTTAATTGACAGTGATCTAAAACCAAAAGCAACATACCTCCTATATCAGGTCTCAATTTGTTGTCATATCCTTCCAGCAAACCATTTAAAATAAGAGTCACATCACTTTCATGGACTTTGGGAGTCAAAACCCAAGTCTTATTTGAAGTGTAATCTTCATAATCATCATCTCCCTTTTGTGTGGAACTATTAAAGAGACAAAAATGAAGAGAAGAAAAGCCTTGAAAGATACAAATTTGAAGGTAACTTCTTTGGAAGACAGCACACACACATTTAAGATTTTAATAATACTGTAAAAACATATTAAAAATTTCTCATTTTCAAAATGAGACTCCCAGTAAAGATGCCAAATAACATTTGAGGTTACAGTTCATTTTATCAGCATTTCCTTTTAGTACAGTTGAGATCACATTGTCTGTTCAAAGGTACATCAGTGCTCATCACCTTTGTCATGGCTATTTTTTCACTCATTGACTCAGGTGGGACCTGTTTTGAAACAAATCTGTCACTTAGCTTATGCAACTCTCCACCAAAATATCACTTATTATGGGCATATTGTTGTTGCTTTACTTCTGTTGGACAGAATGATTTGATGAAACACATTTCTGACAAGACCAAGAATTATATTTATTCAGATAAACTTCTCCTGCAGCTTTTCTCCACTCTGATGAACTTGAGTTTATTGTGCATTTGGAAAGTTGAGCACAAATTTTTGCTAAGGGTTTTCCTTTTCCCTTTTGCTAACCCTAACCCACAGAGGATAAAAAGTCTGTCTGCTGGGCTTTTTCTGCTCCTCAGAACTGCGACAGCAGATCTAATTCAACCTGCTTAGTACAGTAAAAAAAGCAAGTTCAGAGTCAGAAATGTGTAGACTAGTCTTAATGGGTGTTTTGTTTTCCCAAAATCAGTGCCTCCAGTTCTAGAGGAGAACATTGAAACTACTTTAGAAAATGACATAATCAGATATTTTCATTTCAGAATCTTGGTGGTAATGAGCTGAACAGTGCTAGGCAACTGTATGGTTTTTTGCATAATATGCCAGTGCCCTTCTTTCCTGCTTCTGTGACAAAGTTTAAACACTGCTGGCTATATATGGAATATCTTCATGATACTACAAATGTCTTAAGCCAGTGGATAGAGTGATAGGGTGAAAATCAGAAAAACTAATTATTTTCCAGTGGCAGACAGAATCTGGAGTGGGAAAGATAAGAGAGAAGCAGATTCTCATGGGAGCTGGATCTTCTGCATGGCACACAAGATTGAAAGAGGCCCAACTGGCCATGGCCATGGGTGCAGTAGGGAAGGGACCATTCCTCCCAGAGCCTGAGAGCACCATTTTATTAACAGCAATCTTTGCTCAGCTGAGGTTGTGCCTGCCCTTCCCTGTAGTGCTCTCCTGCTGCATCCAGCTTATACCACCCAGAGTGGCCCAAAGGCTTTCCAGTGTTGGTGTGTGGGAGCTGTAAGCCACCTGCACAAATACAATCTCACTAGGAAAGAGGCTTTGGGTTCTTTCTTCCCCTGGGCACAGCCTGACAGGGAAGAGCTGGAGCTCTTTCTGCCTCTCAAGTGTAGGATGCTGCCTCCCAGGAGGTGCTGAAGGCACAGGGACATTTGAAGCAGCCTGAGGCTATACAGGGCTCTAGCAACTAGCAATGTGCAGCATGGAGAGAGAGCTGGTCTTGCTGTGAGTCGAGCTTGGAGGCTGCTAATGAATCTGATCTCCACCTTTGTTAGGTGTGCTGGGTACCAGGCATCAACTGCAGCCTCCAGGCACCACCTCACCCACACTGCACCAGCCGTGGGGGTCTGGGAACTTCCCAGGTCAACGATTGGCAATGCAGCCTCTTCATTCTGGCTGCACAAGCCTGAACTTGTAGTGTTTTATTAGGAATCAAAAGCAAAGTTTTAATTGGCAATATGGTCCCTAGTATTCTGCTGGTACTGACAAACAGGCCAATTTAATTAAATTGGGACAGATTTTTTATTTTTATTCAGTTGTCTGGAGTTCAAAGATCTAATTGTAATTCAGAGAAACATAATTGAAGCCAAATTTTCTCTCCTGGAGAAAAGGAAATACTTCTAAATAAAGTCTTTGCAAACAGAAGGCGCTGGATTATATGTTTTCAAACTATGCAAAGTGAATGAAGAAAAATAATTTTATTTATAAAAAAACTATTCCTATTTTATAACCAATTAAACAACCATTCTCTCCAAAGAATATGTTTTTCTGAATGGAAAAGAAAAATAAATGCATTCTTTCACAAAGGCAATATGTTACTGAATATCAGTGCAATGAGAAAGCTTCAAAACTCAAACCAGCTGAGTAGTAGAGTCTGGTCCACTAGAAAGTGCACAATTAGAGGTATGTTTGGCTAGAAGTTTTCTCAGATCTAGAACAACCTAATTGAACAGCAGCCCGCAGTAACTGAATCTTCTGTTCCTTCTTGGAAATTATTTGTCTGACAGAAACAGCTGTTAGTTTGCTCAACTCAAGCCATTTTGGCAGTCCACGTCTCCAAAACCAGCAAATACTTTATGAAATTAGTGTGAGACTAAGGAGGGAAAACACAGCCAATGAAGCTGGGGAAAAATGCTACTGAATTCCAGCTTTTATTAGAATTCCACAAGGATCAGAAATGAGGATGGGCATGGAATTGTCTGTCTGTGTAAACCTTCATTCCAGCAAGAAAAATCAGAGGGGCTTCTCTATCCAAATGAGCAGAGCTTTAGCCATGCAATGGCATTAATACAATGAAAATTATAATGACAAAACCCTTTTCATCTCCTTAAGATTTTCAGATCAGTCCTTCTGATTAAATGGCTGAAATTTTGAAAGTGCTTTTAGTGTCTAACCCAAATTTTTTAAAGCCTAGATTATACCCAAATGCATATTGAAGTCTATTTTTATTTTTCTGACTGCTAGAAATTTTCAAATCTAGTAATATATAGATGAAGAAAAACACATATTTACCTATTTGAAGATTAAACTTTCATTTTTTTGAAGGTTCTTCTTTCTGATACTGATACAAAGTCTCACAATTTGAGATATTCCCAGTGATATTAATGCCACTGCAAGATGTCTGCAACACTGCTTTATCTAAATCCAAACATTTCCTAGCTGGAAAAGAGATTACTTAAGAGGGTCAGAACCCAAGCTTGAAACTTCAAGCCATAGAGTAATTAAAGTTGAAGGCACTTTTGGAGGTCATCTGGTCCAATCCCTTCTCAGTCTGCCAGCTGAGTCTGCATGTGGTGACCCTGATAGTAATCACTTACAAATATAGATATGTATATGTGTAACCACAAGTGTTTAATATGCAGGGGAATATTTGTTTGAAATATGTCTTCACAAAGCAGGAAGAGGGCAGAAATTACTGGTGCTGATATGCATTTATTTAGATCTGATTTTCTTACAAATATATGCAAAGATCTATAAAATGGTATCTCACTCTACAATTATATAAAAATCTCATTCTACAAATGAGTTTTTTACCATGTCAGGGGCTAAACTAATGTTTTTTATCTTCCTTCCTAAAACTAACACATACTAATCCTAATCCTGCATTCAAGTTGTTGCTTGATTTATAACATTTATAAAGCTCTTTTGAGTGCTCATTGTTGAGGAGTAACATTAGCACAAACTGATGTTGATGCAAAAAGTCTTCAGGAATTTATTCTTCAGATCTTTTCCAGTGCATTTGATCCATACATTTCTTTGCAATACTCTCTGGGCAACATTTAATCATTTTTTGTGCCAGTGCAATCCCTGTGGGCAAAGGTACCCACTGCAGGTGGAGCGGGGGTCACCAACCAAGGGAAAAAGGATTAATGAAAGGATGCTCACTTCCATTGTTATAGCCTCCTTTATGGGCCCCTTAGCACTGAAGGCATTATTTCTATACTGGAAATGCATTAAAATTGTAGAAAAGGGTATTTCTGCTGGGAAATCATTGATTAATTAGGAAAACAATTTTTTTCCATCTTCTTTATTGATCCTTCTTCAGAAGACATGGTCAAACTCGTTACTTAAATCTGTCATTAATATGCTGATACACCATTCTCCTAGCAGCCCAAAGCCACTGAAGTCCACATTATAGTTTGGGGATCTTTTTTTTTTTTTAATTAGATTCAGCATTATTTCTTTTCTTTTGTGTTTTCATTTCTCTGAAAGTTAGTTTGATGCCTATGTAAAAATAATCTTCACTTTAGTAAAACTTAACAAATAATTATATTAATGGTATATCACTGTCCTACATTATTATGCTTTCAAGACTTTTGGTCTAAATCTTTATTTCAAAAATTAATATAAAGCATAGGTTACCCATTTCAAAACTACTGTGTTTTAGTTAATTACTGGCATAAAGCCAACACTATAACTTTGGATCATCTCTGCTGTCATCTCTATATCAGAGACACTCTAATGTGAATCATATGTAATGCTTCTTGGAAAGACATTACCATGTGTTGGTAGAGATAGGTCATGCATTATTTAATATCACAGACAGCAGCAATAATTTTACAGTCTAAAATGGGGGACAGATTGGGCACATCTTGTTTAAGTAGTGATCAGTAACTCTCAAAGGATATCCCTTTGAAATAAGGTGTTATTTCCTGATCCAGAAAACGTGATTTTCACAAATTGTTACAAGGAGTAGAAGGGAAAGGAGCTCTGGCAAAAAACCCTTCCATGTCTGGTCAGTCTTTCAGCCTTCAGATATGAGGTCATATATTAACTCATCAAAATCTCTGTAGTTCCAGTGACTATAAATGAGTTTTAGCAGTTTGTACTTGCTGTGACTCGTTCCTCTAATTTTTCTAAATATGCAAAATTAATTTTAACTATACCAAGAATTTTGTTGTGATACTTCACCCAATTAATTGCTAATATTGCATCGTTGTTTACAAGCAGAATCAGAGTAGCCACTTAGTGCTTAAAGTGAAAGACCTGTAGCAGTAGTGAATAGCTAATGACTAAATAACTTAAATCTAATTAAAAATTTAAGTTTATTTATCAAAAAATCTGGGCAATTTCATCTTTTGTACTAAGTATGCTATAGAGCTTTCAGCCAAGATTTCATAAACTACTTGAACATAAACTGAGTTTTCCATTGAAAACACCAATGTTTCCTACCTCTCAGGGAAGAACTGAAACAAGGCTTGCCACTTCACCTGACTGTTAAACTGGCACTGTTTAATTTAATGAAGAGTCAAGTTCAATTCATTCTCTAATGTGCATAAAAAATTACCTTAATCTACAGGTCATACATTATTTATGGTGCTGAGAGGGTCAGTGGGAAGGCAAGATGCATTCCAGGTTCCCACTGTGGGTACAGAGATGCTGTGTGCAGATGTGATGTTTTAGAATGTGGAGATAGCAGATGTGGAAGAAAATACAGTGTCTCTGGAAATCTAACTGTGTCGAAATTCTCTCTTGCTGACTCACATTTTAAGTAAAGGTATCTTGATTGAAGCAGAAAATGTTTTCACAAAGCTGTGCCATGGATTCTCTTGTTCTGTTTGTGTTTCTGCTCTGTCCATTTGTGTTGTTTAAATCCCAGGGCTATGTGCAGGACTGAGATTTCTGTTCTTTCCATAAAAATGGCAACTTTTTTCTCTTTTACTACTAAATGTTCATCACAAATACCCAACCTCTGCTTTAATTAGGACTGCAAATCATGTAAAGCAAAGATTAATTTCTTCCCAAATAATTTCCCACATCAAAGGTGGAAACTCAGATGCTTTTCTTAGAGAGGAGAAGATCCAGTCAGTTATCAGAAGCTTCATAACAGAAAATTAAGTTGAAAATTCTGGGCCAAGAAGTCACTGAGAAACTGTCTCATAGTCCTACTCCCTACACCCAGATTTGTGGTGCTGCTGCAACTGCAGTTTTGGATGAAGCTCTGCTGCTCCAGAAGAGCCTGATATCCTGAATTCCCAGAGCTTTCAGCAAAGGCTACAAGGGTCTATAAGCTGTATTTTGGCCATTTGTTGTAGTCATGTGGTAAGGGATGCTGAGGAAGTTCACAGGAGGAAAGAAAATAATTTCTACTTCTATTCAGTGGTTTGGGTGAGGTGGATTTTAGGTAGGTCACCTGTAAAAGATAGTTTATTTCCTAGGCACTGCTTCTGCTGCAGCTATCACACTATGTACTACTCAAATTATGTAATGTAGATAAAACCTTGACAAGGAGTTATTATTTAAAACAAAGCAAAGCTAAATTTTTCTGTTGTCCCTAAGTCACAGAGAGACTGAAGCATATATGCAAATAATTATTAAAATATTATTAAAGTTCTCATAAAGAAATAGGTACAACTGAAACTCTTAGATTATGGGACTGAGCACACAAGTCTCAAATTTTTTTAAGAGCCAGAAATTACTAGAGGAGCACAAATGAATGCTCCCAGCAATGACTTTTCAGTCATCTTTACTGAACATGAAGGCCCCAGACTGCCAGCAATCAGCCATTTCTGTAAACTGTGCCTGCCCTGAGATTTAAAGGCTGTCTGGATTCCTGTGAGCCTTCACACTCTGTTCCCCTGAAGAGATGATCCCTGGCAGCACAGCACCTATGGATCATGCTGTGGATTTCACAAGCTTTCCTGCAGTCATTCAGCAACCTCAGCAACCTCACTGGTGCTTCTCAGCCATTTTGAGTAAAGCAGTCCAGTTGTTAAACCTCTTCACAGATTTCTAAAATATTACATGGCAGTGGTGGTTTTGTATCAGTGTCTATAAAAGTGTCCATCATAGCAGACTGGTTTAGCTTCCAGTCCTTTCATCTCTTGCCCAAGACACACACTTACATTAACTACTGCACTTAAGATGTAATTAGTTTTATCTATTTGTAACTATTGTTAAAACATCTATTTTTCATATTTTCAGATTCAACTGAATTTGGCTACAGCAACTGTTTATATGGAAAGTTTTAAAATGAAAAATTTAACTTGGTTTATGTGTTGTTGCATTCCTGTCAGTTCATGAAAACACTTTTTAAAAAAGCCCTTTAGAGTGCATTTATCAAGAGTGCTAACAATAAACCTTCTGGTTTGCAGTATTTACAGTATTTTCTAGTTCACTGTGCTGAAAAATTGTTGTGCAATTCTTGCATTGCACAACTGATTGGATTCAAGTCGTGAGTGACCATGAGGGTTATTGTCCCTTTTAAAATATTCCTAGTTGCAACAATATGGGCTCACAGCCAGTTGTCACAAAAATTGCCAGAAACAGAGAGCAGTGTTAGCAGCTCTGGCAAAGAACCAAAAGCTAAAATGTAGCACCCAGCCTAGAATCTGTTTCTCCAGCAGACCATTGAGGTATATTGTTAAATAAACTGATAATGGATATATATTTCTAGGTCTGTATGAACAGATTTGTGTTATTAACCAAAGCTGAATTACACCACAGTACCCACCAAACTCGTGGGTATGGAGAGGAATTGTATGACACCCTGAGGGAAAATAGCAAAGTGTAAAGAGATGAAGGAAACTTTAGGGCAGTGAGGAATAGAAAGATAATTATAGAAACAAGCATACATCATTCATTTTGAACAGCCTGAGCCTGAAGTGCAGCATTTATAGTTACTAGAGCTCTGGAGGAGTCTCAGATGTGATCAGATGATTCAGATAAGCTTCCATAACTTAAGATGATTATTCCAAATTTTCTTTTTTTTTTTTTTTTTTGAGCTAGAATTTTGTATGGGTATGTTTCTTTATATTTTATTTACTGGAGGTTATATAATCCATTTCTGTATCTGTTTCCACTGTGGTTATGGATATTCATGTTAGCACTGAGCAAAAGCATGAGAAACAAACAGAAAAAGGGAGAAATAGCTACAGCTATTTTTCTGCATCAGTGGTAGGGTTAGCTTGAGTCGATCTGCTTTAGTTGAAAGTATCTAGCTATATCTAAGTGCAAATGGTTTAATCTTGGAATTGTGTGAACCTCAGAAGGTTTTTTTTTTGTTTTACTTTCATTTTTTTGCCACTCCTCTCCTGTCCCATCCCCTTCTCTCCTTTTTCAAATTTTTTTAACCATTCTATGCATCTCTGAATGTGAAATCTAAGGCACTTGGAGCAGGAATTTTGCCTGTTGCTACTACTCAGCTCCTGTAGATTGCCACTATAGCTAACAAATCTCAAGAGAAGGAATAAACACTGAAATGTGATTTGACTAGGTTGGTTTTAGCTTGAGCTCACTTCATTTTTTCTGGCTGTGTTTTGTTGTATATAATTGTCATGTTAGTATTGCATGTGATATCTCTTCTCCAGCAATGTGCATTGCTTTTATAAATGATAGCTCAAAAATCTCACTATAAATTAACAAAGCTCAATTCTCTTCTCAGTGAGTAAGATTAGGAAAACATAGATGCCCTCCAGCCATCTATTTAAAAAACAGTAACTCAAAAACCCCAATTCTATTGCTCAATTAGACTTGAGAAATGAAAAAATAGCTTCTTGTTCAGTAGTACCCTATGAGGAACTCATATTTGTGTTTTTTCAAAATTCTTGCACAATTTTTTTCCTGTATTTTGTTTGCGTGGTAATTTCACCCAGAAGAAAGTCACTTCTGGAATCAAGCACTCATGATGTAGTCATCTCCTCATCACTATCTGTCTATGTTTAAAAACAAACATGTGAGGTGCTAGAAATGTCAGCAGTTTTGCTTATTGAGTAGCAATCCTGAGCATTTTTTTCAAATTTAAAATATTTATGTTTTTTTAATTGGTCTACTAGCATGAGCTATAAATTCAAGTTAGGCTTAACACAAATTCATGTTAAGCTGAATATAAATCCTTATTAGAATTAAATATATCAGGGAGTGTTTTCATTCTCATCTTCTCCTTCTCTGTACACAGAAGAGCTCTATAATGAAGTGCTCCTGGTGTTGGGCTGGGAGCCAGGAACATGGAATGCTTACCCCAGCTAAAGGACGAGTGTCCTACTTGCTGTGCTAAGCCAAGTGATATCTTCTCTGCATGTGAGTGTAAACCATTTTTACAACATTAATAAGCACATAAATGTCCCTTATTGTCTGTGTTTGATGAAGACTGGGTTTGATGCTAAGCCATCTCACCATGGAGGAGGAAACAATCCCTAACCATTCCTTAGGGAATGACTTTGCATTGTGCTTAGCAGCAACGTTAAAGCCATATTGTTGGTAAAGCAGGTGGGTCAGATAAGTCCTCAGTGTTTAGGGAGGAAAAAAAAAAGGGAAACTAGTATAGGTTTATTTTGAGTATATTAATAATTCTTACTCCTCTCAGATCATGGAAGTATCATTACTGGAATTTTTTTAGAAATGCATCTGAAGAAAGAGCTGAATGAACAGAAAATAGCTGCTCAATACACATGTCTGTAATTACATCATGATGTAGCTAACTCATTCACAAAATAGGAGTAAGCAAATGGTGAAAATTAAACTGGTTTTTGTTGTTTCTTTTTTAAACAATGCTTCTGATTTAGCTTCATTTTTAATGCATGGTTACCAATAGTAACCCATGTATTCCCACATAAACCAACTTATATCATGCAAGACGCTGTTTGCACTCATGCTCATAAAACAGACTGTGCAGAGGTGGATGTGGAATTTAGTTCTGATAACAGGGTAGATGTGTGATACATTAAGAATGTAAGTGGCAAACTAATGTCTCTATGTCATCTGAGTAGGAAAATCGCCAACAAGTGTTCTTCAATTCCCCCATGGAATTTATTTGTTTTGATGGACTTTCTTTGGTGGTTGGCACAATCAGGATGGCTTCATGTCAAGGTCTCCTTAATCCTGTGGGACTTATAAGCATGCCAGCTTCTGGGTAAGGACTATAAGCACCTGTGCTCTAAAATGCACCCAGGCAGGGTTTCTCAACTCACCCCATGCCTGTTTACCCTGGAGAAAAGGGGGGACCTTATCACTCCCTACATCTCCCTGACAGGAGGTTGTAGCCAATTGGGGGGCAGTCTGCTCTGCCAGGTAACAAAAAATAGTACGAGAGGGAAACAGCCTCAGGTTGCAGCAGGGGAAGTTTAGGTTGGATGTTAGGAAAAAATTCTTCACTGGAAGGGTTGTCAGGCATTGAAACAGACTGCCAGGGAAGTGCTGGAGTCACCAGCCCAGAAGTATTCAAGCCATGTGGATGTGCTGCTTGGGGGCATACTTTCGTGGTGAACATGGCAGTGTGGGGTTAATGACAGGACTCAATGATTTTAGGAGCCTTTTCCAGCCTCAATGAGTCCATGATCCTGTGTCTTTATCCTGCCATGCTGCATTCCAAGTCCACTTCTCAATGCCTCTGCTGTTGTAGGAGCTTTGTATTTCTCAGCACTGCACAGTGATGTCAGTAACTCATTCCCCACGGAGTCATGGCTTGTTATTATTGTCTAAATAAAACTCTGGTTGTACCATACAAAAAGTCAAATAAATTAGCCATAGATGCCTTGTCAATTAGATAAATGGCTGTGGCAGCTAAACCAAGTAAAACGGAGCTGTGGGCAGGTCAAGAGGAGTTCAGACCCTGACAAGCCTCTGTCCCGAGGCCATGCAGGCTCAGGGCACAGCAGTGCCTGTGGTGTGCTGCTGGGCTGCAGCTGCAGTTCACACATGGTGCTTCCAAAAATCATCGTATAAATTGTGATGCAAAGCTGCTACATCTTACTTGCCTATTTATGCCCCGCTTTTCCAGAGACAATTTCAAAAAGAAATGCTGGGGTCCTGAAAATTTTCTAAAAAGCTTACTTTGGATATGTAGTCTGTAGAAAAAAAAGTCTCACTATTCAGCTGGAACCCTTTTTCTGAAAAAATTGTGAATTGTTTTAAAGGTCCTAATTAATAAATATGATGGTGAATCTGTAATTTTATTTTAGTGAGAAGAAACCGTGTATGGGCTCACTTAGTGTCTTATCTTTTTTCTTTTTTATCAATCTCCAGTAAGTAAAATGTAAGGCACATAACATGCAAATTCTACCTAGCTCTGAAGCTTTTGACGTTTGAGTGGGCTAGGCATAATGATCACTGCAAAGCCAATCTTCCCATCCCTTGCATTTGAATGTGACTATTAAGGCTCGTCAAAACACCAGGAAGGTAGGAGCAATTTCTATTCCATACACATAAAAACATGTATCTCCCAGAATTCTTTTTTTCCTCCACAAATATTTTGGCATACCTTTTTTACTCTTGTCAGCATTATAGAATTTTACTTTATAAATTGTCGTTGCTCTGATTATGGTCGGAGAAGTTTTTCCTTGTAAAAAGGAATGAAAATTTTACAGAGGAAGATACTAGAAAGTTCTTTTATAAGTAGATGTTATTCAGGGCTAGACAAAGATGGATGCCTCATAACTGGAAAAGAGAGCCAGAACCATAACCAAGTAGAAGCTATGAGTGGGTTTGATTAATGTGTATAACTGGCTAGAAGGGTCAGTAGTAGTATGGCCGTAACCATAGACATAATCCAAAAGCATTCTTTTGAAACACTGCATTGGGAGCCAAGTTTATCCAGCACAATTACCAATTTATTTCTGCAATTTCAGGAGAGAAGAAACCATGTTAAGGTCTAAGAGATGTAGACTCATGTAGCTAGAGTTTCAAAATGAGTTTAGCAATGGAATAATACAGGGTGCCGAAGATGCTACAGAGCATCTTCAAAGATGCTACAAAGTCCAGAAAGACATATAGTGATGAAAATATTTCCTTCAATTTGAGAGATTATATAAGAGGATTTTCTTTTCTCTTTGTCTCCTCATCTCCTGCAGCTCTGTACTGTGGCTAAGTCGAAGGATCCACTAAATGTGCTGCAAGACTGTTTCAGTTGAAAACCTAAGTGTCCCTGTATTCAGGCCACAATGTCCAGTTCCTCATCAGGTTTCCTTGGCTCCATCCGAGCTCTGTAGAGCATCAACTATGGCACACAAGCAAGGAGTTTAAAATACCAAGTGGGGATAGGGAGATGTTACCATGTGGCATTACCAGGTCCTCTTGGATTAGCCCATGGCCAGCTGTGGGGTCTCCTCAGAAGAGATGTAAGCACCAGTGGGATCATTTATGGAGATTGTACGTGTTGTGAGCATTGAAGCAAGGTCCACAAGGGAATTTAGGGTAGCTGCACAAAGCATCATGGCAATTCAGAAAAGGCTCATTGGCAAAATGCAGAGGGTTTCAGACCCCATTTTCTATGATCAGAGGAGGCACCATGAGGCTTCAGAAATTTTGTTGGTCATTCACGGATCTTAAACTGCATAATCAGGAACTCTTAAAAACAAGAGCCTTACCATGACTTGAGCAGATGCTGATGGGACCATCAGGTGAGGATGGGCACCTGTAAACCCCTAAAATTAATGGGAGATGAGCAGAAGCTAAGGATGAAGATGTTTTACTAATCGTCGCATATCTCCCATATGGATAAATCCATCTTCACTTTTCCCTTGCTACAGATCCAGCAGCTTTTTATGAGCTACAGATTTATGCAGAAAACCTGACAGAGTATTGATAAAAAGAAATTCCACTGGAAGCCACTAAAATAAAACTCTGCATGCAATTTATCCTCGTGAGATCCTGGGGAATTTTGCAAACACACCTCAGGATAATTTGTTTAATAAAAAACAGATGCTATTCTAAGCTCTACAGTTTTCCAGGACAGATTACCAAATAAATAATTTAGAAGGAGGACATAAATGGAATACATTTGCTGGCAAATGTTGCATTTTTAGCTTCTATCTGTCAGATTTTCCAGGATTATGCTTTCCATACTGACAGCTGCTCAGTATTCCAATTCTAGTGCAAAAACCATGTTGGTAAACATTTAAACACAAATGGAAGTGTTTTCCTCGATAAAGGCTTGAATGCTTAAAACCTTGCAAAACTGAAGCCCAGCTTTGCTGCCTCAGCCTGTTTCCAAGGTGCCATTGCAGACATGACATCTTTGTTAAAGAAATACATAGTTTACCTGCCACTTGGAATTGCTGCTTGTTAACTAAAATGAGAGGTCCTATTTAAAATATGCACTATTTATGATTGGAGGTAATTTGACTATTAAACTTCTGGGCATTTCATTAAATCCTTTCATTTCTATGTGATTGAGGAGCTCAGAACATTTCAAATGCAGGTAAGGATTGCAGATAACAAATGTTTCTCATTATTTAGTCTGAATATACGTTGCATTGAATTTAATCATGTTTGTGCTTATCTACTATAGAGAGATTAAGAGAGATAGAGCCTTGGGGATGGTAACAAAAGAATTTATTTTACAGATATAGTACCTTTCCTCTTTTTTTTTTCCCTTCCTTTATAAATTGTATAATTAAAGCTGCTCACAATTTTCCCTTCTAGTATTCACCGTAAGCCTTCACATGCTCAAACTTTTTCAAAGTTACCGTAAGAGCTGAATTTCTTGGTTTCAGGCCAAAGATTAATTTTATTTCAAAGCCTAAAATAAAATCTACTTTTTGAAATCAGTAAGGCTAAAATTATTCCCATTTCCTTTTAATATCAAATCTATATATGGGTTGTTTTCACACATATAATGCCTAGATGACGGAATAGTAAATTTTGGAACTCATTATAGAAATAATCCTTATTAAGAGGTATACCAGAGTTAAAGTGGTTAGCCATTAAGTGGTTAAAATGCATTAAATGGATAAAACAGTCATTGAAAGTGGTCAGATATTAATAGCAGGTAACTTGGAATTGCTTATTTTAATTTCAGAGAAATGAACTGTCCCTGGAGGTGCTGTTGGCATGTGGTAAGAGGAAACATAACTGTCCTCACCTGGACAAAATAGCAATACCTTAGATTTACAACCTTTTGACATAAAGGAGGCAGAGCTGTGGATCTGGATCACAATAACCAGTGCAGAGAAGAATATTTTCATGTTTTTCACCACTTAAATATGGCCTTCAAAGCCTTGTTAGCTGTGCTGGACATGGAATTTAGGAATTTGGCCCAAAAGATTTGCCGTGACTTTAATCTCATGTGCTACATTAGAGCCTTATTAAGGTTTTAAGTAATTTTAAGTGCATGCTATAAGTCCTTAAAGCAGCTTAGTGAGGGTTTTTAGCATTTCCTTTAGAAACTAGGAAATAAAATGAGAAAAGGCATTATTAGTATATTGTTGATTGTTCTTGCCCAAAAGAGGTTACAAATACCCAATATGTTTATTCAATGCAACATGGTCTGTGATAGTGGTTAATTATTTGGCTTCATTAAAAGAGCAGTAATATTTGTAATTGTATTCTAAGGAGCTCCAAGTATTTTACTGCTGGTAACCTTCCCCTCTTCCAAATCCTCACCTTGTCAGAAAATAGTGACATATTTACTCCATTACAAAAATAATTTTAATACTCAAACATGTTTGATCCCTCACTGGCTCAAGGAGCAGAATGTATCATTTAAGTTACATATAGAGAAGCCAAAAGGTGTCTTTTCAGTACTCAAGTTCAGCTACTAAGACAGTTCCTGGCAGTTTAAATATAATTACATGGGTCACACACCCCATCTTCTTTCTGAAACCACTACCAGCTTTCTCTCTTGTGTTCTTCTTCAAGTGTGGAATGGCTCTGGTCTCTGACTCCCAAAACATATACCCAGGCTGTTTGTACTTCTCATCTTTGTTCCTGTGCATTTCTCATCTTTGTTAATTTGAACACAATAACTCATCTTCCCAATCCCTGCACTTGTTTTCTGTTTGAAGCATAGCAGGCTTCTTGTCATTATATTATAAATGTTGTATAATTCTGGTCTTCATAATTCACTTCCAAACCAGGTTCAGTTCTGCCTCTTATTCATACACAGCAAGTATACAGCCTTCCTGGACTCAAAGCTGAAGTCCTTACTCCTTGAATTAAGTAAGTCTAAGGGCCATCATAATTCATCTAAGAAGGTCAAGCTGACTGTAATTTGAATAATATATCAATTATTTGTTGGCGTTCTTCATTCACTGACATTTGTGTGCCTGTTTGCCTTTCCTGTTTTATCTGTGTGGGCCATGGTATCACAGTTGTCTTGAAAATATTGTCCATTCACAAAAATAAGAATGAACTGATGATTTACATATAGAATTATGTTCTTAATTTTTGGGGGATCAGGTGATTGTTTTTCTGCACAGAGGGTCAGTTCAAAAGCTTAAATTTTGGAAGGATGGCTCTTAGGGCTATAAAAGTAGAAACATTGGGAATTGATCAGGGTAGCAGAGGGAAGAAATCATTGTAGACTTCTTGATAAACTGTTTTCCCTTGCCTGTTTCAGGAACTACTGTCCACCTGATTGAAGCCCTTTTAGTGTTAATTTGTAGTGTGAAGTCTCTTGTGTCTTCAGCAGTTTTTGGAGAGGAAAAGCAGAGTACAAACTCTGCCACCTTCAGTGGGATTTACACGAAATTTCCAAGAGATAACTGATCTTGGTGCCTGGTTATCATGGGCACATCTCATTCTGCTTTGGTGACACCCTTCTCCACCTCTGGCAAACATATGTGTGGTTCAGTAGGTCCCAGAAGTGCATCACTTAATAACACATTGACTAATGCATTGATTAGTTTAGTAAGGCTTTCTAGCATTATCTGATCATTTTCTCTGAATGTTTTTTTCTCATTCTTCCTCAAGCTATCTCTTTTTCTCTCTCTTGGAAAATAATCTAAGGGAATTAAATGAAAGTGGAATTTAGTGGATAATCCTCAATCTGTTGCAGCAGGCAGAGTTCTGTTTGAATCTGAAGATATCTTGTTGTGGATTAACAAAAGCTTCATATGACCAGAACATGCTATTTGTGTTACACAATATAACATTGAGCCACTAGTGAAGGAAAACACTCATTTTCTCATATCATCCACTTTTTTGGGGGGCAGGAATTCTGGCAGAAGATTATTAGAGGTATGTATGAGATCCCCTTTAAGGTGTATTTCTCATCAATGTATAGAACCAGAAGTATTTTTTAGCAAAATATGAAGCATTGAAAAAGTTGAAGAAGATAAATAGTTCAGAAAGAAAGGTGGCCTTTTATCTCAAGGGTTCACATCAAAGTCCAAGATGACATTCAGTAAAAAATACAATTTCATACACGACTACCTGCATCATCTAGAAAGAGCTTATGCAAGCATAAAAAGTAAATAACTTCTTATTCCATTCCTTCCAAAAGATCATTATTATCCTTCATTTATTTTAAATAGCTTTTTTACATATATTGATCTTTTATTTCTGGTAATAATCTGTGTATGTTAGTTTAGATATGGTAAAAAGGATATTTCTTTAATGTTTTGCTGGCTGTCTGCAAACAGATGAAAGTTCTATCTTTAAGACTAATATTTAGTTTCATACACAATGGCCAGATTTCACAGCTAGGCCTACACATTGTGTTGTTCTTTACTGAATATGTGTGAAAATGTCCTTCCACTAGATCTGAAAAAATAGAACTGATCCTCAAGATATGAAAATGTTTTAAACAATAGTGATTTTCTTTTTTAGAGGTGATAAACTGTTACACTAAGATTCTTGTATGTTTTACTGAATTTCTCTTGCCTGCTATCACTTTGCTGTAACCATAATGCAGTCATTACTCTGGGTCAGATCAGTGGTATTTTGTGCCATGTATTTTGCATCTGGCAGCTGTCAATAGCAGAGGATAAGAGCAAAAGAAAATCAGAAATCAGGCAGAAATATCCCTGGTAAAATCTCTCCTCTTCCAGAAACATGCAGCTTCACTATTTCCTATAATGAAGTGCTATCACTGAGTTTAATAGATTAAAAAATATTTTTCTTGTCTTTGAATCTATATAAATATTTAGGCTCTGTGTCACCCCACTTATTAAAAAGAAAAACATTTTTATAAGTTTTCAGCCAGGGATGATATCATTGCATCCTCTATGTCTTTTATGTAAGAGAGAACAAGTAAAGCTGCTGGAGTCAACTTTTTCTGTGTTGCTTGGGACATCACATGAAAAAACATTATGCAGCTGAGGTAGTCATTTACATGAGAAGTTATTTGTTACATTCCTCTTCTGCTTATGCAGTCACTGGTGGTTTGCATCAGCATTAAGGCCTCCTTTTTTGACAGCAGTTGTGTTAAAAATATTGCTGTTATATAAATAAGAGGATATCACCGTGTGTCAGACTGAATACCCAATATTCAGTCTGACAAGACTAGCATATTAATTTTTTGTTGCAACTGTACAAATACCCCAGAATCCCACTAGTTATATCCTCACTATTCTCTCAAGAGTTTTCTTCCACCTACCACCATCACCCCTCTTTTACCTCAGGTTGTCTGAGCCAGCTGGCAGGTGTTAGAACTTGTGAAAATATGTATTTCCCTCCACCACTCTTTTTTCATATGGATGAAAAGAAAAATGTATAGTCCTTTTGTAAATTTCTCACATTGAAGGAGATGGTTACACATTCTGTTATAAATTATGTTCTAACCACTTCTTATGAAAAATTTTAAAGCAATTAATATTATTTTCTGTTTTGCTGTTTCCTTTACTTCTTGGCTTAATGCAAAGCTAAATTTCTTAATTAGAAGAATCAAATAAGCAGGTTACTTCTGGACATTAAAATAGGAAACCTGACCCAATTCAACTGCAAAGCTCCTGCTTACTGCACCCGAGCTCTTCTGAGGTAGGTGCTCACCTAAATAAAATGCCCTTAAAGACATTACACCTCCACAAGAATACACTCTAGGTGAATTCAGACTCACACTCTGCTCCTTACAGCACCATGACAACTTAGGCCATAATCCATTGTCACAAGGAAACATGCAGTGAATGCTAAGTTTAGTCATCAAAAGTCACTCACCAAATTGAGTCTAAAAAGATCAGTACATCTACAGTGGACACTTTATACTGTTCCTTTCTCATCTTTCCATCACATAAAATATGTCTTCACCTTGGTTTTTGTGTGTTGGGTGTTTTCTCTAGGGGCAGCTGTAGTCCCTAATTTCATTGGTGCTCAATGAGTTTAGTCTCGTTCCATGAGAAAGGATCTTCCTTACCCAATAATAACTATAGATACCTGACTATGGTGGTGGGCTTTTTTTCTGGAATTTATGGTTCTTTCCTGGTACTTTCTGAGGTCTCTTTATTCATTGTATAAGAAACTTCTCTTGTTCTAAGTAAACAGCTTCCTGCTTTGAGCCCAGAAAGTTACATCTCCTTCCAGTGAAGTTATCTGGATGTCCATTTCTATCATCAGCTGTCATATCTTTTCTAAAAAGAAAATGAATACATCTCTTTCTCCTGTATTCTCAAAAAGCCCCCTTGTGCCTGTTCAGAAGTTCCATTCAGAGAAAATAGCTCATTTTCTAGAATGGAGAAATTCCTTTTTATCCAGAAGCTCAAGGAAAGACTTATGTGCCATTTAAGATCAATTTACATTACAGTCTGTGGTCTGAAGTGGAGTGTGAAGTTTTAGCTGATCATCTGTATAGAATAAAAAAGAAGAAATGAAGGGAAAAATATTTAGAGGTGTTGTAAATCAGCTGGAATGTAGGTTGAGAGCTTCCTGCAAAAGCATTATGCAGTGTAAGAAACACTTTTTGAAGATCCTTGCTGAGTTATAATTTAACTTTGGGTGATTTCCCAGTTCTTAGATAAGCACAAAACTACCTGTAAGAATCTATACCGGATATGCCCTGGCTTTTCTCAGCAATGGACTGACTTCAGTGGGACAGGGATTACTGAGAGGATAAAATGAGGCCTGTCATGTGAGAAGATTCCCAGAACTGCTGAGATTTTCAGCATTAGGTGTTGGATATGATGTTGGTTTCTTAGTAGGCAAAACTGGGAAAATGGACAATTATATTTTATCATTCATGTTAAAAGAAATTTGCATTGCAATAGAAATCTGCTTTTAAAAGTACAACACTAAATAGGCTATGGAGCATAACCACGAAAAAGAAAAACTCTTCAGCTCTGACATCCTGTATCAGGTGTTTGGAATTTTTCCTTAATCTCTGTGTTTATATGTATGTGTCCAAACTCTTTTCAGTGGTGCCCAGCAATAGGACAAGGAGCCATGGCCATAAACAGAAACACAAGAAATTCCACCTCAACATGAGGAAGAATTTCTTTATGTTGAGGGTGGCAGAGCCCTGGAACAGCTGCCCAGGGAAGTTCCTGGAGTTTCCCTCTCTGAAGACATCCCAAACCCACCTGGACACGTTCCTGTGTCACCTGCTCCAGGTGACCCTGCCTTGGCAGGGGGTTTAGACTGGATGATCTCCAGAGGTTCTTTCCAACTAATGATGCAGTGATTCTGTGATTTTCTGAGCCTGAATTCACATTAATCCACCCTCCAGCTTCCACTGAGTTCTTCACTTGCAATCTTACACAACTCACTGCCACTCTCACACAAGCCACCTCTCCCTCCGCATTAAAGGTTTCTCTGTGTGGGGCTGCAGGTGCCATGGTCTGCAAAGCTGCAGTTCAGACTGCATCAAGAGAGAACTCCAGAACACTCCAATTATCTCCATGAATGCTAGAAAAATAAGTAATCAAATGATCACCCTAATAGAATGTAGGACTATCTCTGTAGGAATATATATATTATAATAATAATAATAAATATATTTTACAGCTGGAGTGGCTGACACTCACTGTGACAAGGGGAAGGCTGAAGGGACAGAGCCAGCTCCAAATGAGCCAGTGCATCTCTCTCTGCAGGACAGTGCCAGGCACAGCTAGTGACCTTAAAACTGCCTCTTGGAGCTTACTGGAATGTATGCCTGCGAGGTACTGTAAAACTTCAACCATCCTATAAGTATGTGCATCTGTTACTGGTCACCTGTTTCTAATGCTTTATCTAATAATTTAATAATTCATCATTCAGTTAACACTTCAGCTCTCTTTTGAAGAAAGTGGTGGTTATTACTTAAGTGTATAGGAGTTTAATTGTACTGGGACTGAGACTTGGAAAGAGTTCTCCTTGACCAGACATTTGCTTTTTTTCCCTTCAGCCATTCACTCTTCCCCTTTTAAATTTTTGTGCAGCTGTTACAGAATTTAGTGATATATGTCAATAGACTGAATGTAGCATAAATGAAACCAGTGCAAACACAATCCAAATCAACAAGATACATCTTCCAGATTGCCATTAATCATTAATGTTTTAAACCCTAAAGCATGGCCATGAAGAAGACATATAATATGAATAATATGGGAAATACTACATTAAAAGAGCTTAATAATTTCCTAAGATATTTTATTGTCATTATTTTCTATCATTTTTTATTACAGGCTTTAACTTTTTAGATTTTCAAAGATTCAAACTTTCTGAAAGACATCTAACATTGCTTTCCATACTCACTAGAGTATTTTGGAATACATGAGTTTTGGCATGCAGGTTCAAGTGGTTTAGTCACTACAGTAGAAGTTAGTCAAAGGGTTCCATCCATGTTTCTAAATCATATCTTTTCAAGTAGGGAAACAGTGACTGTAGTCTTTTTTTTGCCCCATCAAGTTGTTAATAAAAAAATTTAACCTAATTTTCAAATCTGCTTTAGGTCAGTAGTTTTGGTGCTGTTTTTATGACAATAATAGCTGCTCTAAGTTTGTGTCCCAGCATTGCAGCTCCCAGCAGGCAGGAATGCAGCATGGCCATGAAAAACTCACAGGCAGGCCTTGCTCCCCCTGACATGCTCAAGAAGTGCAGGTCCTGTGTCCACACAGATTTAGCTCTGCTGATACAAACACTGGGATGTATAAAATATTCATTTTCATGGTATCATAGATAAGGATAAAGTCATATTTAAACAGGACTTAGATCCACATCTTCTATCATGGCAGTTCTTTAAAGGGGACTAATCCTTGTGAGGTGAGAAATTGCCTCTTGCTGAGCAACTCCTTATTCCAGTAATGGGACCTCTGGCTTAGTGTTAGTGTTAGACACTGTGAGAAATTATTGGAAATGTATGAGTAACTATGGCTGCAGGATTAACACCAAACTGATATTGGCAAGTTTTACAGTAATTCCAAGTGACTGTCCGTCTGAAGGATGTTCTTGTTATTATATCACATCACTTAACAGGAGCAAAATAATTTTATTTACACCCATGTTCATTAATTTACTAATAAAACTACATGTATTCATTTAGGCACCAGACTATTTTGATGCTAAAATGATTGCTTTGTTTATGGGTTTTTTTGATCAGTCTTGACACTCTTCAATTTTGGGCATGTAGTTGCAGCATAAAAATATTGCCATGAAACTACTTGGGCACAAACAAGTGAAAAATAGTCTGATATTTCCCATCTGAACATTATTTTCCACTGTATTAAGTAGCTTTTGGTGGCAATTTGTTAAAGTTCTGCAAAAAAAACCTGATAAACCTCATCTATAAGTAATGTGCAGAGTACAGTTTTAAAACATTTTGAAAAATTGCTGGTGATTTCTATTACATGAAATGTTCAAAATACATGTTGTGTGTTTGATAAGGACCATCAAATAATTAGTTCTGATTAAACCCCATCAGGTGTACAAATATATTTTCTTAAGTAATTTTAAATTGTCTCTTGATCCGAGGATTTTTACATACAATTTTCAGAGCTTGGGAGCTTGATCTGACTAATTTTCACTGAACACAGCTCCAAGCCCATGTGATGGACTGCACACTGCTGTGACAGTGATCTGAGGGGTAAGAGGAGGAGGGAACTTTGTGCAAGTTTGCAGTCCAGTTAGGAATGTTGAGAAACCAACTGGAAAAAGCACTACCTAAAACTTCAGCGTGCCCAGTTGTAAGGATGTACTTTGTGCATTTCATAAAAGTGATACAAATTCTCTAAAGATAAAATACCACAGTGTTGTAAAATGACATTTTTTCTGACTTAATTCATTATTTACTGGAGCCAATGCTAGAATTTCAGCTGCTTGCATTAATACCTGAGTGGTGTCTTAACTTTCCTCTTCTTTCTTCAACCTTGTAAATACTAATGATTTTTGCAGCAATAAATTTCCCTATATAGTAATTTTTTGTATTAACAGGGTTCAAATTTGTGCACAGTAATGGTAATCATTACCTTGATCAAATTCTGCAAATATTTAAACTTCTGTGTGTGTTCTGATTGATGTCAACACATTTATTGAGATGTTTAATGTGGAGCATCTTTGTTAGTGCTCACTTGGCCTTTCTAAATTTCAGTGCCCAAGAAAAGTGACACACAATACAATAATAATCCCCTCTTTCTGAAGTGCTTGATGACTTTTTAACAAAGAAAACCTTTCATCTTGGCTATAAATAAATGGTATCTAAGTTCAACTTTTATAACTCTGCGTTGGTCCTTGAGTTTCCAAAACTAATAACAAGGCTTCTTCCACAATGGGAGGAGGAAAATGTCCTGATTGTTAGAATTAAAATCATATATGCATATTGACTCATTCAAAATGTTTCTGTAAAGCCCTGAGAATAATTTTCCCTTTACTTCTAGCTATTATTTCTCGGTCTATGATTTATTCTTCAAAATTATGAGGTCAGAAGGCTGTCAAAAGAAACCATCTTGGCTATCAGAGAGATGTGAAATGAATATAGAACTTTTTGTTGAGCTAAAACTATAACTTGCATTATGAAGGGTTTCTTTTAAAGCTTATGAAATAATTTTGGCAAAATTCCTCTCAGGCAATGCTTTTCTGAAAGATGAGTTGAAAAGAAGGAAGTGTGCTAAAATAAGTATCTGGGATTATTTTAGTGGAAGTTTTATGTCAAAATAATATGAAAGCCCATCATAAAATACTTTAAAAATTGAATTTTCCATTTCTGTATTCAGGTAGTAACCATAACTGGTTCTATAAGGGTCAAAAATATCTCACACCTGTCTTACTCCCAACACCAAAGTATCCTCATGGTAAGCTCATCGAGTTTTATCTCATTTTCTACTCAATTTTCAACCACTTTTAGTTTCTTCTAACAGGAATTCTTTACAGAGTTCTTTTTGTGTGGAAAAAAGTTACTTGCAAACCTAGCAACTTTTCATTTCCCCAACCAATCATTTTGGCCTTTTATTTGGCTTAGAATTAAGACCCTACCATTGCAGGTCTTAAATCTGATTTTATTAAAAAAAAAAAAAAAAAGAAAAGAAAAATAAACCAACCAAAAGAAAAAACCAAAGAGAAAGACCCCACTTTTTTGTATGGTAGTGTTCATGTAAAAGGAAGGAAGGGGAAAGAAGGTAAATCTGAGGAGCCTGTGTGAATGCAGCGTTAGTAGTAGCAGAGAGTGGGCACTAACTTCTCGAAGGCATTAGTGACAACATGGCTCGTGCAGCTCTGGGGAGGGGTCTGTTCCCTCTTGGAAGGCCACACACTCTGCCGTGCAGAGATTTTTCCTCATCTAACCTGTTAAATGCACAGTCCGCACATTTTTGCAGGAATGTCTGCTCCAGCGCAAAGCTTGGCACTGCAGCAATTCTCCCGCCCTCCACTTTCTGCTCATCCACATCTGAACTCCTGCTTCCTGTGCTGTGGGATTTTCACCCCTTTCCGTTTCGGTGCATGATGCACACACATGCAGCATGCCCAGCGTGTCTGCCAGCACAACCGGTCGGGTGTGCTGGGAACACTGAGCCGGTGCGAACCCCAAAACTATCGCATCCCCTGCGGAGCCGCGGCCGCCGCACCGGAGGGATGCGTGGGGCCGGGGGCTGTGAGGGACCCGGGGGGCTGTGAGGGATCCAGGGGGCTGTGAGGGACCCGGGGAAGCTGTAGGGACCCAGGGAAGCCGTGCGGAGCCGGGAGGAGCCGTGCGGGACCCGCATCCCTGTCCTTGGTACCCAGCCCTGCCCGCTCCGCCGCGCAGCCCCGCACAGCCATGATGGGGCTGCCCGCTCCGGGAAAACAAGCAGGAATGCACGGACATTGTGCCCGCAAAACACAGCTCCATGCACCGGAGCAAGCGATTAATTCACAGATAAAAGGCTTCATTAATATGGCACCAAATTCTACGAACACCCCGGCATGTACCACCATCACACACACCCTCCGCTCACCCTCCCTCTGTCCGTGTCAGAGCGACAACAATTGTGAGAGAAATAAAACATTCTAAGATCTCAGCTGCTAGAGATAGATGAATGCAATGCCACTATCCAAACCTCTGGCATTCTCACGACAGCTCAGCAAATTCGCAGATTCTTCACCCCCCCCAGCCCTCCCTCTCCCCCCACCCTCCCAAACAGAATCAGAAAGCACATCTTACCACTGGATGAGAGAGAAGAACAGAAGTGCCCACACCATCATTTTGAGAGAAAATGCAGGATTCAAGAATGCAGTGCTCCCCAGGCTTGTTGGATTTGGAGGAATCATCTCTATTCCAGCCCCCCCACCCCCCCCCCCCAGCTTTTTTCCCCCTTTCCTCTCGGTTGCAGATGGATCCGTCCCCTTCTTTAATTTTTTTTTTTTTTTTTTGGTAGTAGTTCTCCCTCCTCCCTACCAGGTCCCGTCAGTGGGATGAGACATTGCGCCCAGCTGCGGGAATTAATATGCAGGGGGAGAGAAATTAGATCTGCACAAGCCCTTTGCAGATATAATCAGAAAACGTCAGCTCTGGCAGCAGGCAGCAGCTTCCAAATCTAGGGAAATAGTATAATTGGGAGAAAAGGAAAAAAATGAAACCCAAACAAAAAGCGAAAATCACAGACACTCACAGAATAAAAACATCAAGGAAAGGAGCACGTACACATTTATGGAGCTGCTGACACACATGCAGGAAAATCCAATAAAGCAACAAAGAGTAAATGAGAGGGGAAAAAAAAAAAAAGAATAAAGCAATGGAGCTTCTGCCTGAATGCAGATTAACTCTGAGGTCAAAGTGGAAATGATGCACTCTGCTGCAGCACAGATTAACACATGCGTGGTGTCAGCCAGGGTGCTTTTTAACCTTTGATTACACATATGCAGGCAGCCTGGATTTTCATTTTGGAGCTGAGAAGGATTTGGCAGGCATAAAAAAGGAGGTTGGAAGGAAAAGCTCGCCCAATGCTGCTGAGCATCCTCATTTTTCTAAACAGCGTGGAAATCGTGATTGCAAAGGGGGAAAAAATGAGAGGTTGGATGGGGGAGTGGAAAAGGGAGGGATGGTTGTTGCTAAGTAACTCAGGAAATGGGGAGAGCAGCATTGGTGGAGTCAGTATGAATGAGGTGATTTAGTGTGTGATAGGATCAGGGGGAATATGCAAGGTTTTTATCTCCCCTCCCCCTAGTAAAAGAGGCTCCACAGACACAGGAAACACTTCCTGGCCAGAGGGGAAACACTAGAGGACTATGGAAGATGAATGCTGCCAAATTTTGGAACCAGAATCCCAAATTCTGTTGTCCAAAAATGCAATTTAGCAAGTACTAGTGGAGTATATAATTCAGGGAATCTCATTATTTCTTAAAGTAAAGTGCTTTAGTCTAAAATAAGTACTTGGACTATGATCTAAAGTAACATTTTTTTGGCTCCCCTATTTCTTCTGTCTAGATCAAAGTAAATGTAGACAATAACAAGCCCAATGACATTTATGAACTGGGAGATTGGGCAAACCTAATCACCAGGAACATTTTTTTTCCATCCCAATCCCACTTTTTTAAAACTTGAGGGACAAATAAATAAAAAATTATCCCAAAGAAAACTTAAATGATGGGAAAGTGAAATGTTCCCAATAAAATAAAAGCATCACAATTTCCCACTGGATTTACTCTTGTCTGAACCAAATTTGACACTTGGATTTTGCTCAAACCTTCTAATACCCTGGACAATCTGTTAGTTCCTGATGTCCCAGTGCAGAATGAAATTTATCCATCAGAATTAGATACAGTAGTTGCTTTCTCAGAGTCTCTAAAAACACAGATCCAGCCTTCAGCCATTGAGTTAATTTTTTCTGTTTCCAAACATAATGCATTTAACTCTGACAATAATCAATAGATCTATATCATTAGTTGAATTAAATGCATTTTTGTTCCTGTATAGTTTGATTATTATTGGAGCCAATATCTAATCCAGTCACTGTATTTTATTCAGTGTTTACAAACAAAGTAAAAAGTTGCAAACCTGTTACTTAATATTTCCAGTCAATGGTCTTATTATTAATTAAGTTATTCCACCAATTTGTGAAATACAGCCTCTTCAGGGATAGAAAGCTATAAAATATTTTAAATGCTCTCCCCATCTCACTCTTCCTCTCAGTGTTTATATATATATGTATATATATATACACATATATGTATGTATGTATGTATGCATGCATGTTCAAATATCAACATTTGCTTATGGTTCAATACATTACCTGTAAACATGACACTTCTGTGATTTTACTGCTGTAATCCCTCTCATCAGTTATCACAACATTGCTTTGAAGGATGTAAATGCTGTTTATTTTTTGGTGAGGGAACCAAAATTGTTGACAGCTAAGAATTTGAACTGTGCAAACACTTATTTATTGTCTTGGCTCCTGCAACCGGGCCTGCACAAGCATGGTAGCTTTACTCTGCACTTTTTTTTTCTGAAAATATGTTCCATTAGCAAAGTCTTCTTGTCTGAAAAGAGCTCCTGGATTCTTACAAAATTCTTATGCACTTTCATTCCAGAGGGCCAGCTCGTTGCTCTTTCTAGGATGGGCAAGGGGTCTGCAATAGAAGAAAAACCTGCAGATGTCAAAGCTTGAGAAAGTTTTCCAGGCTTCCATCACACAGGTGGGAAGTCTGTAATACTGTAATACTATTCCTGGATTGATCAGAGATGTAAAAATTGTAGAAGAGCATTGATAATATTATTCCTGTGGGAACTTTATTAACTGTACCTTCTATTCACATTGTTAATTGGTTATCAGTGGCTTTTGATAGACAAACATACTCTGAAGACTGTGTGGATTTTTTTTCATATTAACACTTCCAGCACCATATTATGATCAATTTTTCATTCCAGACAATTCAGCTTTAATTTTTATTTCAGCTGCCTGCAATTGACATTTAGGCATTGACTTAGGTAGTGGGAATTAGGATCTTTGGCCTCTTTTACAGTCAGGGAACCACACAATGGCCAAGTCAGGCTTTTGAGTGCTCCTAGATAAGATCACTTCAATGCTAAAATACTTGACCCCAATACATAAAACTTATCCACCAATAATCAAGCAATACCAATTTTGCTCTAAGTAATTTTAAATGCAAATTTGTCCTTGCAGTTCTTTGCAACCTCAGTCTGAAGAAAGGGAATATAACCCCACATTTTATGCTTAAAGAATTTCAATATTATTCTAATATGCTGATAACCTCTGCTAGGAAAAACTTTGTTTATCTGTAGCAGATAGAGCTGCCATGGAAAACAAAAATGTACCAGGCTGTTTTCTCTCTGAACACACATTGTCTTTGAAGCACAGTGTTCTTTTTTCTGTACCCACAAGCTCTATCAGACACTGGTATTTTAGGATTCCATCATAATAAATTATCACAAAGGATCAAATTTACATGAGGACCCTGCCTAGTGTGAAATGTTTTCCTGCCACCTTTAGTGTGATAAACCAGTCCCACATAGTAACTTGTCCCTGGGCACAAATGTGGTATCTTCACAACAAATCACTTCAAGTTTTTAAAAAAATTGTCTCATGAAGAATAATTAAACACAGAAGTCATTGTTCCAAAAAGATGCATTCTGTATCAGACTAGAATATTACAAGGGTATCTTAGTGAATTTGGCAGACACCTTGTTCGTTTACAAGGGGGTTCTCAGCTCCTGTCATTTCCCTCTGTGTCCAAGGAAAACATGGCTTTTTCTTACCCTAAAATTATTTATTTTCTATGTATCAAATATTAGATCACACATCAGTAAGGAAGAAGAAAAAGATACATGTAAAAAAGCAAATGCAAAAGTAGGTGTTACAAAAGATGTATAAAGTAAAAAAAAAAGGGCTCTGTCAATGTCAGTATCCTGCCAGATTGTTTTTTATCACATGTTCCTATCTGGAAATTCTTTCTGTTTCAGCTTGTTGTTCCTTGTGTTGCTTTAGACAAAAACCAAGTAAACCACCAAAAATAAAGTGCTAATTTCACTCTCTCTCAAATGGCACATGATTTGGGTAGAGGTAACTGGTTTATATTGATCATGCTGAGGATGATTTCTTAAAGGCATAATAAGGAAAACATCTAGGTAGTTAAATTATCTATTATTATAGTTTATGAGACTATTTATTACATATCAAGTAATGTTTTGATGCTTAGAAAAATACATTAACTGCTGTTTTAAATTATTCTTATTCTAAAATAAAATATCCTAGTTGTAAATAAAAGACTTTTGAACTGTATGAATCCATATATTTTTAAAAGTAGCTTGTATAAATCTATAATAAAGACATATAAATATTTATTATATTATAAATATATAGCTAAATATATAGAGAGATTTTATAATAGTACTTATAACATCGATAACATTTTGCTTTCTTCAAAGAATCTCCTAGCATATTTTAGCCCTGGGTAAATGTATTAAACGAAAATAGCACCCAATATAAGGCATTTCTTTGAAGTGATCTAGGATTTTATATAATCTCTCTTTTTTTCTCATGGTCCATCTTCTGAAACATTTTCTGGTCATCAATAGGTGTATTGGTGGAAAACCTAAAAATTAATCTTGAAACACTCCTAGGAGAAAGGTAGGTCATGGTTTGATACATTTATTACTGTACATGTGTGTTCATGGTTGTGCATGGGAGGATTTCATTTAGAACACCCAGACACCTCATTCTCTTTTAATCCATGTGCTCAAAACACAGTGAGTTTGTGAAGGAGGGGTATGGGGGTGAGCTGAACAAAAACTGCACTAGATAAGTGCTAGACTAAAATCATAGTTTGGAGAAGATTATTGACTGAATCAACAGAAAATCTGGACCTTTCAAAGAGCTTTGGGAGCCAAGTCCAATGCAATTATTGCATCTGCACAAATACATAATTTCATGTCAGTACCAAGTAGATGAACTCAGAAGTAGAGTGCACAGTGTATCCAGCCATAGTTCTGTCTATTTTTCCAAATGTAACCTAAATATAACTATTTGTTATAGTATTAAAAAATAGTCCTATCTTAATATTGAATCTTGCTGCTACTTTTGCCTGTAAATACTGGATGGAGTCAGAAATATTGCCCATCATTGTATAGAATATGAATGCCACAGAATTTTGAAGTAGGACTCTAAGGTATATTTACTTATTTAACTGGAAAAGCATTGTTTAAGTATTGTTTCAGTCCGGATTATTTGGAAGATGATTCACTTAAACTGTCAGAATAAAAGAAAAGAAAGACTAAATGGGTTAAAAATAGTAATTCTTTCAAGGAACCCTTTGAGCTGAAGCCACCTTCTTAGAGTATTCAACCTACTGCATTTTTTAAAAAAGCCAAAATCTTATGCTGCTTGGAAAATTATTCTTAAATAATTATTTCAAAGCTTAGCAATTAAAATTGAGAAGTGTTTCCTAAGATACTACCACATACAGTGTTACTTCAGGATTTAATGCAAAGTGAACATTTTTACAGATAGATGTTATTCAATCTGCATCACCAGGTTTCTGTTCAAAGCAATCACTTTCCAAGTACTTGACTTAAAAGAAAGAATTCTGGTAGCCTAATACAACCAAAGCACAACCCTAAAATATCTGTTTGCTTACGTGCTTTGATCTTGTGCTAAAACAGTAAAGAAAACAAGTTGTTGGCTAAGAGCTCTCACACTGTGCTTAGATGTACAAGCTCCTGCCAGGAACAGACTTACCAAATGTTGTTTTGTGCTGCAAACATCTAAGATTCTGTTATCATCAAACTCTTGGAGCAAACTGCATTCCCCATCTCCCTGCACCTGACCTGATTAAGCTTCCTTACCCTGCAACCTTTGCTAGAGGGCCCAGTTCCTTCACACTAAATTCTTATGGGAAGAATTCACCACACTCAGGTACTTTCTGAGGAATAAATTAATGGGTTTTTTTCTGAACAGTTTTGTTAATGCCTAGGAGAAGGATTCTGCTTTCCAAGGGTTTTGATTTTGAGGAGTCATTTATTGGTATGTATTCACATGTGTCAGTCTTGTGCACAGTACTTCACACTAAGAGCTTAAATCTAAACCCTGTGTTCAAACTGCAGCTTCTCCCCATGTTTGCCTTATGCTGAATCTCAAAGTTTAAGACCACTTTGAAACCATCCCAGGAAGCCAAACTCTGCTTCCTGTACTCAAGCACCAGCCAAAGGGGAAAAGAGAATGCTGGAGTTGTCCAGCTCTCACTCCTGGGGATGAGAGAGGGTGGCAATGCTGGGCTCCTTTCAGGGGTGATGACAGAATCTCTGCATGAAGGAACAAGGGAACCCTTTCTACATAATTTTCAATTTCAGTGGGACAAGTTGAATTCTGTTGTTCATAAATACGATTATTACCCATGACCACCCCACCTACTTGCACCTTGTTTGGGATATTTACCTGCATGTAATTTGTAATTTGTAATTGTACATATTGTCTATTCAGCAGTGAGAAAGGTAGAAATACCCTGTGCACAGTCAGCACTAAATACCAAAGGGAAAAACACATTTGAAATTTTGAAAAGGTGCTTTTCCATAACTGTGCTCTAGTACTTGACTCTATGTGTACTGGAATGAAATGAAACAGGTCTTCTTCAAATCAGCTATGAACAGCACATTTCATGGACCAATATGCTTGCAAATGTGATTTCATCAGTGTATACTCACATTTGGCAGGGTTCATGTGTTCTGTAAATGATATGTTTTTGTTCTAAGTCATTGTATATACAATTTTTTCTTATTTATGACTACAAAGAAATAGTGCTCTTGAGGCTGCTAAATCTGTTTATTTCAACTGTGCACATCTACAGTATTATTTTTATTCCCATATGAAGAATGAAAATTCTCATAGACCAGAAAATCATGGTTCATTCATTTATTAGTTTTTCACAATGTATAATGCAACAAGACCATCAAAATCAGATGCTTGGTTTCTGCCTGATAAAAATAGTTTGGCTACCTTAAGAGAATGATTACTTCTTTCAAAAAGAAGTGAATTATAAGTTTTCCTACAAATAGATATATTTTTTTCAGAAAAGTACTCTAGAAATCCTGACAAGAGGCCAAAGGAAGCAGTTGGAAATGCATGCTTAGGAAGTCTCAACAGACCTTAATGCAATTAAAAAGTTTATTTAACTGCTGTCTGAGCCCAGGGCTTTGCACAAGGAGGTGCAACCTTCCTTTTCATTATTGCGGGAAAAGGACACTACTTTACAGAAAACTTAAACCTCAGAATGTCACTTTTCACAATTGTAATCTCTATATTTTCAGTAAAGATATTTTTACTGTTTTTGTTTTTCTCTCTTACCAAGAAAGTGAGATCTAAAAGTAAAAAAGGTGAGATTTGGCAATATAAATCCTGAATTTGCTCAGCAGTGAATATTTTAAGACACCAGCCTCCAAAGCCTGTGTGGTAGCAGACACTCAGGGATGCCACTCCTTCTATCAGACACAGCATCACTGACTTTCTGTAGCTGTTAGCCCTTTTGTATAGAAAATCTGATTTGATGTGTGTTGTTTGTCTGGCATTTTGCTTAGTGTTCACTAACACTGATCCAAAAGCTCTGTATTTCCAGGCCAGATTTGATATTTCCTTTAGACAGTTTGCATAATCTCAAGATCTATTTTGGTGTGTCATTATTTCCTATGATTGCAATATTCAAAGTCTATTTCCAGCAGCAAAGCAGTATCTGCTCCCAAAGTAAGTGTGAGGAAATCTTCCTGCCATTCGTGTAGGACCACATTGGGACACAAAGAGGGTTCCATACAGGCTGAGTGGAGCAGGAAAGGCTCCCTGGGAATGGATCCAGGGTGCTGAGGTCTGTGAAAGCCTTGCAGCTAGCCCTGCCAAGGGAGTGTTATGTCCATTCTGTATAATCATTGCAAATGGCTTTCGATTCTTCCTCCAAGAAACAGGAAGTAATGGAAGCAAAAGACCATAAAGAATGTTTTCTTCATGCAGAAGGAGGCAGCCCATTGTCTCTGTTTGAGAAAGAAGATAAAACAGAAATAAAAAAGGAATTCTAACTCGTTATACTAATTCTGCAATGTAAGGATACACAAGAGCAGAGTTTTCAATACAGTATTCAACATATATTTTTCATGCCTGCATTTGAGCTATAAGTTTGGTTTATTCTGGGTTAATCTTTTTAGCTTTACATAAAGCTTAAGAAGAAATCTCATAGTTTGGCCATGATTCTGTTCAGAGTAAGCTCTTTGATCTTGCAGCATTGGGAAAGATCACTTTCTGTGCAGTGGATGTCAATGCACTTTGGAAGTGACAGCTGCTAACAGTTCATGTGGGCCACCAGGAATACATTTTTTTACTCTGGACTTCTGATGTCATGCTATGACATTCTCATGGGCAAACAGGATATTTTATATAGTTCTAGAAATTTCTCCTCAGTAATTTTTAGAGGTTTGCTTTTCAGTGCAGTTGGGAACTGAGTAGGATTATTCTTTTTAGTACTAAATGTGTTAAATAATGATCTGGATGGTAGTATGAATAGTATGCTTACTATATTCAGTAAGGATGCCAAGGCACAGGCAGGAGGATGGTGGGAATAGGATTAGACCTGAAAAACAAAAGCTGATCTGAAAAAAAGGAAAATAATTCAGAACATTCAGAAAGAATGGCCAGAAGTCTTGAAAACTGTTGTCAAAGGAAACATGAGAAAAGGGGGTGAATGCAGTTTAGTCAGAGAGGAAGTATGTCAAGTCTTCAAATATGTGCAGGTGTAATGAGGCATGAATAGCTGGTGTTTCTGCTTTGTAGGGTGATTGAGGTTTATCACAACTTCTTAGATTAATTATTTTTGGATAAGTAAAAAAAATGCCCACTAGTGGGATCCCAGAGCACTGAAACAGTTTTCTGAGGTCAAATATGAGGTTCCTTCATGTTGCTTTCTATAACTGATAGGTAAGTGCTCTGTATGAGCTAAATAATGGGCTGAAATTAAACAAAGAGCTGTTCAGTTGAGCTTTTAAACAAAAAAAAATTAGACTATTGTTGGGAATTGGTTACATGACAAAGGTCACGTAGACATGCTCTGGATAGCTGAGAATTGGAAAAGTACTGGCCCAGCTAATCTGGGCCCTGCACCTGCAAGGCCGCAGTGGCCTTGGGTATAGCTGTAGTCTGATAACAAGATGATGTAGCCGAGAGCAGAGCATGAGAAAAGGGAGATGTAAGCTGTAAAGAATGAAGAAGTAAGAATAACCAATAGACTGCTTAGCTTACAGAATATGCATGAGCTTATTACATGTTGTGCTTAAATGTCTGATGCTCTAATCAATAAACGAAGCTTGCTGATTCTCACATGGAGATGACCCGAGCTTCCTGCACTGTGACAGACTATCTCATACATATATTGTTATCTGAAAGAACTAATGGAAATTCATTCATTTAATAGGGGCAATGACAGCTTTTGTTGCCACAAAAATAAAGGTATGCAATATTCATGATTTAGATGAGGAAAAAAAGTATATTGTTTGCAAGATCAAAAGAAAATGGAAGTAAAAAAACCTGATTTCTAAGGATGTTAAATAAAGTTCATTGTCACTTTCCATCTCTACTCTTAAGTTCAGTTTTGTGACATGAAAGTTCACCACTAAGCAATGACTTCCAGGAAAATATTCCTAAGAGGAACCTGAACCCTGTTACTTTTCATGTTATTTGATCTTGTATAACTTACAACATACCCAGAGCAGTAACTGCATTGAAAATCTCTTCAAACTGCTGGGACTACAAGAGACATGTCTTCTATTCTTCTTTCCCTTTTGCATATAGAGTGGATTCTTTTGCATCTCTAAATGACGTGGCCCATATACTCATGACAACAAAAAATGCACCTGAATCATCCCTTCTCCTCTGCAATGTGGATTGTGTGATGATCTCAGTTGCAGACCAGATCCCAGCTTTTCCCTATGTTAACAGATTTCTGCTGCAATGTCTCTCTATGGTTTTAAGCTTTCAAGAATCCTATTGCCCCAAAATATAAATTTATTTTTATTCAAGGGAAAAGTGCTGAAGTGGTGTAGTTCCATATATTCCACTTAATAAGTCATGCTCATATTGAAAGAAACTGTGAAGGGTTATACTCACTTCTCTGCTCCTAACTGGCTACCACAGTTTATCTTTTCAGATTAAATAAGGCTTCAGAAACTGCTCTGAGACCATACAGCGGCAGGAAGTAGAGAAATTTTAGGAATTTAGTATTTGACTCTTTTCAGTACTATAAAGCTCTCAGAACTGGGACAGAGAACACAAAATCTCTCTAAAAACCTGTCACAGAAAAATGTAACATCACCAGGCTGAAGCCTGAGGTCTGGGTTGGGATGTACAGAGGGAATCAGACAGGCAGGAAGGGCCAGCATGATATCCCTCATCCAGCTCCTACTCAAAAGAGCTGTCAGTGCTGATTGAATTTAAACCAGACCTTGCTGTTCAGGCCTAGAAAAGCATCAAGGTTAGAGATTTCACAGCCTCTCTGTGCAATTCATTCTAATCTTTAATTGTGCTGACAGTGAATCATTTGTTCTCCCCCTTTGATAACGACCCTTATCTCCAGCACTGCCTTCTGACCCCAGGGAGCTGCTCCATGTGCATCCCCTTCCATGGTCCTCTGGGGGCTCACTCGTGTTTATCAGTTGAATAACCATACAATTTCTTGTCTTGAAGCCCCCAAAAAGGACACAATGGTCCAGATGTGGTCTGATGAAGGCCAGGTAAAGGTGAGTGATGATCTCCTCAGGTTTGCCTTCATCCCTGCCATGACTCCTGTTTCCCTGCCAGTCACTTCCCAGCACTATTTGGGGAGGGATTATTCAACCCCATTGCAGTATTTTGTAGCTATTCTTACTGAATTTCATTTTATTCCTTCAGCCAAATGCAGCCTCTCTGGGTGGCAGCCCTACTCACAAGCACATGACACCATGCCCTAGCTGCTGTCATCCACAGACCTGATGGGGCTGCATCCAGTTCCTTTTAGTGCCCAATTTTATAAACAACAAAATGCAAAATCTAAGGGCTCTAGCTAAACTAGAGGGATAAAAACGATGTTAATTTTCCTTTTATAATAAAAAATCAAAATTAAAAAATTGCTGTAAAGTACCATCACTGGGAGCTTCCCAGGAGTATATTTTAGTTTATTTGTCTGTGCCTGGTGTGAATGCTACCTGTTTGTGCATCTTCTCATGGAAAATTTATTTAAAATAATTAATCTTGAATACCTTTGTTTTCAAGGGGTGCTCATTTAGTTTCCTGGTTCTTTTACACTAAAGGCTGTATTATCAGAGGGGCTGTTACAGCTAATGAGACCATACAGTGCTATGCTCATGTTTCAATACAGTCCCATTAGCACTTCAGTAAATTAAACTGCATTTTGAAGCAAAAATAACTAAAAAAAGTTCAAAGAAGTTTTAACATATAAAACACTGTAATGCATAATCAGGGGAAGTTATATATTATCATTGCAATGAGAATTATTAAACAATTGTGCTATTATTAAACTTGATCATGTGATAATCCTGATGAGGCAGCATTATTTAGTTTGAAATGATGTGTGTGCTATCATTCCAGGGGCTTGGACTAAACTAAATATCAATGTGTATTTTAATAACAAAGCAAATTAAGAAAAAAATAATTAAACCAAATACTATGATAAAGCTTCATTTTGATTATTCCTCTATCTATTGTCACTGTCAGATACATTGAACAAGGTAGAAATTAAATTAGGAGAATCCAAAAATCTATCCACTTGAAAATGAAGTGTCCTTTCTCACAGAGCAGTGAATCCACAAGTGAATTGGTACAGCAAGAGACCATTCAAAGGAGGCTTTCAAGTGCTTTTTAATTATTGGTTAGATGTTACACATTCCTCTTTATTTAGAATAGTGTCTCAGGAGCTGTAAACCGAGATTTATTTTACTGAAACTTTTGATCTTTTTCCATTCAGCAAATATTGATTTAATCTTTCATATTTCTCCCAAAGAACAAGCCAAGAAACTAATGGACTGTACACTTTGATCTTTGTCAGATGATGTCAACAGCAGTGAATGTCAGGGTGAATCCAGAAATAGAGATTAACCTGCTGCTTTTCTGCCTGAAGTGTAGCAGAGGCCATCATTTGAGCCAGAAGTCAAATGGAGATTAAATTGCTTGGGGTTTTAAGAGATACTACTTAACTGAGTTTTGTATTGTTTCATAGCAATCCTGAGACAAGAAATGGAATCAGCTTTTTATGCCTCTGAGTTAACAAGTTTGCATGATCACGAGCAAAACATTTCTTTGTTTATGTGTTATTCACCAGGGTCTGTGTTACAGGTCATGGGAATACAGAGAGATGTGGTGAATCTTGCACCTTTAGAATCAAAACTGAAATTTCACAGACCTCCTCAGAGGAGATATGGAAATCAAAAATTCAGAAACTTTTACTGGTTTAAAGCTGATTATTGTACTGATCATGGAACTTGTTTTAAAGCTGATAATCCTACTGGCCATCTTGAAACAGATGAGCTCAGTCCACTGCACAGAGTTTGGCTTGGAAATGCTCAGGAAGGGAAGGATGCACCTACCCCAGGGTTGGGCATGGTTGGGGTGTGGAAGGATTGCAGGCACAGGGCTCAGGTCACTCTTTGGGTTTTATGAGCATCATGTTCTATGATGCAAGACCACCCTTACCTTCTGTTACCCAAATGCTGTTCTTTGAACCTGCTTCTCTCAGTTGCACTTCCCAGGTGTTCATTCCAGGCTGCTGCAGCTGAACAGCAGGAATGAGATACGTGGACATTTTTTTTCCCAGGGAGGCAAAATACTACTTAACAGAATTTAAAAGAGAGACAGATGGGGAGAATTTTTCTCAAAATAATCCTCCCTAATGGACATTGCAGTGACAATCCTGGAGAAAGAAAGAGGGGAAAAAATCTCTGCAGCATCTGTGAAAGGAAATCCTGGGAAAACAAATAAATTAGGCTCTTATAAACAGGCAAATGACTGCCCGAAGTTATTTGTGCACAACAACATTTGCTTAGTTACTTCTTCCATTTTGTTTATGGATGGTTTAACTGAAATTTCAGATGGGTTCTGTCAGATCATATTCCCAGCCCTGGTTCTTTTGCACTGCTTCAAAATATGGGCAGAAATTTGCTTAATCAGCTGGGGCATTCCTGGTATCAGGATCCAAAAGGTAATGCCAGCCAAGGTGATGCCGTGTGTTTTGCCACTTTTTCTTGTCCTTCTCACCAACATGGAAAGCAAAATGTTGAGAGAATTCTCCCTTTCTTGCTTTCAATGCCATCCACATATGCAAATACATCTCGTCACTTCTGTTCTCCTTTTGGCAGTGAATAAACTATTAATATGTAAAACTTCACAGAGTTCTAGTGCATTTCTCAAAATTTTTTTAGTGCAGCTAAATCATATTTTCTCTATTCTCTTTATTGATCTGGGCAGTGACTCATATTCCTTTGTATGGTCTAGAGCCTAATCATACTCCTTTTGTTCTATGTTGTAACATCCATAACAACTGCTCGCCAACATTTTGGTTCTGTTTTTATAAGTCACTATTTTCCTCTTTTTTCACCGCTATTTTTCAAAAATCTTGCTATTTTTGGAATTTGCATCGTCATTGTTTGATTTGGTCTATTAAATTGTATGGAAATAAACGTGGATTTTCCCTGTAGCAAAATGTCACAGGATGCACTCCAGTGCAGCTAAAATCAGTTTAACTAGGGGAATGAAACAGAAAAAAAAAAAAAAAAAAGGAGTGGGCTGGAAATAGGAATAAGAACAGATGGCCTAAGTTAGCATTTTTAGATATTATATTACATAAAGTGGTAGGAGGGAAACTAAAAAAGGTAAATACCAACCTTTTTAATAGTAGAAGTTTTCTGTTGATACTCTCTCTGTATTGTATGAATATGAAAACTGAAAACCACACTGCTAAATAGTACAAGTTTCAACATTAATCACATTAATTGGTTCAATTGGAGCTGTAAGGATACCTACAACAATTATGAGTATCTCTGTAGTTTTTTAAAACTTTTGCATTTCTTTGAAAGAAAACATTTATTTTTTTTTGTGATCTGATCTGCACAGCTGATTTGCAGATTAAGTGCACAATAATATTCTTCAGAGACACTCCGCCCCAATGTGTCTTCAAAGGAGTGTCTGCAGTTTCTGGCTTCAGGCTGTCTACCACGCTTCAAGTGTGACTTCTCCAATGCCTGACTCTTTATTTAGGAGCTCAGTTACCACCCAAACTTTTGTAACATTGCCAAGAAGCTTTCAGGTGAATGCTGGCAGCACTTCTTATTTTATTGTGTGAAAAGAAAAACAGAGTAGACTCACTTGCATATTTTTTTTTTTTTTGCAGAGGAAGATTGTTTGACATACTGGCTGTGATGAGACAAAAGCTTTTTTTGTTTGTGTGTGAGTATGTGGAACCTGGATACCTACTCAAGGGATTGTTAATTTGTAGAAGACATATTAGAACACTGATACAGATATATATATATATATATATATATAGAGAGAGAGAGAGAGAGAGAGAGGATTAAAGAATGTGGGTCATGTCTAAAAGTAAAGGAGAGTCACAGAGATGCAATGTTTCTGAAAATGATCTGGGAGAGTGATTAATCATCCCATCATTGCTGAGAAAATGGCAATCCAAAACCCTAAGATTTTTTTAAGTTCTCAGCATTTAGACAACAGATTAGGATCTGATCTTTGGAAGTATGCAATGTGGATTTTAATTTATTTAGGTACAAGAGGCCTTGAACCCGTAACAGAAATGAACTGTTAAAGCTGGAGTATTTTAATGTTAGAGAAGAAATCAGCCATATCTGAGATTTGTCAAAACACCTTTCCAAACTCACTTAGCAGTGTGATTACCTAGGATGAGACTGGGAGCAGGACACAAGGTGCTGCTTCTGGTGATGCTAGGAAGAGCAGGGGCAGCCTGGTCAGCGTGGTCCAAACAGGCACAGGGAGCAAAGGCAGAACCAGAAGCGTCAGCAATCTCCTGCTGACAGCATCTAGGCCCCATCCCAGTCACACAGGAGCAGAATGACTGCTGTCAAGAGTCAAAAACACTGGTGCCTCCACCTGTGAGGCCCTCACAGGTGCCTCAAAGCTCCTTCAAGGTTCTTGAATCCTTTTATGAGTCTGGCAAAATACACAGAAGATATAATTAAGAACAGAAGACAGAGTAAAATTATTAAAAAAAAATTCTATGATAAGCATATACCTACCAACGGTTGAGCATTTAAGTAAATCCTTTAAGGCCCAAACACATTATAAGTTACATCTTTAGATGGCAAACTCAGTATTGAAGTCAGATGTTCTTCACTAATTTACTAGCTAAGAAACTTTTCCTACTTATTAATTTAAGACATCCTGTCTCTCTATTCCTGTCTAAAGCAATTTTTAATACAAGTACTAAACACATTTCACTGAACCATTTAGTTTTGCCACATTGCATCTTTCCAGTTAGATAACACCTGAATAGCTGGTCAGAAATTAGCCATAAACCTCTTTAGGACTGTACTTATTTCATATCAAAGTCAGATAGTGTCATTATACTCATGGCTTTGAACAAAATAATGCTCTCCTACATTATCAAAAGTCATTTTCCTTTACCTTTTGATGTCTTTGCCTTTCCAAGAATTTGTCATTTGCAATGATAGTCAGGATGTCGTGGGAATCAAAGTTCTTCTGTGAGCAGCTCTGTTCATCTGTGCAATGAGACTGAATGCATAAATTATTTATTTGTGTCATTTTACATTTTGGTTTTGAATTACGTTTAATATCATGCTCTTATTATATATTTCCAAGAAGTATTTTCGAATAGAAAATGGGTAATAAAATTACATAATGTCTTAAGATAACATTATTTCAATGAGTGCTGTGAATAAGGCTCATCATTAACATTTCTTGCTGCCTGAAGAAACCATCTCTTCTTTTAGATGCTTTGGCTATACAAGGAAAAAAAATGAAAAATATTTTTTAGGGCACTTATATTGCATCAGAGGCATCATATGAAGACAGAACTTAGGAAAGGAACCTTTCAAAATACACCACTCACTACCTAAACTCAACCAAAGGTTTTTTATTCTTTGCAGCTTTTTGGAAAGCTTCTCTTTGTTAGACAATACTTTACAGTAGCATTTAAATATCTCTTCTTTATCAGTAATGTCTCAGAGTGATCAAATTTAATCAAATGCTAGATAAATCAATAAACAAATCTGACCAAAATAAATTGTTGTAGGAATTAAATGTATTTTCACATGGGGCCTGATTTATTAGCTGTGTGCCATATTTATTTTATTTTATTGTTGATATTGTTTTATGACACAAAGAGGAGAAATATATCATAATTAAAACAAATATATATATTTTCAACTATTCTTTTATCAACATGTGCTCCCCTCCCCTACCATAATAGTGGTAATGACATATTTACAGGGAGGCCAATTTTAATTTTTTGCAAAATAATTTCTATTAGGCTAGGGGTAGAGGAGAAAAGTTGAAGTCAATAATCAATATTTTTCCCACAGCAATTGAACAAAATAACACTATCTGTTAAATATAACTGGTTTTGATTTAAATGTTTCCATAAGCTTTGTTCAGGCTCTGCTGAGCCTGCAATGTATGTTAATCCTATCAGAGGGAGGAAAACACTTTTGAAAATACAATAAACAAGCCTTAAGGCAAGGTGAAGAAACTACCATTATATTATTGCTCCAGCAGTGGGTCTGAGGAGAAAAAGAGCTTTAACTGCTCAGATTTAATCCATAGAGTCCCCATCTGATTTTTTTTTTGTTATTGTAGGTGTATTTTTCTTTTTGAGAAGAGTGCCTCACGGCCATAGACCATTTATATCATATTATTAAAATAATATTCAAAGTTCTATTATGAAATATCTTCTAGTGTAGGAACCATACACTCTATTCTTTAGTTTCAGTTAAGTTTATTCCCTTTGATTGGATAGGCATTGTGAGAAACTGGTGAAATAAAGCTGGGTAAAAAGCATGCCATGAAAGATTTCAGTACTGTGCATATTTGGTCCCTGAGATTCTAGAAACTTTTAAAACTTTTTGCTGTGTGCAAATCCATCATACAGCTGCTGGAGTTACCAATCTCTCTTGTGTCAGATCAGCTCTTTTCAGTCATGGTTAAAGGGTTTGTAAAACAGTGACAGCAAATATGCAGCTCTGTATCCATAGTTTGAGGATCAGGCCACAGCAGCAAGAAAGGTGAGACTGATTAATTGAGCCTTTGCCTATTGTTGGATATCAATGGGACAACAATGGTTACATTTTTCTTCTCTAGTTGCTCTTGAATTCCTACATGCATTTCAGTTTTATTTTCACCCTTGTATTTTTATTTCTTTTGGTAATAATTCAGGTTTGTTAAAAATAGCTTCTTTTCTACTGTTTTGAATAGTTGTCTTCAATAATGAAAACAGGGGAGATGTGAATTAACTACAAGGATTTTTCATTTTGGACAACTATAATGGAACTTAGCAATAACACAATTTTTTCCCATGATTACTTTCCATTCTCACATGAACTCCATTAGCAATTACAATGCCAATGACAGATTCTGTGCAGGAGGGTAAGAATGGAAAATTTCAAAACATTCCAAAGTACACTAAATCACAAATTTAAAAAAATTAGTAATGTGAATAAACTTGTAATGTGAATAAACTTGCAATAAATAAACTTTTTTGTGAATGGGAAGGGAAATTTGGTACAGAAATTTTCATGACAAGTCATATGCTTCAAGAAAAAATATTCCTACCTACTGCTAGGATTTTAGGCATCAGAATATTTTATGACCCAAATCTAAATCAATATTAACATGAAACATTCACAATGAGTACAAGGGAACATGTGAGTTGATATAAAACATTCATCTGTTAAATAATTTACTGTACTTTATTTCCTTGTTCATCCATCCTACTTTCACATTCTGCTTATGGTTTTTTTAAACAACACTTTTTTTCCAGCAGTGAATGGAGAACTCCTTTGTATACAGGTTTTTTATTAAAACTGCATAAAAAATTATGGTTTCAGTTCAGCTATCTAACAGAAAAGGAAATGTGAATTAGTTCAAACATTCATACAACCCAAATGTTTGCTTTTTTTTTTTTAATTATCCAGCACTTGAAGCAATAGCAAGGCAACAATTCACAAATTGCCAAAAGCACAGGGAAGACTCTTCTGTTTTCTTGGGGCAAAAAAAGTGGAAATAAAAGTATTAAAAAATTTTAAAAATAGGATCTCAAGGACCTCAACCTATGACACCTCCAAAATCCTTCTGCCCAGCACATTGTGGGGTACAGAGAGAAAGATGCTCACCATTTCCTTTGTGTTATGTTACTGATTGTGGAATATTCTTCTAAACAAGGAAGAACTAAGGAAGAACAGATCTGAAGTGTTTCCATCAGGCTCTTTGTTTCTAATCCCCGTTCTGAACCAGATAAAGCTAGAAATATTAATATAATTTCATCCACCTCCTATGAAAGAATCTGGTAAATACCAGTTGATTATATTCATCAATGGAAATAAGGATGGTGTACTTTTATATCAAAAGATAGAGGAGGGTTAACAAGTAGGGAGATAACTTGGGTTACCTCTTCTGCCACCAACTTTGTATCTCTCATTTCCCTCTCTGTAAAGACAGTTAAAGATCATGTGCTTCTCTGTTCTTTCAAAATATATTGTAATATTTCAGAAGGAATATCCAGTTCTTTATATACTTGTGAACTACCTGTGCCACTTCTGTTCTCAGTTGTGAGTCCTGTTGCAGTAGACATAAATTAAATAGCAGGAATTTAAATCAGATTAGGCTTATAAATGCCACAGAAAGCTTTGCTAACCATTTGAGTTTTCCTCCTGTGCATAGGATCACATTGGCTCTCCCTTCAGCTCAAAACCAAGCTGGATCCTGTTAATGACACCATGACATCATGACAGGAGTCACTGTGTGCAGGTTTGCCACTTATAATCAAATCACCATTTCCTCTGTCAGTATGGATGCATTATTAAGTGACACTTATAAGTAATTTTGATGATTAAATGAGCTGTTCTTCACAATAAGCAGGTAATTTTCTTTATTCCATGAAGCTTTCAAATCAAGTCATAATATCCTGCACTGGGCACATCTATGCCAGGTCTAAGAAAATTGGTCTGGAGTTTTGCTTCCTTCTTTACCTGCTAAGAAGATGTTTCCATCACTTGTAGTATGTATTTCTCTGTGGTTTATTTTTATGGAGAGGAAATATTTTGCTCACAGAGGCAATTCTGACAATAACTGTGAATAATTATTTTTGCAATTCAGACCAGAAGAAAATGAAGAAGAATATGCTGAGAAAGTTGGTGGTATTTGTTCCTTTTGGGGTTATCAACCATCATTGTGATATCAGGTTGTATTTAAATTTTTTAAAATTTATTATAAAAGCCTCATGTGAGCAAACATTAGTGTTACTCTTTTCACTCAAGTCTCAGACTCAGATGCTTCTCACACTAAATTCGATGCCATTCATTGTAAGAAAAGTCTATCTTGTTACCCCTCTTGTTCAATCTGATTGAAGATCTTAAGAAAACATAAGAGGCAATTGATATTATGCCACCTCTAATAAATCTTTATATTACTGATTTTAATTAAACACAAAATATATGGTCTCTTACTAACAGGCATGTGTGAGAAATAGCAGCAACTCAGACTATGAAGGACATTTCAAGCACAAATTTATTTGTTTTCTTCTGATGCAAGAGAGTTGAATTTTACTCTCTGCAAATAAACAGCTGTAGCTGCTACAATGATAAATTCTCTTTACTAATTTGACAGGTAAGATCTAATCATGGAAGGAAGGAAACCAGACATGTATTTTATTAACAGAGAACAGAGAACAGCTTCATCTGTGTCCATTTTATATTATTTGAGCACTATATTCAGTGTTTTGTATGGTTTTATTTTGTGCTTTGCTGGAAAGGCTGGACTTTCTGGTTTTATAAAAAGAAGTTATTTCAAATTCCCAATTCAAATTCCTGCTAAGAACCCTTACACTGGAACACATGGAGGAAAATTCTGGCCTTTTTTGCCCTAGCAGGAGTTTGACTTTGATGACATTTGTTGCCCCTTTTCTCCCTGTCTGACACACCAGTCACATCCTCCAGGAACATTTACAAAGGCAGCTGTGATCATGACAGCAGACCCAACTCCCAGTACCTGCAGCAGGGGGCCAGAGAGTTCCCAACCCCTCAGCTCCTGCATCCCCCAGGGCAGGTGGGTGAGGTGCTCCCGGTGGGGCTGGGCTCACACTGCAGGCTGGGGAGCAAAGGGACCAAGCAGGCTGGGAGTGGAGCAGTCCTGGACCAGTACAGCCAGGAGCAATTCCAGCTTTACCCAGACAAAGACTTACACAAATTGCAGCAGTGCAGCCAGCCTGAGTATAAAGTGAAAAAATTGTATGTCAGGCTGTAAATACATAAAATGTGATGAATTTAAGAAAGCAAGTGATGTATTAAATTTATCAGTGAGATTTTGCTTTTACATCACATATTCCTGAATTATGCATTAGTCTGAATATTTTTACTCCTGTTTATACATTTCAATTAGAATACGTTTATATTTCTGTTGCTTACTCAGCCTCTGTTGCTTTTTGCTTTAAAGTCTATTTCATTTTATTTTTAGTAATGTAATTCAACACAAGCTTTTGGAAAAGTCCAAAAATTATGTAAGGAATTTCTAAAATGATAAGTACTGTCATACTCATCAAAGAAAATTTCTATCAATTCTAAGTGCTTTATTATGTCTGTCTTCAGAACTGACTAGTCAATATCTGATTTCATCAGTTCTCTTAAAAAGTAGAGAAACATATACATATTAAAAATTCTGTTCTGTTGGCTGAAAACATAGTATTATTGTTCAAATGTCTGCAGCAGTCTGTTACTTGATTGTTCTTTTTGTAGCTCAATTTCAATTTTAGATTATGTTTAAAATTATCTGCTATATTCTTGGTATCAACTGCCAAGCACATGATATTCTGGAAAGCTGAAACTGCTAAACTGCTTATACATTTTTTTTTTCTAAATGTTATACCTAATTTTAGCAATGTTAACATTGTCATCTTGCAATTATATAGGGGCATATACATCATGACCTGCAAATAATGTATCAGCAGAGGGTTTTCCCTCCTACAGGCTTCTATTCCAAATGCTTCATGAAATCAGAAGGTATGGAAAAGTTATTCTGAGCCACTAGCCCACCTACACCATGTCACTGTAGATTGCTGAAAAGTACTGTTTAAAAAATGAATTTAAGATGGTGAAGAAGATAGGAGCTGTTACATTTGTTGTGACGGAATTTGTGAGATGTTCAGCTTTATGTGTCAGTTAAAAGCAAAAGAAATCGAGGATGTCATATTTCCATCCACAGCTTCCCCAAAGTAGTTTCATGAGTTATTACACTGCCAGCTGCCAGATGGTCAGTGACTTATCTGAGGGCTCAGATAATTTATTGACAATGACATTCATTCATTTCTATCAAATTTTTATTTAGGAACAGCGTGTGTTTTTTCTGTCTTACTCTTTTTCTTCCCATGGAGCGAGTGAGGAAATGAAGAAATTAGAGATGTCCTTGCTTTGCCCTGTCCTCAGGCAGGAATTCGTGGGGGCAGTTTGAGCTTCTTCTGGATGACGCCACAGGATTCCTTAAATGCACAATGGCTTTTCAGTTTTGAGTCATTAGGAGATGTCTAGCTGAGAGTATGGAAGAGACTTGAGCTGGACCAGCTGGTACAGAATTCAACACCACCTCATTCAGTGTGTATTGACAACATCCCATTTGCAGTTCAATAAGGAAAATATTCTTATTTGCAAGGACAATTACAGTGTCCAGGTGATCATGTGAAGACTGGAGGGGACGAAGAAAAGCTTTATCTGAAAACTGACCTTCTTTTTCCCTTCTGCCAGCTTCCCCCTTTTTTTCCTAATTTCACAGCTCTTGTTGAAATTGTTTGTTTTAATTCCTAAGTATGGACCAGCAGTATTCTACAGATGCCAGAGGTCTGACACAACAGGTGTAGTAAAAGGCGGCAGTTTGGAAATTTTACATAGCTGAGATTTGAAATCCTGGACTATGCATATGCTTTGAAAGCTTGTGTACAGCTGTGACAGAATTGGCAAAACTCCTTAACTTTAA